>NW_025766974.1:0-312500 GCF_003918875.1 Haliotis rubra
GATAGGTACATACACTGTACATCATAGCCTTCTGATAGGTACATACACTGTACATCATAGCCTTCTGATAGGTACATACACTGTACATCATAGCCTTCTGATAGGTACATACACTGTACATCATAGCCTTCTGATAGGTACATACACTGTACATCATAGCCTTCTGATAGGTACATACACTATACACCATAGCCTTCTGATAGGTACATACACTGTACATCATAGCCTTCTGATAGGTACATACACTGTACATCATAGCCTTCTGATAGGTACATACACTGTACATCATAGCCTTCTGATAGGTACATACACTGTACATCATAGCCTTCTGATAGGTACATACACTGTACATCATAGCCTTCTGATAGGTACATACACTGTACATCATAGCCTTCTGATAGGTACATACACTGTACATCATAGCCTTCTGATAGGTACATACACTGTACATCATAGCCTTCTGATAGGTACATACACTCATAGCCTTCTGATAGGTACATACATATAGCCTTCTGATAGGTACATACACTGTACATCATAGCCTTCTGATAGGTACATACACTGTACATCATAGCCTTCTGATAGGTACATACACTAGCCTACACCATAGCCTTCTGATAGGTACATACACTGTACATCATAGCCTTCTGATAGGTACATACACTGTACATCATAGCCTTCTGATAGGTACATACACTGTACATCATAGCCTTCTGATAGGTACATACACTGTACATCATAGCCTTCTGATAGGTACATACATACACTGTACATCATAGCCTTCTGATAGGTACATACACTGTACATCATAGCCTTCTGATAGGTACATACACTGTACATCATAGCCTTCTGATAGGTACATACACTGTACATCATAGCCTTCTGATAGGTACATACACTGTACATCATAGCCTTCTGATAGGTACATACACTGTACATCATAGCCTTCTGATAGGTACATACACTGTACACCATAGCCTTCTGATAGGTACATACACTGTACATCATAGCCTATAGCATCATAGCCTTCTGATAGGTACATACACTGTACATCATCATAGCCTTCTGATAGGTACATACACTGTACATCATAGCCTTCTGATAGGTACATACACTGTACATCATAGCCTTCTGATAGGTACATACACTGTACACCATAGCCTTCTGATAGGTACATACACTGTACATCATAGCCTTCTGATAGGTACATACACTGTACATCATAGCCTTCTGATAGGTACATACACTGTACATCATAGCCTTCTGATAGGTACATACACTGTACATCATAGCCTTCTGATAGGTACATACACTGTACATCATAGCCTTCTGATAGGTACATACACTGTACATCATAGCCTTCTGATAGGTACATACACTGTACACATCATAGCCTTCTGATAGGTACATACACTGTACATCATAGCCTTCTGATAGGTACATACACTGTACATCATAGCCTTCTGATAGGTACATACACTGTACATCATAGCCTTCTGATAGGTACATACACTGTACACATCATAGCCTTCTGATAGGTACATACACTGTACATCATAGCCTTCTGATAGGTACATACACTGTACATCATAGCCTTCTGATAGGTACATACACTGTACATCATAGCCTTCTGATAGGTACATACACTGTACATCATAGCCTTCTGATAGGTTCATACACTGTACATCATAGCCTTCTGATAGGTACATACACTGTACATCATAGCCTTCTGATAGGTACATACACTGTACATCATAGCCTTCTGATAGGTACATACACTGTACATCATAGCCTTCTGATAGGTACATACACTGTACACTAGCCTTCTGATAGGTACATACACTGTACATCATAGCCTTCTGATAGGTACATACACTGTACATCATAGCCTTCTGATAGGTACATACACTGTACATCATAGCCTTCTGATAGGTACATACACTGTACATCATAGCCTTCTGATAGGTACATACACTGTACATCATAGCCTTCTGATAGGTACATACACTGTACATCATAGCCTTCTGATAGGTACATACACTGTACACATCATAGCCTTCTGATAGGTACATACACTGTACATCATAGCCTTCTGATAGGTACATACACTGTACATCATAGCCTTCTGATAGGTACACTACACTGTACATCATAGCCTTCTGATAGGTACATACACTGTACATCATACCTTCTCTGATAGGTACATACACTGTACATCATAGCCTTCTGATAGGTACATACACTGTACATCATAGCCTTCTGATAGGTACATACACTGTACATCATAGCCTTCTGATAGGTACATACACTGTACATCATAGCCTTCTGATAGGTACATACACTGTACATCATAGCCTTCTGATAGGTACATACACTATACACCATAGCCTTCTGATAGGTACATACACTGTACATCATAGCCTTCTGATAGGTACATACACTGTACACCATAGCCTTCTGATAGGTACATACACTGTACATCATAGCCTTCTGATAGGTACATACACTGTACATCATAGCCTTCTGATAGGTACATACACTGTACATCATAGCCTTCTGATAGGTACATACACTGTACATCATAGCCTTCTGATAGGTACATACACTGTACATCATAGCCTTCTGATAGGTACATACACTGTACATCATAGCCTTCTGATAGGTACATACACTGTACATCATAGCCTTCTGATAGGTACATACACTGTACATCATAGCCTTCTGATAGGTACATACACTGTACATCATAGCCTTCTGATAGGTACATACACTGTACATCATAGCCTTCTGATAGGTACATACACTGTACATCATAGCCTTCTGATAGGTACATACACTGTACATCATAGCCTTCTGATAGGTACATACACTGTACACCATAGCCTTCTGATAGGTACATACACTGTACATCATAGCCTTCTTCTGATAGGTACATACACTGTACATCATAGCCTTCTGATAGGTACATACACTGTACATCATAGCCTTCTGATAGGTACATACACTGTACATCATAGCCTTCTGATAGGTACATACACTGTACATCATAGCCTTCTGATAGGTACATACACTGTACATCATAGCCTTCTGATAGGTACATACACTGTACACCATAGCCTTCTGATAGGTACATACACTGTACATCATAGCCTTCTGATAGGTACATACACTGTACATCATAGCCTTCTGATAGGTACATACACTGTACATCATAGCCTTCTGATAGGTACATACACTGTACATCATAGCCTTCTGATAGGTACATACACTGTACACCATAGCCTTCTGATAGGTACATACACTGTACATCATAGCCTTCTGATAGGTACATACACTGTACATCATAGCCTTCTGATAGGTACATACACTGTACATCATAGCCTTCTGATAGGTACATACACTGTACACCATAGCCTTCTGATAGGTACATACACTGTACACCATAGCCTTCTGATAGGTACCTTACATCATAGCCTTCATAGGTACATACACTGTACACCATAGCCTTCTGATAGGTACATACACTGTACATCATAGCCTTCTGATAGGTACATACACTGTACATCATAGCCTTCTGATAGGTACATACACTGTACATCATAGCCTTCTGATAGGTACATACACTGTACATCATAGCCTTCTGATAGGTACATACACTGTACATCATAGCCTTCTGATAGGTACATACACTGTACATCATAGCCTTCTGATAGGTACATACACTGTACATCATAGCCTTCTGATAGGTACATACACTGTACACCATAGCCTTCTGATAGGTACATACACTGTACACCATAGCCTTCTGATAGGTACATACACTGTACATCATAGCCTTCTGATAGGTACATACACTGTACACCATAGCCTTCTGATAGGTACATACACTGTACATCATAGCCTTCTGATAGGTACATACACTGTACACCATAGCCTTCTGATAGGTACATACACTGTACATCATAGCCTTCTGATAGGTACATACACTGTACATCATAGCCTTCTGATAGGTACATACACTGTACATCATAGCCTTCTGATAGGTACATACACTGTACATCATAGCCTTCTGATAGGTACATACACTGTACATCATAGCCTTCTGATAGGTACATACACTGTACATCATAGCCTTCTGATAGGTACATACACTGTACATCATAGCCTTCTGATAGGTACATACACTGTACACCATAGCCTTCTGATAGGTACATACACTGTACATACACACATAGGTACATACACTGTACATCATAGCCTTCTGATAGGTACATACACTGTACATCATAGCCTTCTGATAGGTACATACACTGTACATCATAGCCTTCTGATAGGTACATACACTGTACATCATAGCCTTCTGATAGGTACATACACTGTACATCATAGCCTTCTGATAGGTACATACACTGTACATCATAGCCTTCTGATAGGTACATACACTGTACACATACATATAGCCTTCTGATAGGTACATACACTGTACATCATAGCCTTCTGATAGGTACATACACTGTACATCATAGCCTTCATAGGTACATACATATACATCATAGCCTTCTGATAGGTACATACACTGTACATCATAGCCTTCTGATAGGTACATACACTGTACATCATAGCCTTCTGATAGGTACATACACTGTACATCATAGCCTTCTGATAGGTACATACACTGTACATCATAGCCTTCTGATAGGTACATACACTGTACATCATAGCCTTCTGATAGGTACATACACTACATCATACTTCTGATAGGTACATAGCCTTACATCATAGCCTTCTGATAGGTACATACACTGTACATCATAGCCTTCTGATAGGTACATACACTGTACATCATAGCCTTCTGATAGGTACATACACTGTACATCATAGCCTTCTGATAGGTACATACACTGTACATCATAGCCTTCTGATAGGTACATACACTGTACATCATAGCCTTCTGATAGGTACATACACTGTACATCATAGCCTTCTGATAGGTACATACACTGTACATCATAGCATAGCCTTCTGATAGGTACATACATACACTGTACATCATAGCCTTCTGATAGGTACATACACTGTACATCATAGCCTTCTGATAGGTACATACACTGTACATCATAGCCTTCTGATAGGTACATACACTGTACATCATAGCCTTCTGATAGGTACATACACTGTACACCATAGCCTTCTGATAGGTACATACACTGTACATCATAGCCTTCTGATAGGTACATACACTGTACATCATAGCCTTCTGATAGGTACATACACTGTACACCATAGCCTTCTGATAGGTACATACACTGTACATCATAGCCTACATACACTGACATCATAGCCTTCTGATAGGTACATACACTGTACATCATAGCCTTCTGATAGGTACATACACTGTACATCATAGCCTTCTGATAGGTACATACACTGTACACCATAGCCTTCTGATAGGTACATACACTGTACATCATAGCCTTCTGATAGGTACATACACTGTACACCATAGCCTTCTGATAGGTACATACACTGTACATCATAGCCTTCTGATAGGTACATACACTGTACACCATAGCCTTCTGATAGGTACATACACTGTACATCATAGCCTTCTGATAGGTACATACACTGTACATCATAGCCTTCTGATAGGTACATACACTGTATCATAGCCTTCTGATAGGTACATACACTGTACATCATAGCCTTCTGATGATAGGTACACTGTACACATCATAGCCTTCTGATAGGTACATACACACCATAGTACATAGGTACATACATAGCCTTAGCCTTCTGATAGGTACATACACTGTACATCATAGCCTTCTGATAGGTACATACACTGTACATCATAGCCTTCTTCTGATAGGTACATACACTGTACATCATAGATAGGTACATACACTGTACATCATAGCCTTCTGATAGGTACATACACTGTACATCATAGCCTTCTGATAGGTACATACACTACACCTTATACATGTACATCATAGCCTTCTGATAGGTTTACATACACTGTACATCATAGCCTTCTGATAGGTACATACACTGTACATCATAGCCTTCTGATAGGTACATACACTGTACATCATAGCCTTCTGATAGGTACATACACTGTACATCATAGCCTTCTGATAGGTACATACACTGTACATCATAGCCTTCTGATAGGTACATACACTGTACATCATAGCCTTCTGATAGGTACATACACTGTACATCATAGCCTTCTGATAGGTACATACACTATACACCATAGCCTTCTGATAGGTACATACACTGTACATCATAGCCTTCTGATAGGTACATACACTATACATCATAGCCTTCTGATAGGTACATACACTGTACATCATAGCCTTCATAGGTACATACACTGTACATCATAGCCTTCTGATAGGTACATACACTGTACATCATAGCCTTCTGATAGGTACATCATACATAGGTACATGTACATCATAGCCTTCATACACTGTACATCATAGCCTTCTGATAGGGTACATACTGTACATCATTGCCTTCAGATAGATGATAGGATAGGTACATACACTGTACATCATAGCCTTAGGTACTGATTAGTCGTTTGAAGATATATGTGTACACAGTCCGTGTCCGTGTTCTTGGTTTGGTATATTTAAGAAGCGTGAAAAATACCTTTTCATTTAGTAATGATGAAGTCATCCCATTTTGTGAGGATTTGTTGCATTGTGATCCAGTTAGTACCTAAGCAGTAAGTACAGTCTATAGTAGAGGTTTGTTTTCAGGAATTGGGCTGTGATGACTCTCTAACAATGCCTTCGCTGCATGCAAACTCTCCGCCATCTTTCAGAAATTGGGATAGGTAACCTGTTTTCACAATAAGCGCCATCAAAATTGACTTCAGCTTAATTACATAATGTGCTTGGAGGGCATAGTGGAAGAAGCGCCGTTAAATATCGGTCTAGCACTGTCCAAAAGTATTCAGACAGCCCATGGCGGCCTTACACGTTGTCATGGTTCCCTTTGTAAAACTGGCAATACCTCTATCATATTTAATAAATTGGGATCATCAGTATAGCATTACATTTCAATGTTCCTGCAATGCAAACTGTTCCTGGGTTAGGTTTTCGAACAAGCGATTTGCATGGTTAAGTCTTCTCATTACAAGTGTTATTGCTAGACTAAGTATATTCGCCATAAAAGTAGAGAGAAGATCTCTAACAGACGGAATTAGTGATGTTCAATATCTCAATTTGATCTGTACTATCGGTGTTAGTGATGTACAATGTCCCACTTTGATCTGTACTATCGGTGTTTGTGATGTTCAATATCTCAATTTGATCTGTACTATCGGTATTAGTGATGTACAATGCCCCACTTTGATCTGTACTATCGGTATTAGTGATGTTCTATGATCTGTACATCGGTTTGATCTGTACTATCGGTGTTTAGTGATGTACAATGCCCCACTTTGATCTGTACTATCGGTATTAGTGATGTACAATGTCCCACTTTGATCTGTACTATCGGTGTGATGTACAATGCCCCACTTTTGATCTGTACTGTACTTATCGGTGTTAGTGATGTACAATGCCCCACTTTGATCTGTACTATCGGTTTTAGTGATGTACAATGTACTGATCTGTACTATCGGTGTTAGTGATGTACAGTGCCCCTTTTGATCTGTACTATCTGTTAGTGATGTACAATGTATCTGTACTATCGGTATTAGTGATGTTCTTTGTCCCACTTTGATCTGTACTTTGCTGTATTAGTGATGTACAATGCCCCACTTTGATCTGTACTATCGGTGTTAGTGATGATGTACAGATCTGTACTATCGGTATATTGTGATGTTCCCCACTTTGATCTGTACTATCGGTGTTAGTGATGTACAATGCCCCACTTTGATCTGTACTATCGGTGTTAGTGATGTACAGTGCCCCACTTTGATCTGTACTATCGGTATTATCCGTGATGTACAATGCCCCACTTTGATCTGTACTATCGGTATAAGTGATGTACAATGCCCCACTTTGATCTGTACTTTCGGTTACAATGCCCCACTTTGATCTGTACTTTTCGGTGTTAGTGGTTTAAAATGTTCCACTTTGATCTGTACTATCGGTAGTAGTGATGTTCAATATCCCACTTTGATCTGTACTTTGCGGTGTAAGTGATGTACAACGTCCCACTTTGATCTGTACTATCGGTATTAGTGATGTACAGTGGCCCAGAAGCACAATGTCCCACTTTGATCTGTACTATCGGTATTAGTGATGTACAATGTCCCACTTTGATCTGTACTATCGGTATTTGTGATGTACAATGCCCCACTTTGATCTGTACTATCGGTGTAATGTGATGTTCTTTGTCCTACTTTGATCTGTACTATCGGTGTAATGTGATGTTCTTTGTCCTACTTTGATCTGTACTTTGCTGTGTTAGTGATGTACAATGCCCCACTTTTTTATCTGTACTATCGGTGTTTGTGATGTTCAATATCTCAATTTGATCTGTACTATCGGTGTTAGTGATGTACAACGTCCCACTTTGATCTGTACTATTGGTATTAGTGATGTACAATGCCCCACTTTGATCTGTACTATCGGTATTAGTGATGTACAATGCCCCACTTTGATCTGTACTATCGGTGTTAGTGATGTACAATGTCCCACTTTGATCTGTACTATCGGTATTAGTGATGTACAGTGCCCCACTTTGATCTGTACTATCGGTGTTAGTGATGTACAATGTCCCACTTTGATCTGTACTATCGGTATAATGTGATGTTCTTTGTTCTACTTTGATCTGTACTTTGCTGTGTTAGTGATGTACAATGCGCCACTTTGATCTGTACTATCGGTGTTAGTGATGTACAGTGCCTCACTTTGATCTGTACTATCGGTATTAGTGATGTACAATGCCCCACTTTGATCTGTATTATCGGTGTTAGTGATGTACAGTGCCCCACTTTGATCTGTACTATCGGTATTAGTGATGTACAATGTCCCACTTTGATCTGTACTATCGGTATTAGTGATGTACAATGCCCCACTTTGATCTGTACTATCGGTTTTTGTGATGGTCTATGTCCCACTTTGATCTGTACTATCGGTATTTGTGATGTTCAATATCCCACTTTGATCTGTACTTTGCGGTGTTAGTGATGTTAAAATGTCCCACTTTGATCTGTACTATCGGTAGTAGTGATGTTCAATATCCCACTTTGATCTGTACTTTGCGGTGTAAGTGATGTACAACGTCCCACTTTGATCTGTACTATCGGTATTAGTGATGTACAATGCCCCACTTTTGATCTGTACTATCGGTATTAGTGATGTTGTATGTCCCACTTTGATCTGTACTATCGGTATTAGTGATGTACAATGCCCCAGTTTGATCTGTACTATCGGTGTTAGTGATGTACAGTGCCCCACTTTGATCTGTACTATCGGTATTAGTGATGTTCTTTGTCCCACTTTGATCTGTACTTTGATCGGTGTTAGTGATGTACAATGCCCCACTTTGATCTGTACTATCGGTATTAGTGATGTTCTATGTCCCACTTTGATCTGTACTATCGGTATTAGTGATGTTCAATATCGCACTTTGATCTGTACTTTGCTGTGTTAGTGATGTACAACGTCCAATTTGATCTGTACTATCGGTATTAGTGATGTACAATGCCCCACTTTGATCTGTACTATCGGTATAATGTGATGTTCTTTGTCCTACTTTGATCTGTACTTTGCTGTGTTAGTGATGTACAATGCCCCACTTTGATCTGTACTATCGGTGTTAGTGATGTACAATGCCCCACTTTGATCTGTACTATCGGTATTAGTGATGTACAATGCCCCACTTTGATCTGTACTATCGGTATTAGTGATGTACAATGCCCCACTTTGATCTGTACTATTGGTGTTTGTGATGTACAATGCCCCACTTTGATCTGTACTATCGGTTTTAGTGATGTACAATGCCCCACTTTGATCTGTACTATCGGTATTAGTGATGTACAATGCCCCTCTTTGATCTGTACTATCGGTATTAATGATGTACAATGCCCCACTTTGATCTGTACTATTGGTGTTTGTGATGTACAGTACCCAACTTTGATCTGTACTTTCGGTGTTAGTGATGTACAATGCCCCACTTTGATCTGTACTATCGGTATTTGTGATGGTCTATGTCCCACTTTGATCTGTACTATCGGTATTTGTGATGTTCAATATCCCACTTTGATCTGTACTTTGCGGTGTAAGTGATGTACAACGTCCCACTTTGATCTGTACTATCGGTAAGAGTGATGTACAATGTCCCACTTTGATCTGTACTATCGGTGTAAGTGATGTACAGCGTCCCTCTTTGATCTGTACTATCGGTATTAGTGATGTACATCGCCCCACTTTGATCTGTACTATCGGTATTAGTGATGTTCTATGTCCCACTTTGATCTGTACTTTGCGGTGTTAGTGATGTACAACGTCCCACTTTGATCTGTACTATCGGTATAAGTGATGTACAATGCCCCACTTTGATCTGTACTATCGGTATTAGTGATGTACTATGTCCCACTTTGATCTGTACTATCGGTATTAGTGATGTTCTATGTCCCACTTTGATCTGTACTATCGGTGTTAGTGATGTACAATGTCCCACTTTGATCTGTACTATCGGTATTAGTGATGTACAATGCCCCACTTTGATCTGTACTATCGGTATTAGTGATGTACAATGCCCCACTTTGATCTGTACTATCGGTATTAGTGATGTACAATGCCCCACTTTGATCTGTACTATCGGTGTTAGTGATGTACAATGCCCCACTTTGATCTGTACTATCGGTATTAGTGATGTACAATGTCCCACTTTGATCTGTACTACTATCGGTATTAGTGATGTTCAATGTCCCACTTTGATCTGTACTATCGGTATTAGTGATGTACAATGTCCACTTTGATCTGTACTATCGGTGTTAGTGATGTACAATGCCCCACTTTGATCTGTACTATCGGTGTTAGTGATGTACAATGCCCCACTTTGATCTGTACTATCGGTATTAGTGATGTACACATGCCCCACTGGATCTGTACTATCGGTGTTAGTGATGTACAATGCCCCACTTTGATCTGTACTATCGGTATTCTGTGATGTACAATGATGTACAACTTTTGATCTGTACTGTGTTTGTGATGTACAATGCCCCACTTTGATCTGTACTATCGGTGTTAGTGATGTACAATGCCCCACTTTGATCTGTACTATCGGTATTAGTGATGTACAATGTCCCCACTTTGATCTGTACTATCGGTGTGTTAGTGATGTACAATGCCCCACTTTGATCTGTACTATCGGTGTTAGTGATGTACAATGCCCCACTTTGATCTGTACTATCGGTGTTAGTGATGTACAGTGCCCCACTTTGATCTGTACTATCGGTATTATGTGATGTTCAATGTCCCACTTTGATCTGTACTTTGCGGTGTTAGTGATGTACAATGCCCCACTTTGATCTGTACTATCGGTGTTAGTGATGTACAATGCCCCACTTTGATCTGTACTATCGGTATTAGTGATGTACAATGCCCCACTTTGATCTGTACTATCGGTGTTAGTGATGTACAATGCCCCACTTTGATCTGTACTATCGGTATTTGTGATGGTCTATGTCCCACTTTGATCTGTACTATCGGTATTTGTGATGTTCAATATCCCACTTTGATCTGTACTTTGCGGTGTTAGTGATTTAAAATGTCCCACTTTGATCTGTACTATCGGTAGTAGTGATGTTCAATATCCCACTTTGATCTGTACTTTGCGGTGTAAGTGATGTACAACGTCCCACTTTGATCTGTACTATCGGTATTAGTGATGTACAATGCCCCACTTTTTTTATCTGTACTATCGGTATTAGTGATGTTGTATGTCCCACTTTGATCTGTACTATCGGTATTAGTGATGTACAATGCCCCACTTTGATCTGTACTATCGGTGTTAGTGATGTACAGTGCCCCACTTTGATCTGTACTATCGGTATTAGTGATGTTCTTTGTCCCACTTTGATCTGTACTTTCGGTGTTAGTGATGTACAATGTCCCACTTTGATCTGTACTATCGGTATTAGTGATGTACAATGCCCCACTTTGATCTGTACTATCGGTATTAGTGATGTTCTATGTCCCACTTTGATCTGTACTATCGGTATTAGTGATGTTCAATATCGCACTTTGATCTGTACTTTGCTGTGTTAGTGATGTACAACGTCCAATTTGATCTGTACTATCGGTATTAGTGATGTACAATGCCCCACTTTGATCTGTACTATCGGTATAATGTGATGTTCTTTGTCCTACTTTGATCTGTACTTTGCTGTGTTAGTGATGTACAATGCCCCACTTTGATCTGTACTATCGGTGTTAGTGATGTACAATGCCCCACTTTGATCTGTACTATCGGTATTAGTGATGTACAATGCCCCTCTTTGATCTGTACTATCGGTATTAGTGATGTACAATGCCCCACTTTGATCTGTACTATCGGTATTTGTGATGTACAATGCCCCACTTTGATCTGTACTATCGGTTTTAGTACTATCGGTATTAGTGATGTACAATGCCCCACTTTGATCTGTACTATCGGTATTAGTGATGTACAATGCCCCACTTTGATCTGTACTATCGGTATTAGTGATGTACAATGCCCCACTTTGATCTGTACTATCGGTATTAGTGATGTACAATGTCCCACTTTGATCTGTACTATCGGTATTAGTGATGTACAATGTCCCACTTTGATCTGTACTATCGGTGTTAGTGATGTACAATGCCCCACTTTGATCTGTACTATCGGTATTTGTGATGGTCTATGTCCCACTTTGATCTGTACTATCGGTATTTGTGATGTTAAATATCCCACTTTGATCTGTACTTTGCGGTGTTAGTGATGTTCAATGTCCAACTTTGATCTGTACTATCGGTAGTAGTGATGTTCAATATCCCACTTTGATCTGTACTTTGCGGTGTAAGTGATGTACAACGTCCCACTTTGATCTGTACTATCGGTATTAGTGATGTACAATGCCCCACTTTTTGATCTGTACTATCGGTATTAGTGATGTTGTATGTCCCACTTTGATCTGTACTATCGGTATTAGTGATGTACAATGCCCCACTTTGATCTGTACTATCGGTGTTAGTGATGTACAGTGCCCCACTTTGATCTGTACTATCGGTATTAGTGATGTTCTTTGTCCCACTTTGATCTGTACTTTGCGGTGTTAGTGATGTACAACGTCCCACTTTGATCTGTACTATCGGTATTAGTGATGTTCAATGCCCCACTTTGATCTGTACTATCGGTATTAGTGATGTTCTATGTCCCACTTTGACCTGTACTATCGGTATTAGTGATGTTCAATATCGCACTTTGATCTGTACTCGGTATGTGTTAGTGATGTACAATCGTCCAATTTGATCTGTACTATCGGTATTATGATGTACAATGCCCCACTTTGATCTGTACTATCGGTATAGTGATGTTCAATGTCCCACTTTGATCTGTACTTTGCGGTGTTAGTGATGTACAATGCCCCACTTTGATCTGTACTATCGGTGTTAGTGATGTACAATGCCCCACTTTGATCTGTACTATCGGTATTAGTGATGTACAATGCCCCACTTTGATCTGTACTATCGGTATTAGTGATGTACAATGCCCCACTTTGATCTGTACTTTGATCTGGTATCGGTTTAGTGATGTACAATGCCCCACTTTGATCTGTACTATCGGTATTAGTGATGTACAATGCCCCACTTTGATCTGTACTATCGGTATTAGTGATGTACAATGCCCCACTTTGATCTGTACTATCGGTGTTAGTGATGTACAATGTCCCAACTTTGATCTGTACTATCGGTGTTAGTGATGTACAATGCCCCACTTTGATCTGTACTATCGGTATTAGTGATGTTCTATGTCCCACTTTGATCTGTACTATCGGTATTTGTGATGTTCAATATCCCACTTTGATCTGTACTTTGCGGTGTTAGTGATGTACAATGTCCCACTTTGATCTGTACTATCGGTAGTAGTGATGTTCAATGTCCCACTTTGATCTGTACTTTGCGGTGTTAGTGATGTACAACGTCCCACTTTGATCTGTACTATCGGTATTAGTGATGTACAATGTCCCACTTTGATCTGTACTATCGGTGTTAGTGATGTACAGCGTCCCACTTTGATCTGTACTATCGGTATTAGTGATGTACAATGCCCCACTTTGATCTGTACTATCGGTATTAGTGATGTTCAATGTCCCACTTTGATCTGTACTATCGGTGTTAGTGATGTACAATGTCCCACTTTGATCTGTACTATCGGTATTAGTGATGTACAATGCCCCACTTTGATCTGTACTATCGGTATTAGTGATGTACAATGCCCCACTTTGATCTGTACTATCGGTATTAGTGATGTTCTATGTCCCACTTTGATCTGTACTTTGCGGTGTTAGTGATGTACAATGTCCCACTTTGATCTGTACTATCGGTATAAGTGATGTACAATGCCCCACTTTGATCTGTACTATCGGTATTAGTGATGTACTATGTCCCACTTTGATCTGTACTATCGGTATTAGTGATGTTCAATGTCCCACTTTGATCTGTACTTTGCGGTGTTAGTGATGTACAATGTCCCACTTTGATCTGTACTATCGGTATTAGTGATGTACAATGCCCCACTTTGATCTGTACTATCGGTGTTAGTGATGTACAATGCCCCACTTTGATCTGTACTATCGGTGTTAGTGATGTACAATGCCCCACTTTGATCTGTACTATCGGTGTTAGTGATGTACAATGCCCCACTTTGATCTGTACTATCGGTATTAGTGATGTACAATGCCCCACTTTGATCTGTACTATCGGTGTTAGTGATGTGATGTACAATGCCCCACTTTGATCTGTACTATCGGTATTAGTGATGTACAATGCCCCACTTTGATCTGTACTATTGGTCTTTAGTGATGTACAATGCCCCACTTTGATCTGTACTATCGGTGTTATTGATGTACAATGTCCCCACTTTGATCTGTACTATCGGTATTAGTGATGTACAGTGCCCCACTTTGATCTGTACTATCGGTGTTAGTGATGTACAATGTCCCACTTTGATCTGTACTATCGGTATTAGTGATGTTCAATGTCCCACTTTGATCTGTACTTTGCGGTGTTAGTGATGTACAATGCCCCACTTTGATCTGTACTATCGGTGTTAGTGATGTAAATGCCCCACTTTGATCTGTACTATCGGTGTTAGTGATGTACAATGTCCCACTTTGATCTGTACTATCGGTATTAGTGATGTACAATGTCCCACTTTGATCTGTACTATCGGTATTAGTGATGTACAATGCCCCACTTTGATCTGTACTATCGGTATTAGTGATGTACAATGTCCCACTTTGATCTGTACTATCGGTATTAGTGATGTACAATGCCCCACTTTGATCTGTACTATCGGTATTAGTGATGTGATCTGTACTATCGGTATTAGTGATGTTCTATGTCTTTTTTAGATCTGTACTATCGGTATTAGTGATGTTCAATATCGCACTTTGATCTGTACTTTGCGGTGTTAGTGATGTACAATGCCCCACTTTGATCTGTACTATCGGTATTAGTGATGTACAATGCCCCCACTTTGATCTGTACTATCGGTATTAGTGATGTACAATGTCCCACTTTGATCTGTACTATCGGTGTTTGTGATGTTCAACTGTGATCTGTACCACTCGGTGATCTGTACTATCGGTGATAATGATGTACAATGCCCCACTTTGATCTGTACTTTCGGTATTAGTGATGTACAGTTCCCCACTTTGATCTGTACTATCGGTGTTAGTGATGTACAATGCCCCACTTTGATCTGTACTATCGGTATTAGTGATGTACAATTCCTATCGGTATTAGTGATGTACAATGTCCACTTTGATCTGTACTATCGGTATTAGTGATGTACAATGCCCCCACTTTGATCTGTACTATCGGTATTAGTGATGTACAGTGCCCCACTTTGATCTGTACTATCGGTATTTAGTGATGTACAATGCCCCCCACTTTGATCTGTACTATCGGTGTTAGTGATGTACAATGCCCCACTTTGATCTGTACTATCGGTGTTAGTGATGTACAGTGCCCCACTTTGATCTGTACTATCGGTATTAGTGATGTACAATGCCCCACTTTGATCTGTACTATCGGTGTTAGTGATGTACAATGCCCCTTTGATCTTTGATCTGTACTATCGGTAGTAGGTGATGTACAATGCCCCACTTTGATCTGTACTATCGGTATTAGTGATGTACAATGCCCCACTTTGATCTGTACTATCGGTATTAGTGATGTACAATGCCCCTCTTTGATCTGTACTATCGGTATTTGTGATGTACTATGTCCCACTTTGATCTGTACTATCGGTATTTGTGATGTTCTATGTCCCACTTTGATCTGTACTATCGGTATTAGTGATGTTCAATATCCCACTTTGATCTGTACTTTGCGGTGTTAGTGATTTAAAATGTCCCACTTTGATCTGTACTATCGGTAGTAGTGATGTTCAATATCCCACTTTGATCTGTAGTTTGCGGTGTAAGTGATGTACAACGTCCCACTTTGATCTGTACTATCGGTATTAGTGATGTACAGTGCCCCACTTTGATCTGTACTATCGGTATTAGTGATGTACAATGTCCCACTTTGATCTGTACTATCGGTGTAAGTGATGTACAGCGTCCCACTTTGATCTGTACTATCGGTATTAGTGATGTTCTATGTCCCACTTTGATCTGTACTATCGGTATTAGTGATGTTCTATGTCCCACTTTGATCTGTACTATCGGTATTAGTGATGTTCAATATCGCACTTTGATCTGTACTTTGCGGTGTTAGTGATGTACAACGTCCAATTTGATCTGTACTATCGGTATTAGTGATGTACAATGCCCCACTTTGATCTGTACTATCGGTGTTAGTGATGTACAATGCCCCACTTTGATCTGTACTATCGGTATTAGTGATGTACAATGCCCCACTTTGATCTGTACTATCGGTATTAGTGATGTACAATTCCCCACTTTGATCTGTACTATCGGTGTTTGTGATGTACTGTTCCCCACTTTGATCTGTACTATCGGTAATAATGATGTACAATGCCCCTCTTTGATCTGTACTTTCGGTATTAGTGATGTACAGTTCCCCACTTTCATGTGTATTATCGGTGTTAGTGATGTACAATTCCCCACTTTGATCTGTACTGTCGGTAATAGTGATGTACAATGCCCCACTTTGATCTGTACTATCGGTATTAGTGATGTACAGTGCCCCACTTTGATCTGTACTATCGGTATTAGTGATGTACAGTGCCCCACTTTGATCTGTATTATCGGTATTAGTGATGTACAGTGCCCCACTTTGATCTGTACTTATCGGTGTTAGTGATGTACAATGCCCCACTTTGATCTGTACTATCGGTGTTAGTGATGTACAGTGGCCCACTTTGATCTGTACTATCGGTGTTAGTGATGTACAGTGCCCCACTTTGATCTGTACTATCGGTATTAGTGATGTACAGTGCCCCACTTTGATCTGTATTATCGGTGTTAGTGATGTACAATGCCCCACTTTGATCTGTACTATCGGTGTTGGTGATGTACAGTGGCCCACTTTGATCTGTACTATCGGTTTTAGTGATGTACAATGCCCCACTTTGATCTGTACTATCGGTATTAGTGATGTACAATGCCCCTCTTTGATCTGTACTATCGGTATTTGTGATGTTCTATGTCCCACTTTGATCTGTACTATCGGCATTTGTGATGTTCTATGTCCCACTTTGATCTGTACTATCGGTATTAGTGATGTTCAATATCCCACTTTGATCTGTACTTTGCGGTGTTAGTGATGTAAAATGTCTCACTTTGATCTGTACTATCGGTATTAGTGATCTACAATGCCCCACTTTCATCTGTACTATTGGTATTAGTGATGTTCAATATCCCACTTTGATCTGTACTTTGCGGTGTTAGTGATGTAAAATGTCCCTCTTTGATCTGTACTATCGGTATTAGTGATGTTATATGTCCCACTTTGATCTGTACTATCGGTGTTAGTGATGTACAATGCCCCACTTTGATCTGTATGCAACCCTCATAACTAACCACGTTAAGGAATGTTTGTGTCTTCTAGTAATGTCAACCGACACACCATTCCGCCCCTCCACCCTGCCTTGGCAGGTCCGCGCTTGACCCTCGGTTGTGTTAATATTTATTCGCAATATATTTAGCGCAAAAGCAGTTTTGTCGGTTGGTATGAGCTGTTAATCGGTATAAATCCTTGTGTATCGACAATGAGACCGTTCATGCTCCGATACATCCAAGGTCACATTCACCGATGGTTATACGGCGTTCAGACCCCCTGCTCACATTGTGTATATAAACATTCTCTTGGGAGGTATTTCTGTGATATTGGGTATTTCATTTCGCATTAGATACCGACAGATCTACCTAGGTGGGGCATGAGATGAAATCCGAGATATAGTTATGAGAGTCCAGCCAATACCCCTGCCTGTGATCAGATATGCGCCTGATACCAGGGCCAACTATTGGATGAGAGAGTTGCTCTGGTTTCCATCCCGCATCTGAACTTGTGCTGAAGGACATTCTTTAGCTGCGGTTAAAAATAGAGGAATCTATGCTGCGACGCTGATTGCACGCTCACTCCACAGGTCGATGACACGTCAAACCCATCATGTATTTGACGAGGACGTTTGTCATGTTTAGTGGTGAATTATTACAGCAACAGTCACCAGAGACAGCACCAAAACCAGCAGCACGCTGAAATTCCATCAATATGTACGATTAAACGGTACTTTGACATGGAGTCAACCCTGTACTGAATATGCTTCAAACTGGATTATCTTTAGGAAGCTAAAATAAGAAGATTCCGCTTGTCTTTGACAGTCGTTGCCAAAAGATCCTTTGTGCAACAGGTCCGTTGTTGATAACATTTGCATTCGTTAAAAACATGGCGAAAACGTAATTATCATGGTGTTTCTTGGTTTCATATTGAACAACAGTGGACATAGTTTGATTCGGTGACAATAACGTTTTGTGTTTACATCAATCAAATTCCACAAATTTAGGCTTAGTTCAAGAATCCAATTCGCAATTTAATAATTATTGAATGTCAAAGCACCATCAGTTCACACCAAACCATGATTAAAAGGAAATGTGGTTGTGCTCTACGAAACGGATGGAAAGATAACTTGGTAATTTGGAACCTCTGTATTTGTGCAAGCTGGCCTTGAGTCTTGCTATTGCAGAACGGTGCAGAACAGTCTATAAATAGCCTTTATGATCCGCTATAGGCAATCCTCTTCAAGTATGCTGTTAGTAACCCTGTTAAAGTTTGATGTAAGTAACCCTGTCAGGATCTGCTAAAAGTAACTCTATTAACATCTGCTATAGGTACCCTGTTAAGGTCTGCTATAAGTAACTCTGTTAAGGTCTGCTACAAGTAACCCTATTAACATCTGCTATAAGTAACCCTGTTAAGGTCTGCTACAAGTAACCTTGTTAAGATCTCCTATATGTAACCGTGTTATGTTTGCCATAGGTAACCCTGTTAAGATCTGCTATAAGTAACCTGTTAAGGTCTGCCATAAGTAACCCTGTTATGTTTGCCATAGGTAACCATGTGAAGATTTGCCATAAGTAACCTGTTAAGGTCTGCCATAAGTAACCCTGTTATGGTCTGCCATAGGTAACCCTGTTATGGTCTGCTATAAGTTACCCTGTTATGGTCTGCCATAAGTAACCCTGTTAAGGTCTGCTACAAGTAACCCTATTAACATCTGCTATAAGTAACCCTGTTAAGGTCTGCTACAAGTAACCTTGTTAAGATCTCCTATATGTAACCGTGTTATGTTTGCCATAGGTAACCCTGTTAAGATCTGCTATAAGTACCCTGTTAAGGTCTGCCATAAGTAACCCTGTTATGTTTGCCATAGGTAACCCTGTGAAGATTTGCCATAAGTAACCTGTTAAGGTCTGCCATAAGTAACCCTGTTATGGTCTGCCATAGGTAACCCTGTTAAGGTCTGCCATAGGTAACCCTGTTATGGTCCGCTATAAGTTACCCTGTTATGGCCTGCCATAAGTAACGCTGTTAAGGTCTGCTGTAAGTAACCCTGTTAAGGTCTGCTATAAGTAACCCTGTTGTGGTTTGCCATAAGTAACCCCTGTTATGCTCTGCCATAAGTAAACCCTGTTAAGATCTGCTATAAGTAACTCTGTTAAGATCTGCTCTAAGTAACCCTGTTAAGGTCTCCTATAAGTAACCCCTGTTATGGTCTGCCATAAGTAAACCCTGTTAAGATCTGCTATAAGTAACTCTGTTAAGGTCTGCTATAAGTAACCCTGTTGTGGTTTACCATAGGTAACCCTGTTAAGGTCTGCTATAAGTAACCCTGTTATGGTCTGCCATAAGTAACCCTGTTAAGATCTGCCATAAGTAACCCTGTTAACCCTGTTAAGGTCTGTCATAAGTAACTCTGTTACTGCTAAGTAACCCTGTTAAGGTCTGTTGTGGTCTGCCATAAGTAACCCTGTTGTGGTTTGCCATAAGTAACTCTGTTAAGGTCTGCCATAAGTAACCCTGTTGTGGTTTGCCATAAGTAACTCTGTTAAGGTCTGCCATAAGTAACCCTGTTTAGGTCTGCTATAAGTAACCCTGTTTGGGTCTGCTATAAGATAACCCTGTTAAGATCTGATATAAGTAACCCTGTTAAGTTTGCCATAGGTAACCCTGTTAAGATCTGCTATAAGTAACCCTGTTAAGTTTGCCACAGGTAGCCCTGTTAAGATCTGCTATAAGTAACCCTGTTAAGATCTGCCATAAGTAACCCTGTTAAGGGTCTGCCATAAGTAACCCTGTTAAGATCTGCTATAAGTAACCCTGTTAAGGTCTGCCATAAGTAACCCTGTTAAGGTCTGCCATAAGTAACCCTGTTAAGATCTGCCATAAGTAACCCTGTTAAGGTCTGCTGTTAAAGGTGTTAAGATCTGCTATAAGTAACCCTGTTAACCCCTGTTAAGGTTGCCATAAGTAACCCTGTTAAGATCTGCTATGTGTAACCCTGTTAAGGTCTGCCATAAGTTACCCTGTTAAGGTCTGCCATAAGTAACCCTGTTAAGATCTGCTATGTGTAACCCTGTTAAGGTCTGCCATAAGTAACCCTGTTAAGGTCTGCCATAAGTAACCCTGTTAAGATCTGCTATGTGTAACCCTGTTATGGTCTGCCATAAGTAACCCTGTTAAGGTCTGCTATAAGCAACCATGTTAAGATCTGATATAAGTAACCCTGTTAAGATCTGCTATAAGTAACCCTGTTAAGGTCTGCTATAAGTAACCCTGTTAAGATCTGCTATGTGTAACCCTGTTAAGATCTGCTATAAGTAACCCTGTTAAGATCTGCTATAAGTAACCCTGTTAAGGTCTGCCATAAGTAACCCTGTTAAGGTCTGCTATAAGCAACCATGTTAAGATCTGATATAAGTAACCCTGTTAAGGTCTGCCATAAGTTACCCTGTTAAGGTCTGCTATAAGTAACCCTGTTAAGATCTGCTATGTGTAACCTTGTTATGGTCTGCCATAAGTAACTCTTTTCTGGTCTGCTATAAAATTCAGCAACCAATGTGTGTCGTGGACCCATCTGACGGGATCGGATGGTCAGGGTCGCTGGTACGGTACACGCATCTCATCGAATCCCAGTTGTGTAGATCGATGCTCATTCTGCCAGACACTAGATTGTATGATATGTGTAGCATGTTTCTACATTAGACAACCTTTACCGTTGTCATGTTTCACTCACAGTCGGCATCTACATGTACTACGATTGTCATGTTCGATACCAATGTATAACCGTACGATACGTGTTGAACATATTGTACGTTTAGAATTGACGGACTGCACAGTTATACAGAAGCTGTATTTCTTAGCGCAACAATTTATATATACTAGAAGTTATTAAAGGCGTAAGCAGCATTTTTTAAAATGAGGTTGATAAGTACGTGATGATGATGGTGATGATGATGATGATGAGGATGATGATGATGATGATGATGATGATCCCATTGCTCGACGTGTGCGATGTCGCCACAAACGTAAGTGTTCGCCGCCCACGCCGTTGACGTCAGCAATGCAGAGACGCCACCAAGGCCGTCCCACGTTGCGTGTCGAAGCAGCCTTTACTCGTAAGTTAAAAGCTTGTTGATTCGGAGAAGAAAGGACGCTACGCTGACAGAAGATGAAAGCAATTAGTAATGAATTGTATGTATACTCCCAGTCTGTGCCACTCTTGGACGCAATATATCAGTGCCAGGCAGTTTAAAGTCACGGTAATTACTCATTTTCTGTACACGCACATAACAAAATCACCATCGTATACTGATTTTCCCCTGCAGTAGGCAGTGCGGAGACATCAGCCTACTGGATCTCCCATGGGATGGAGGAGGTTAGCGATGCTTTTCCCCAGGGTGCTTCAGACTGCCATAGTGCCGTCGCACAGAATTGTGATATTTTGATAAAGTGATACTTTGATATTGTCTCCAGTCGTGAAGCTAATGTCGCGGTTATATAGAAAGTCTATTTTGACCACGGTTGAGGCTGTAAAGGAAGACGTGTAACTCTATTTGATACTTTAAGTTGTCACTGTTCAGCATAGTTAGACAGTTATATAATTACGACTAAAACCTTCCACACAACCTGTTCCACTATATAGAAGCGACCTTGAAGAGGGTGAGAGGGGGGTCCAATCACACAGTGTGTTCCACTATATAGCAGCGACCTTGAAGAGGGTGAGAAGGGGGTCCAATCAAACAGTCTGTTCCACGATCATGGAGTGTCAGTGAAGGGTGGGGTTGTCATAAAGTCTGTTTCATGATCTGTTAGTGTCAGTGAAGAGTGAGGTTGTTATACTGTCTGTTCCATGATCTACTAGCGTCAGAGAAGAGCGGATCTATCATACAGTCTGTTCCATGATCTACTAGCGTCAGTTAAGAGAGGGGTTGTCATGCTGTCTGTTCCATGATCTACTAGCGTCAGTGAAGAGCGGGGTTGTCATACAGTCCGTTCCATGATCTACTAGCATCAGAGAAGAGCGGGTCTATCATACAGTCTCAGAGCTGTCAACCCCTAAAGATGGTTTAGAGTGAGACCGAAAAAAATAAGCCGGGATCATGTCGAGGGCGATGCCCTGGTGGGGGGGCGAAGCCCCCCGCCCCCGAAAATGAAGTTTAGTGATTTTCAGGAGCATTTGGAGCCTTCTGGTGGCATTATTTTGACACTAAAAGATGCATGCTAATAAATAATAATAAGCCGAATCATTCGCATAAACATCGTTTTAGTACTTCTTTCATTCAGGCGTTCTTTCAATGTTCAACTTTACGCAAAAACGAACGAAAATGCGTATTAATTTTGAAATTATTTTTGGCTACCAGATATGCGTGAGATTATTATTTGGAGGCGTGAGAGCGTGACATTTGTCAATAAAGCGTGAGACTCACGCCAAATGCGTGAGAGTTGACAGGTATGCAGTCTGTTCCATGATATACTAGCGTCAGAGAAGAGCGGGTCTATCATACAGTCTGTTTCATGATCCACTAACGTCGCTGAAGAGTGGGGTTATCATACTGTTTGTTCCATGATCTACTAGCGTCAGTGAAGGGTGGGTCTATCAATCAGTCTCTTCCATGATTTACTAGCGTCAATGAAGAGTGGGGCTACCATACTGCCTGTTTCATGATCTACTAGCGTCAGTGAAGAGCGGGTGTATCATACTGTCTGTTCCATGATCCACTAGCGTCAGTGAAGAGAGGGGTTGTCATGCTGTCTGTTCCATGATCTACTAGCGTAAGTGAAGAGTGGGGTTGTCATACAGTCTGTTCCATGATCTACTAGCGTCAGTGAAGAACTGGTCTATCATGCTGTCGGTTCCATGATCTCCTAGCGTCAGTGAAGAGTGGGGCTACCATACTGCCTGTTTCATGATCTACTAGCGTCAGTGAAGATTGGGGTTGTTTTACTGTTTGTTCCATGATCTACTAGCGTCAGTGAAGAGCGGGGTTGTCTTACAGTCTGTTCCATGATCTACTAGCGCCAGTGAAGAGTGGGGTTGTCTTACAGTCTGTTCCATGATCTACTAGCGTCAGTGAAGGGTGGGTCTATCATACTGTCTGTTCCATGATCTACTAGCGTCAGTGAAGAGAACTGGTCTATCATGCTGTACCAGTCTGTTCCACTCTGGGACGCATAATATATCAGTGCCAGGCAGTTTAAGAGTCACGGTAATTACTCATTTTTCTGCGGCGCACATATGAAAATCACCATCGTATACTGATTTTCCCCTGCGGTAGGCAGCGGAGACATCCAGCCTACTGGATCATGGGAAGAGAGGGGTTATCGATGTTGTCTGTTCCATGATAGCGCTACAGAATATCATTTTGCTTTGTTATTGTCTCCAGTCAGAAGAGTCGCGGTTATATAGGTCTATCATTGAGGCTGTAAAGGAAGACGTGTTCCATGATCTACTAGCGTCAGTGAAAAACCGGTCTATCATGCTGTCTGTTCCATGATCTACTAGCGTCAGTGAAGAGGTTGGGGTTGTCTTCACTGTCTGTTCCATGATCTACTAGCGTCAGTGAAGAGAGGGGTTGTCATACAGTCTGTTCCATGATCTACTAGCGTCAGTGAAGAGTGGGGTTGTCATACAGTCTGTTTCCATGATCTACTAGCGTCAGTGAAGAGTGGGTTGTTCATACTGTCTGTTCCATGATCTACTAGCGTCAGTGAAGAGCGGGGTTGTCATACTGTCTGTTCCATGATCTACTAGCGTCAGTGAAGAGTGGGTTGTCATGCTGTCTGTTCCATGATCTACTAGCGTCAGTGAAGAGCGGGGTTGTCTTACAGTCTGTTCCATGATCTACTAGCGTCAGTGAAGAGCGGGTCTATCATTACAGTCTGTTCTGTCAACCCCTAAAGATGGTTTAGAGTGAGACCGAAAAAAAAATAAGCCGGGATCATGTCGAGGGCGATGCCCTGGTTGGGGGCTACCCCCGCCCCGAAAATGAAGTTTAGTGATTTTCAGGAGCATTTGGAGCCTTCTGGTGGCATTATTTAATAATAAGCCGAATCATTCGCATAAACATCGTTTTAGTACTTCTTTCATTCAGGCGTTCTTTCAATGTTCATATCTACTAGCGCAAAAGTGAACGAGCGTATTGTTTTGAAATTATTTTTGGCTGTTCCATGATATAGCGTCAGTGAGATTATTATTTGGAGGCGTGATCTACTAGCGTCAGTGAAGAGTGGGGCTATCATACTGTCTGTTCCATGATCTACTAGCGTCAGTGAAGAGCGGGTCTATCATACTGTCTGTTCCATGATCTACTAGCGTCAGTGAAGAGCGGGTTTGTCATACTGTCTGTTCCATGATCTACTAGCGTCAGTGAAGAGTGGGGTTGTCTTACAGTCTGTTCCATGATCTACTAGCGTCAGTGAAGAGTGGGTTATCATGCTGTCTGTTCCATGATCTACTAGCGTCAGTGAAGAGTGGGGCTGTCATACTGTCTGTTCCATGATCTACTAGCGTCAGTGAAGAGTGGGGTTGTCTTACTGTCTGTTCCATGATCTACTAGCGTCAGTGAAGAGCGGGGTTGTCTTACAGTCTGTTCCATGATCTACTAGCGCCAGTGAAGAGTGGGGTTGTCTTACTGTCTGTTCCATGATCTACTAGCGTCAGTGAAGAGTGGGTCTATCATACTGTCTGTTCCATGATCTACTAGCGTCAGTGAAGAGCGTGGTGTGTCATACAGTCTGTTCCATGATCTACTAGCGTCAGTGAAGAGCGGGTCTATCATGCTGTCTGTTCCATGATCTACTAGCGTCAGTGAAGAGCGGGAGTATCATACTGTCTGTTCCATGATCTACTAGCGTCAGTGAAGAGTGGGGTTGTCATACTGTCTGTTCCATGATCTACTAGCGTCAGTGAAGAGTGGGGTTGTCTTACTGTCTGTTCCATGATCTACTAGCGTCAGTGAAGAGCGGGGTTGTCTTACAGTCTGTTCCATGATCTACTAGCGCCAGTGAAGAGCGGGGTTGTCTTACTGTCTGTTCCATGATCTACTAGCGTCAGTGAAGAGTGGGGTTGTCTTACTGTCTGTTCCATGATCTACTAGCGTCAGTGAAGAGCGGGGTTGTATCATACTGTCTGTTCCATGATCTACTAGCGTCAGTGAAGAGTGGGTTGTCTTACTGTCTGTTCCATGATCTACTAGCGTCAGTGAAGAGTGGGGTTGTCTTACTGTCTGTTCCATGATCTACTAGCGTCAGTGAAGAGCGGGTCTATCATACTGTCTGTTCCATGATCTACTAGCGTCAGTGAAGAGTGGGGTTGTCTTACTGTCTGTTCCATGATCTACTAGCGTCAGTGAAGAGTGGGTTGTCTTACTGTCTGTTCCATGAATCTACTGAGCGTCAGTGAAGAGCGGGTTTGGAGCCTTCTGTTCCATGATCTACTAGCGTGCAATAAAGAATGCGTTCTTTCAATGTTCATGATCTACGCAAAACGAGTGAAGAGTGGGCGTGTCTTACTTCTGTTCCATGATCTACTTGGCTAGTGAAGATGCGGAGATTATCTTACTGTCTGTGATTCCATGATCTACTACTAGCGTCAGTGAAGAGTGGGGCTGTCTTACTGCCTGTTCCATGATCTACTAGCGTCAGTGTGAAGAGCGGGTGTTGTCTTACTGTCTGTTCCATGATCTACTAGCGTCAGTGAAGAGCGGGGTTGTCTTACTGTCTGTTCCATGATCTACTAGCGTCAGTGAAGAGTGGGGTTGTCTTACTGTCTGTTCCATGATCTACTAGCGTCAGTGAAGAGTGGGGTTGTCTTACTGTCTGTTCCATGATCTACTAGCGTCAGTGAAGAGTGGGGTTGTCTTACTGTCTGTTCCATGATCTACTAGCGTCAGTGAAGAGTGGGGTTGTCTTACTGTCTGTTCCATGATCTACTAGCGTCAGTGAAGAGCGGGGTTGTCTTACAGTCTGTTCCATGATCTACTAGCGCCAGTGAAGAGTGGGTTGTCTTACAGTCTGTTCCATGATCTACTAGCGTCAGTGAAGGGTGGGTCTATCATACTGTCTGTTCCATGATCTACTAGCGTCAGTGAAGAACTGGTCTATCATGCTGTCGGTTCCATGATCTCCTAGCGTCAGTGAAGAGTGGGGCTACTGTCATACTGTCGGTTCCATGATCTACTAGCGTCAGTGAAGAGTGGGGTACCATACAGGGTGTACTGTTCCATGATCTACTAGCGTCAGTGAAGAGCTGGTCTATCATACTGTCTGTTCCATGATCTACTAGCGTCAGTGAAGAGCGTGTGTATCATACAGTCTGTTCCATGATCTACTAGCGTCAGTGAAGAGTGGGGTTGTCATACTGTCTGTTCCATGATCTACTAGCGTCAGTGAAGAGCGGGAGCATCATTCTGTCTGTTCCATGATCTATCTACTAGCGTCAGTGAAGAAGAGTCAGGGAGTTGTCATGCTGTCTGTTCCATGATCTACTAGCGTCAGTGAAGAGTGGGGTTGTCTTACTGTCTGTTCCATGATCTACTAGCGTCAGTGAAGAGTGGGGTTGTCTTACTGTCTGTTCCATGATCTACTAGCGTCAGTGAAGAGTGGGGTTGTCTTACTGTCTGTTCCATGATCTACTAGCGTCAGTGAAGAGTGGGGTTGTCTTACTGTCTGTTCCATGATCTACTAGCATCAGTGAAGAGCGGGTTGTCTTACTGTCTGTTCCATGATCTACTAGCGTCAGTGAAGAGCGGGTTGTCTTACTGTCTGTTCCATGATCTACTAGCGTCAGTGAAGAGCGGGGTTGTCTTACTGTCTGTTCCATGATCTACTAGCGTCAGTGAAGAGCGGGGTTGTCTTACAGTCTGTTCCATGATCTACTAGCGCCAGTGAAGAGTGGGGTTGTCTTACAGTCTGTTCCATGATCTACTAGCGTCAGTGAAGGGTGGGTCTATCATACTGTCTGTTCCATGATCTACTAGCGTCAGTGAAGAACTGGTCTATCATGCTGTCGGTTCCATGATCTCCTAGCGTCAGTGAAGAGTGGGGCTACCATACTGTCTGTTCCATGAACTACTAGCGTCAGTGAAGAGCTGGTCTATCATACCGTCTGTTCCATGATCTACTAGCGTCAGTGAAGAGCGTGTGTGTCATACAGGGTGTTACATGATCTACTAGCGTCAGTGAAGAACCGGTCTATCATGCTGTCTGTTCCATGATCTACTAGCGTCAGTGAAGAGCGGGTGCATCATTCTGTCTGTTCCATGATCTACTAGCGTCAGTGAAGAGTGGGGTTATCATGCTGTCTGTTCCATGATCTACTAGCGTCAGTGAAGAGTGGGGTTGTCATACTGTCTGTTCCATGATCTACTAGCGTCAGTGAAGAGCGGGGTTGTCTTACTGTCTGTTCCATGATCTACTAGCGTCAGTGAAGAGCGGGGTTGTCTTACTGTCTGTTCCATGATCTACTAGCGTCAGTGAAGAGCGGGGTTGTCTTACTGTCTGTTCCATGATCTACTAGCGTCAGTGAAGAGTGGGGTTGTCTTACTGTCTGTTCCATGATCTACTAGCGTCAGTGAAGAGTGGGGTTGTCTTACTGTCTGTTCCATGATCTACTAGCGTCAGTGAAGAGCGGGGTTGTCTTACTGTCTGTTCCATGATCTACTAGCGTCAGTGAAGAGTGGGGTTGTCTTACTGTCTGTTCCATGATCTACTAGCGTCAGTGAAGAGCGGGGTTGTCTTACAGTCTGTTCCATGATCTACTAGCGTCAGTGAAGAGTGGAGTTGTCTTACTGTCTGTTCCATGATCTACTAGCGTCAGTGAAGAGTGGGGTTGTCTTACTGTCTGTTCCATGATCTACTAGCGTCAGTGAAGAGCTGGTCTATCATACTGTCTGTTCCATGATCTACTAGCGTCAGTGAAGAGCGGATCTACCATACTGTCTGAATCTACTAGCGTCAGTGAAGAGTTGGTTATCATACTGTCTGTTCCATGATCTACTAGCGTCAGTGAAGAGCGGGTGTGTCTTACTGTCTGTTCCATGATCTACTAGCGTCAGTGAAGAGTGGGTTGTCTTACTGTCTGTTCCATGATCTACTAGCGTCAGTGAAGAGTGGGGTTGTCTACTGTCTGTTCCATGATCTACTAGCGTCAGTGAAGAGTGGGGTTGTCTTACTGTCTGTTCCATGATCTACTAGCGTCAGTGAAGAGTGGGGTTGTCTTACTGTCTGTTCCATGATCTACTAGCGTCAGTGAAGAGTGGGGTTGTCTTACTGTCTGTTCCATGATCTACTAGCGTCAGTGAAGAGCGGGTTGTCTTACTGTCTGTTCCATGATCTACTAGCGTCAGTGAAGAGTGGGGTTGTCTTACTGTCTGTTCCATGATCTACTAGCGTCAGTGAAGAGTGGGTTGTCTTACTGTCTGTTCCATGATCTACTAGCGTCAGTGAAGAGTGGGGTTGTCTTACTGTCTGTTCCATGATCTACTAGCGTCAGTGAAGAGTGGGGTTGTCTTACTGTCTGTTCCATGATCTACTAGCGTCAGTGAAGAGTGGGTTGTCTTACTGTCTGTTCCATGATCTACTAGCGTCAGTGAAGAGTGGGGTTGTCTTACTGTCTGTTCCATGATCTACTAGCGTCAGTGAAGAGTGGGGTTGTTGTCTTACTAGTCTGTTCCATGATCTACTAGCGTCAGTGAAGAGTGGGGTTGTCTTACTGTCTGTTCCATGATCTACTAGCGTCAGTGAAGAGTGGAGTTGTCTTACTGTCTGTTCCATGATCTACTAGCGTCAGTGAAGAGTGGGGTTGTCTTACTGTCTGTTCCATGATCTACTAGCGTCAGTGAAGAGTGGGGTTGTCTTACTGTCTGTTCCATGATCTACTAGCGTCAGTGAAGAGCGGGGTTGTCTTACTGTCTGTTCCATGATCTACTAGCGTCAGTGAAGAGTGGGTTGTCTTACTGTCTGTTCCATGATCTACTAGCGTCAGTGAAGAGTGGGGTTGTCTTACTGTCTGTTCCATGATCTACTAGCGTCAGTGAAGAGTGGGGTTGTCTTACTGTCTGTTCCATGATCTACTAGCGTCAGTGAAGAGTGGGGTTGTCTTACTGTCTGTTCCATGATCTACTAGCGTCAGTGAAGAGTGGGTTGTCTTACTGTCTGTTCCATGATCTACTAGCGTCAGTGAAGAGCGGGGTTGTCTTACTGTCTGTTCCATGATCTACTAGCGCCAGTGAAGAGTGGGGTTGTCTTACTGTCTGTTCCATGATCTACTAGCGTCAGTGAAGAGTGGGGTTGTCTTACTGTCTGTTCCATGATCTACTAGCGTCAGTGAAGAGTGGGGTTGTCTTACTGTCTGTTCCATGATCTACTAGCGTCAGTGAAGAGTGGGGTTGTCTTACTGTCTGTTCCATGATCTACTAGCGTCAGTGAAGAGTGGGGTTGTCTTACTGTCTGTTCCATGATCTACTAGCGTCAGTGAAGAGCGGGGTTGTGTTACTGTCTGTTCCATGATCTACTAGCGTCAGTGAAGAGTGGGTTGTCTTACTGTCTGTTCCATGATCTACTAGCGTCAGTGAAGAGTGGGGTTGTCTTACTGTCTGTTCCATGATCTACTAGTGTCAGTCTGATGATCTACTAGCGATAGGGTTGTCTTACACTCTCTGTTCCATGATCTACTAGCGTCAGTGAAGAGCGGGGTTGTGTTACTGTCTGTTCCATGATCTACTAGCGTCAGTGAAGAGTGGGTTGTCTTACTGTCTGTTCCATGATCTACTAGCGTCAGAGAAGAGTGGGGTTGTCTTACTGTCTGTTCCATGATCTACTAGCGTCAGTGAAGAGTGGGTTGTCATACTGTCTGTTCCATGATCTACTAGCGTCAGTGAAGAGTGGGGTTGTCTTACTGTCTGTTCCATGATCTACTAGCATCAGAGAAGAGTGATGCAGGGTTGTCTTACTGTCTGTTCCATGATCTACTAGCATCAGAGAAGAGTGGGGTTGTCTTACTGTCTGTTCCATGATCTGCTGGTGTCAGTGATGAGTGGGTTTTCATACTGTCTGTTCCATGAACTGCTAGCGTCAGTGAAGAGCGGATCTATCATACTGTCTGTTCCATGATCTGCTAGTGTCAGAGAAAAGTGGGGTTGTCATACTGTCTGTTCTATCTTCTTGGAGAGTCAGCAAGGGGCGAGACTCTAAGGCAGTCGGTTCTCTGATGTGTCTGTTTAGGGAATTATGTCGTATCATTTTAGGGAATTCGATGTTCGAGTATGTTCTCCATTATTCCCTGAGCTGGAGTGCGAATGTGGCATTCATTCGGCGTTACTCAGCCTATACCCAAAATGGCCTATGCATACGAACTTCCTGAAATGATCTTAATTGATACATTCAGGACACTGACAACCTTGACTCGACTGACCTGCTGTAACAAGCGTGGTGAAAACCAAAATAATTTACTTCGATTAATCGTTGATCACGATTTAGTGAATTGAATATTGATGAAACCTAAGACGTGAAAGATGAGAAACGCCAAGCCGGTGTCAGGAAGGGTGGAACAGAGGGCAGTGGGGCGACAGCGACCTCTACTGCACTCAGCTAACAAGCTCCACCACCGATGCCCGCACCACACGCTCGTGCGAGTCCGTCAACTAAAAGACTTATTTCAGTGAATTTAAGCCACTTGTGTGGCAGCTCGACGACACAGCAACTCCGTATGCAACAACACCGCTTTGCCACGTCGACAACGATTAAAGACATTTTCTCAGGAAGCGTTGATCGACTATGCCCTCTTTTTCTAATACAACTTACAAAGAAATGTGTCCTTCTCTAACTCATCTTCAATGTATAAGTATGTGACAAATACTTGTCAAATCAGTCCACTATGATGTACCGAGACACGAAAAGAATCGATTGTCATATCATCCGATTCGTCACGACTATGCGGCATATCTTTGGATGGCTCACCATCATGAAGAAGTATTATACAGACACTTTTATACCTCATCGATCACTGAGGCAGACGGCATGGTAATACCGCTACTTTTATACGTCTAATTGATACCTGCGCTCTTTTGTTTTTACTGTCAAACATTATTCTTCCGATCGATCTCTGCTATCAATATGCGTCTGTCTTAGTGGCACAGATATACTATTGATCTACACTGCCATGAATATGTCTCCGTCTTAGGGGCACAGATATACTATTGATCTACACTGCCATGAATATGTCTCCGTCTTAGGGGCACAGATATACTTTTGATCTACACTGCCATGAATCTTAGTCTATACGTCTTAGGAATATGTCTCCGTCTTAGCACTACACTGCCATGAATATGTCTCCGTCTTAGATATACTATTGATCTACACTGCCATGAATATGTCTCCGTCTTAGGGGCCCAGATATACTACACTGCCATGAATTGATCTACACTGCCATGAATATGTCTCCGTCTTAGTGGCACAGATATACTATTGACTATTGCCATGAATATGTCTCCGTCTTAGTGGCACAGATATACTATTGATCTACACTGCCATGAATATGTCTCCGTCTTAGTGGCTACAGATATACTATTGATCTACACTGCCATGAATATGTCTCCGTCTTAGTGGCACAGATATACTATTGATCTACACTGCCATGAATATGTCTCCGTCTTAGGGCACAGATATACTATTGATCTACACTGCCATGAATATGTATGTCTCCGTCTTAGGGGCACAGATATACTATTGATCTACACTGCCATGAATATGTCTCCGTCTTAGGGGCACAGATATACTATTGATCTACACTGCCATGAATATGTCTCCGTCTTAGGGCACAGATATACTATTGATCTACACTGCCATGAATATGTCTCCGTCTTAGGGGCACAGATATACTATTGATCTACACTGCCATGAATATGTCTCCGTCTTAGGGCACAGCACACACTGATATACTATTGATCTACACTGCCATGAATATGTCTCCGTCTTAGGGGCACAGATATACTATTGATCTACACTGCCATGAATATGTCTCCGTCTTAGGGGCACAGATATACTATTGATCTACACTGCCATGAATATGTCTCCGTCTTAGGGGCACAGATATACTATTGATTGATCTACACTGCCATGAATATGTCTCCGTCTTAGTGGCACAGATATACTATTGATCTACACTGCCATGAATATGTCTCCGTCTTAGACAGATATATTGATCTATTGATCTACACTGCCATGAATATGTCTCCGTCTTAGGGGCACAGATATACTATTGATCTACACTGCCATGAATATGTCTCCGTCTTAGGGGCACAGATATACTATTGATCTACACTGCCATGAATATGTCTCCGTCTTAGGGGCACAGATATACTATTGATCTACACTGCCATGAATATGTCTCCGTCTTAGGGGCACAGATATACTATTGATCTACACTGCCATGAATATGTCTCCGTCTTAGGGGCACAGATATACTATTGATCTACACTGCCATGAATATGTCTCCGTCTTAGGGGCACAGATATACTATTGATCTACACTGCCATGAATATGTCTCCGTCTTAGGGCACAGATATACTATTGATCTACACTGCCATGAATATGTCTCCGTCTTAGTGGCACAGATATACTATTGATCTACACTGCCATGAATATGTCTCCGTCTTAGTGGCACAGATATACTATTGATCTACACTGCCATGAATATGTCTCCGTCTTAGTGGCACAGATATACTATTGATCTACACTGCCATGAATATGTCTCCGTCTTAGGGGCACAGAGATATACTATTGATCTACACTGCCATGAATATGTCTCCGTCTTAGGGGCACAGATATACTATTGATCTACACTGCCATGAATATGTCTCCGTCTTAGGGGCACAGATATACTATTGATCTACACTGCCATGAATATGTCTCCGTCTTAGGGGCACAGATATACTATTGATCTACACTGCCATGAATATGTCTCCGTCTTAGGGGCACAGATATACTATTGATCTACACTGCCATGAATATGTCTCCTCTTTGATCTACACTGCCATGTAGGGGCACAGATTACTATTGATCTACACTGCCATGACACATGATACACAGATATACCTTTGAACGAACACATACCACATAGCAGATACAGTGTGAATGAACTATGCGGGATCGCAAGCACACACAATAAAAAATATAAGAAGAATAAAATTATTCCCCCACCACACACACACACACACGCGCGCGCGCACACACAAACAAGAAAAGAGAATCTACCAGCATACCTAGTGGAGGGGGCAGGTTAACAAAGCATAGCGGTGGCGCTTTAGCTTTATCGACTTCCGTGATAGGTAGCGCCATTATGAATCAGTCCCAGCTGAACCTGTTGTGTGATTCGTACAGATGGTTTGCCCTTTGGTTCACCACTGTCAGCCAGAGACAACCTACCTACAAACAATGACATCATTTCTGCTGTGAAAGACTTTTGACAGTGCAAGCAGGAAACCCGATACACCAACTAGATCCACACACTTGAGAATCATTCGAAAAAGTGGATAGATTCTGGAGGGATTAGTTTTCATCATAGGCAACTTAATAAACTCAACCCATGACAGTTAGTCTCAGAACCGTTCAGTCACCACTCGTAACTCAGGTAAGGACACGTACATGATGGCACACGATAAGCACTTACGGCATTCATAAGGAACCAAGTAACCAGCTGTGCCCGAACATACCCACAATAGCAGCGTTACTGAGACCATGACATTGATTCTGTCCCAGTAGGTCAATAGGGCCCGCAAGCAGGTCACGGCACATCGCGAGACCTTAGAACTTCCGGTGACAAACGTTTCATACCTTTTTGAATTGTCTCATGGTTGTCAGTTGACAATAAGGAACCGATAATCCTTGCAGGAATAACAAATTTCCGATCTAACCATCCCCAAATTAGCCAACTATTATGACTGTAAACAGTTTTAACGATCTAGTAAAGTCATATTTGGCGGTCCGGTCGCGTCTTGAATGTACGGTTGTCACCTCTAATCCGGTACCGGAATTAAGCTGGGCCCCGTCTCAGATATCGCAAGCTGGCGCGCGCAAAGGGAGCCGGGGACCAGCTAATACCGGAAGTAGCCCATAGGCATGGCCTGATAAAAGATAAGCACAAACATAGTTCGATGAGAAATAACGCTACACGACCAAAGGTCAGAGGATGGCCCACCTCAACTGAACCAACGAAACAGGTGTTGTATGATTGCTTGACACCTACACCAGTTAAACATGGCCCTTACGTAAAATGGCATTCAAATAGGAAATATAGTAGCATAGGGTCTCTTCTGAATTTTGAAGCACATGCCTTTAATGTTTTATGGCTTAACCGTCCGCAAATTATTTTTCTACATACTTCACGTATATGTAAACGTGTTACATTTTGGTCTTGAGCTTAGCAATGGTTGTATTCTGTAATTAATAACGCACATTAGAAACAGTAATGTATTTTCCAGGCACTAATTTAAGCAAAGGGAAGAGATTCACAAAATATAGTAGAACTTAGACACGGTCAATATTCTTTTGACGAGAAATTACAAGTATACCAAAAGTGAGGTAGTAACGCTTCGTTAAAACTGCCGTGGGGGCAATCAATACTGCCCACATAATTGCCATCAACGACGACAGTTGATGGTACTATTTATTTGTTTACAGACAAGGAAACCTATTTTCCCTAACAATTTTCCTTTGAAGTATGTAGGGTCTTGTTGGTTATGTATGGCTGGGGACGAGGTAATCATCCCTCTCTCGAAGAACGGCTGATGCTGCTTGTCCATGTGTCACAGATGCTATCCAGTTAACAGGCACCAGCTGTAGCAGACGTCAGTGGACCTTCCAGGACATTCGTGATTTGCACATGTCTTGTAGAAAATGTGGATCCTGTGTGGTACAGCGTTGTACGAATTATTGGTATCCATGATGAATTTTGAATATCATCTAATTCATAATATGTTTTGAGTGATCTTTCTGCTAAATTAAGCGTATTTGAAAATGAAAGGTGTTTTATAACTTTCCGGCTTTGACTCACTTTAATGGTACGTGCGATGGTTGCATGTTTGCTTGTTCAACGACGCACCTTGACGGCGGACTGTCTGTAACCAAGTCTGGACCAGACAACCTATGAATCGTATTGGGAACACTGGTCCCACCGTCGGAACACAATGACGCTAAGTCGCCGACACTTGCAACGTGTCATATGCATGGAACTGAAAAGACCAAGTACCTGTTACCAGGGAAACCCCTCTCGTTGTTCAAAACACAAGGCTCAAAACGAAGCTCGATTTAAATACTTCGACTTGTTTGCAACTCATGACCACGTCTTTTCTCCCAGTGAAGATGTTTCGGAGAACACCCCTTGATGAGCTGGTAGACTGTCACAATAATTCATCAGCTGTCATCCCTGTCATGGCTAGCAATCCCTTCTGATTCCACATCTCCTCCTCGTCTTCTGGAGACACTCGCAGGAAGCTTACCGTCGGCAAACAAAAGCCACAACACACTGGCCGTAATCATAAGATATTTCTGCTAATGACAGAGTCCATTGTACGATTCTGACTTTACCATAATATGAGTCGCTACCAAATAGTGATGATATCAGGTGTTCGCGAAACGTTGGCCAAGAGTAGTTACGTGATTATATCACAAACCGATACCTGTGACTGTATTCATGATTGTATCCAGAAAGAATATATAGAGGAACTCACCCAAGTATGTTCTGATATCAGATATATGAACACGAGGTTTGCCGAGGATATTTTTACTTTAATGAACGAGTGTTGATATATTTGATATAAGAAGACACGAGTTTGACATTCTGTAGATATTTATCATCTAAAATCACTCCTCATTAGTTTTCAATGAAGAGTGTACATCTCTGAACACGGTACTGCCATTATAATTAGTGCAACGATGTCTTACCATTGTGACGTCATCATGTTCATGACGTCATACCATTGTCAGGACATTGTACGAAATCTACTGTCAAAACAGGTTTGGATGATAAATGTGTTTATACCCGTAAATAGATATATATGGGTGTTTCTATAGATCGATACCTGTGTTGCACCTATGAACTGATGCCTCTAGTTGTATCTTTACACCAATACCTGTGAGTGTATCCCTACACCTAATGCAATGTTTATCCCCAGAAACTGATTCCTTCGATTATATCACACAACCATGAAACTATGAAAAACATACAATGGAATATTCTCTTGGAAGGTCATACGTTTTGATCTCATATCAACACGAGATTGTACAACCGATGACCTAGTTGAACGTGTAACTTCAAAGACGGTTTAACGCAGGAAACGTGAATTACATTTCGTGATGACAAAATGCTGGCGTGGCTAGGATTACCACTCTGTTGTACGAATTTAATGAAACATCATGCATGGGTGATCAGCACACACGTAGCTTCAATTGAAAGTTTTCTTTCTTGTTTTTTTGTGTGTGCTCAGTTTAAACTGGGATTAAACATGGGCTGCTCCGCAAGGGTTATTGATATATGTAGTCTGGGATTTGTCCATAACTGATCTCTCCAACTTGGAGCTAGTACCCACTACGACCCACCCATTCTCACTGCCAAGTGTTATTGATATATGTAGTCTAGGATTGTCCTTAACTGATCTCTCCAACTCTGGAGCTAGTACCCACTACGACCCACCCACTCTGACTGCCAAGGGTTATTGATATATGTAGTCTAGGATTGTCCTTAACTGATCTCTCCAACTTGGAGCTAGTACCCACTACGACCCACCCACTCTGACTGCCAAGGGTTATTGATATATGTAGTCTAGGATTGTCCTTAACTGATCTCTCCAACTTGGAGCTAGTACCCACTACGACCCACCCACTCTGACTGTAGGGCTTCAACGGGTACTCGAGTACTCGGGTCTAGCTGGACTCGAGTCCATTTTCAAGGACTCGAGGACTCGAAAAGGGAAGATAACTCGGATTATTTGACGTTGACAGACTGTCTGCCATGTGCTAAGCATGAGCGGCCGTTAACGTCTAATATTAAGATAAGATATAACTTTATTATCCCGGAGGAAATTCTTATACATCCAAACTATCTCAAAATGAATATATACACAGTTCACAAGGAAGTAGTTCAAAATGGTGAGATCAAATATATCAACTATCAAATCTAATTTTAGCTCCCTTTTTGACAATCTGGCGCTCATAGATAAAGGGAGTATACTCGAAAGACACCCCAGAAATTTTGCAAGCAGTATTAACAATTTTGAAAAGTTTGTTTTTGTTGCGATGAGACAGATCCCCATACCAACATAGCAAATTGTAGGTCAACACACTTTGAATAAAGGTTTGATAAAAAACTGTCATTACGGTTTTGTCAATGCCTTGACGATAATAATGTTCAGAATCAGAAATTAGGCCAGTAACAGTGGCATCATCTCCAAATTTCACAGTGAACAAGTCATATATTGACAAGTAACAGTCATTGGTATACAAAACGAAGAGTACGGATGAAGGAACACAGCCATGTGGATCTCCAGTAGAGGTTGACAGCAAAGAAGATTGATAGCCATTGACACTGACATACTGAGTCCTATGTACCCTGAATTCTTTAACCCATCTGATATAAATGTTTTTATTAACACCTAGATTAAATAGTTTACTCCTCACACGGTGTGGCTGTATGGTATTAGTTGCTACAAGTCTGCAGATGAGAGTAAATATGATACATCGTTTGAGTTTTCACTTTTTAAAATGATTAGGTAACTATCTTGACAATTGATAGACATGGAGAAAGATAAAAAATCAAATTTATTGGCGTATCTTGATCTGGATAGTGAAAAGAGCAAAATAACCAAATGCCGCCTGTGCGGTATCTCACTGCGTTTTGCAGGCAGTACAAGAAGTACGAAGAAAAAAAACGTTTGTCAAGTAAACATCCAAATACTGATTCTGACCAATAGGAAATGTTAGTCACATGACGATATGAAGTCGGAAAGAAGTAAGTGTTCACTTGTGTAATCGGAACACATGTCATGCCGGTTACGCTATCGTTTGCTTGAAAGGTATGAATTTCGAGTACTCGGGTCCGAGTCGAGTCTCACCCCTCGAGTACTCGAGTCCAAAAAATGGACTCGTTGAAGCCCTATCCGACTGCCAAGGGTTATTGATATATGTAGTCTAGGATTGTCATTAACTGATCTCTCCAACTTGGAGCTAGTACCCACTACGACCCACCAACTCTGACTGCCAAGGGTTATTGATATATGTAGTCTAGGATTTGTCCTTAACTGATCTCTCCAACTTGGAGCTAGTACCCACTACGACCCACCCACTCTGACTGCCAAGGGTTATTGATATATGTAGTCTAGGATTGTCCATAACTGATCTCTCCAACTTGGAGCTAGTACCCACTACGACCCACCCACTCTGACTGCCAAGGGTTATTGATATATGTAGTCTAGGATTTGTCCTTAACTGATCTCTCCAACCTGGAGCTAGTACCCACTACGACCCACCCACTGTGACTGCCAAGTGTTATTGATATATGTAGTCTAGGATTGTCCTTAACTGATCTCTCCAACTTGGAGCTAGTACCCACTACGACCCACCCATTCTCACTGCCAAGTGTTATTGATATATGTAGTCTGGGATTTGTCCATAACTGATCTCTCCAACTTGGAACTAGTACCCTACGACCCACCCACTCTCACTGCCAAGTGTTATTGATATATGTAGTCTGGGATTTGTCCATAACTGATCTCTCCAACTTGGAGCTAGTACCCACTACGACCCACCCACTCTGACTGCCAAGGGTTATTGATATATGTAGTCTAGGATTGTCCTTAACTGATCTCTCCAACTTAGAGCTAGTACCCACTACGACCCACCCATTCTCACTGCCAAGTGTTATTGATATATGTAGTCTGGGATTTGTCCATAACTGATCTCTCCAACTTGGAACTAGTACCCACTACGACCCACCCACTCTCACTGCCAAGTGTTATTGATATATGTAGTCTGGGATTTGTCCATAACTGATCTCTCCAACTTGGAGCTAGTACCCACTACGACCCACCCACTCTCACTGCCAAGTGTTATTGATATATGTAGTCTAGGATTGTCCTTAACTGATCTCTCCAACTTGGAGCTAGTACCCACTTACGACCCACCCACTCTCACTGCCAAGTGTTATTGATATATGTAGTCTAGGATTGTCCATAACTGATCTCTCCAACTTGGAGCTAGTACCCACTACGACCCACCCACTCTGACTGCCTAACTCCACCTAACACTGTTATTTTTGTGTGTATGTGTATATACCGTGTGTTCTATTTACAGGGGCATGTGTAACATATTTATTAGTTAAGATATAATATACATTTTTGCGATGAACAAAAAAAAAACCCACAATATTTTTCTCATGGAAAGCCCCCAAACTCGGTTTTAAGAAGCGATTTTCAATTTCAGAATTATATCTTCATCCAATTAGACGGTGAAGTATAAAAAACACACATTACTACCGTCAATTTGTTACTCGACTCGAACCTAAAACGTACCTCCTCGTCATAGAAAATGTTTATTTTTTTAATCAGTCGCTGCCACAAGTCCAAAGATCGCAAGAAATTGCGAATCAAGAGAGAAATAAATAAACAAGAATAATAATAAATGAGAATCAAGAACATTATGCAGATAATTTTGTCTTTATTAAGTTTTGGGTTTTTTCTGACCGACCCATGTCCAGAATTTGGTGACTAAGGAAACACATACAAAAATATGATTCCCTTATGATCGGGATTGCTAAGTTTTCAGCAAAATCCACTTCGTTTTCCACACAATTATACCATGTGGGTACAATGTGTGAAGCCCATTGTTGGTGTCACCCGCCGTGATATTGCTGAAATATTGCAAAAAGCGGCGTAAAAATATACTCACTCACTCACTCCACACATTTATGCCAACAATGAGGGAGTGCCTGTATCTCCCTAGCGTAGAAGGCTGGCGTATTGTGATGTGATCTCTGGCAGCAGGAATAGCCTCAACACCGTGTGTACAATGTTTGCCAATTCTTCCTTCAAGTTTGGGAAAAGGTGGGCATTTGAAGGTTCCAAATCTGGTAAATAAGGAGGATATTCAATATTCCAAGCCAGTCATGCAATATAGCCTTGGCGATAACAGATCTGTGTATAGAACACTTTTAGTGAGTTATCCACGATGTCTAGCCTTGATATTCTAACACAGTTACCTTACCAGATTAGCAGATTAGTGGCCATTCATGGCTTGACATTCGTGCGGAAGTCCACTAGAACAACTCTTTTGGAATCGAAAGGACAGAAGTCCTCTGCTTGTCAGCTGATGGAGCGGACAGAATATGTTTTCGCTGCCTTGACTGTGTGTTATTGTCTGGCTGACAGCATGAACTCAAGTCTCATTCATACTTCCAAAACGCTGTAAACAAGCTGGATCTGTTTCAAGACGACGAAAAGTGTCACGATAGACGATGAACACGTCAATGTCAGGTGCGACTACAACTCCCTTCCATGCATGTGAGACAGGATCAGTGCATTGTGGAGTCCAGAGGTTACTCCTGTGGCGTGGTGTTCTAAATGTCAAACAAATGGCCCGTTACCGACTGGTTCTGGTCCTATCGTAGGCATCGTTACATCTCATCCCAGACGAGGTCTATCGGGATAAGATCCAGAGAAACAACCGGCCATGGCAGAACGTCAGTGTTACCATACCTCAAAAATGAGTTGAGACTACGGTTAGCAATGATGAGTTGGGTTGTGCCATGTGTTGTGATGTCACCCATGCTTTTACACTTCCACCCCCAAACTGACGACCTTGTGTACCGCAGGCGACTCCTGGTGTGCCGGCATATATTCACAAATTCTGAAGAAAATTCAAACTCACGTAAAGAATCAAAGCAAAGCATGGTCAGTCGGTGACGGCTTATTTAAGAGCGGTGTCTTACCGCTGCTGTAGACCTTATTGCAGTGTTTCTCCGACTGTTTCCAACCTTGTAACGTTTTGATAAGGTTTGTCATTTTGCTTGCAATCAATTTTCACGTCTATACTTTCGGTAAACGTTTCGTGTCATATTATGAAGTTAGTATTATGTTTTTTCATACGTTCTATAAAAGTATATTGTGATCATTATGACCATATATCAGATGTTCAATTAAGTACAGAATGGTAATGTGTTTGGACTGGGACGTCGGGTTGGTGTAATGTACCTATTGATATTTATGAGTTATGAATCCCATATCATGAGGTTGATCTCCATCTATGAAAGCAATACACGCAAGCACGACCCTTGCTGACAATTACATGTGAACTTGGCGTCTAATGTGTGGCAACCGTTTTCCATTGGCCTATATTGGTGTCGGTTTCACTGGGCAATATTTAATGTTTATGATCGCCACGAAATCGCTAAACCACAAAAACAAGTGCTCGTTCACTGATAGCACGTTGTTGACGAGTTCTGACACGCGATCGATGATAGCTACATTGATGGTTACAGTAATCTTTATTACCACGACGTGAACGTGCCCGAGACGTCATTGCACGGACTACAAGCTCCAGCCAAATCAACGATACGGGGATTGCAGACAAGCTCATAAAATCAGAGAGTTATCGACCCGTCAGGGGGTAGCCCGTTGTCAGTACGGAGTTATCTTGCTACAATGATTTGCTGCACGTTTCTTACATGCCGCTAGGTGCCCGTATGTGCTCGGTAGGGATGCGCGGAGTGTTTGCGATAAGCAGTTTAGCTTGAGCTGTACAATGGGCGTATTTATACAGCCAAGACGATTACCAAGAGAAGACAGTTGCTGCTCTACTGGCCCAATAACCTGCAATACATTATATCAGGTTTAGTTATGAGTACAACCATACTTTGGCGTAGCTTAATATCTATTTTTATATTCTCTCATCAAATCCTTCAGTGTAATTGTCTAATGTCTTCTTTGACTGGCATCCTAGAAGTTGGGTAGATGAAGAATGAGGACTATTTTTATGGATATACAACTTCTTTATTCTGTATAGGCGACGTTTCGACATAGATTCTAATGTCGTTGTTTGACACTTGCTTGAAACGTCGCCTATACAGAATAAAGAAGTTGTATATCCATAAAATATAGTCCTCACTCTTCAACTGTGTAATGGTAAGGTAAATTTGGAGTTTCTGTTCATTCGCCTAGATTTAAATAACGGGTGGAAATAGCAAGATCGGGAGACTGATTAGTTCTCTAAATGCGCAAGTCTCTCATGATGTACACTGATATCACATCACTTCGAGAACATACAGTAGATGTGCTTCTTCACTGGTCACAGTACCCGTATTGTAAATATTACCCAGTGACCACATTGAAATTACCCGAAACTTTCACAATGATGTCGCACTGAATGTGTCTTGGAACTAACGCTTTGGTATTTGGTATTACAGGGAAGGAAAGTAGTAAAACAATATGATAATCAGTAATGCAAACTCCAAATCATATCTACCATAGGATATTTACAACTCGATAGGAAACTAAGCTGACGTTTAAAAATAACTGCCTTTGAAAACTGAAATATTTGAAACTGCATGAGACCTGTTGAGGCAGGTTATTTTCTTTATCAGTGAACCCCTGGTGATCGGCATCGTAATTTGTTACAGCAGAAATAATTTCTCTTGTATTGATCGTCCATTTTGAAATGTAATCAGCCCTCAATGTCGATTCTCACATTGGTCTGGGTCGGCTACCAAAACGACCCTATCCTTCACTGTCCGGAAATAACTCAGACGCTCGATTGTTTTTCTTTGAAATTAATGGCAACTCACTTTTTTCTCATGCATGAAGAATTCTCCAGATTTATGGTGGTGGCAGTTGGTTTATATCTTATGCCCGAGCTTCTCTGCAAACTTTAGAGGAAGAGGAGAACGCGTCGTAACCCTTCATCTGAAAGATGTGGTTATTGCAGCGCATGAACCGGCGAACAGTTATATCACGATTCTGTAGTATCTCGCTTACATCCAAGCTTGTCCCGGAAACGTATTCAGCGGCATTTAAAGTCTTGTGTTCAAGCTTTACAAACTTTTATATACGAGGGAATATATGCGTATGGAATTTTTCCATCATTCTCCTTGAGAACATTTTGTTGTGTGGTGGTTATGCTCCTCGACACATTATCTCCCAATTATCTGTGAGATATATAACAGTTCGCGTGATGTATAAACAACCAGGTATTCATGACGGGTTCTGATACACAAAAAGGGCACCAGGTGGTACGGTCGCCTAAGGTACTTGATGGTAGCTGAAACAGAAGCTAACAGAAACTTGTATTTCAATGGTGATGTATTTCATACGGGTGTCAAGTCTTGGGCTGTGGGTTTTGGAATTTGTTTCAGCCCAGTAACGGTTTAATATCGTTATTATTTTTGGGTCGATGATATATATATATATATTTTTTGTCATTCGGTTTATATAACTAGATAACTACAGGGAGTTCAGTGTAAGAATCCGGTAAGTAACCTACACTGGCCGTGAGAAAACTGTGGCACCCGTGAAGATCCGGGTCTCAATTGGTCTTCAGTGAGTGAGTGAGTTTAGTGTTACGCCGCTTTTAGCAATATTTCAGCAATATCACGGTGGGGCACACCCGAAATGGGCTTCACACATTGTACCCATGTGGGGAATCGAACCCGGGTCTTCGGCGTGACGAGCGAACGCTTTAACCACCAGGCTACCCCACCGCCCTGGTGTTCAGTAATATGCTTGTAGTAACAGGCGACTAACGGGATCGGGTGGTCAGGCTCGCTGACTTGGTTAACACATGTCATCGTATCCCAGTTGTGTAAGTTGATGCTCATGCTGTTGATCACTGGGTTGTCTGGCCCAGACTCGATTATTTACGCCGCCATATAGCTGGAATACTGCTGAGTGCGGCGTTAACCAATCAACCAACCAACCAACCAACCAACGACTAACTGTGGATCGAGTGGTCAGGACTGACGACTTTATGTGTGCGGGCGTTATAGTTTGTCTGGTCCAGACCTGTCGCACTGCAGCTGGACTAGTGATGATGACGTCAACAACAAACAAATATTAACGTCGGCAGGCGAAGACCTCGTCCAGTGATGTACTTCACGATGTATGTGGAAAGTCGTCATGAACGTAGCAGAATCTATTGTATCCTCACCGCAATGTTTAAACACAAGGTTAACTTAAAGCTATGTGCATTATCCGCGGTACTTGAAATATTTGTGGACCAAAGTGGAAGCAGCGTAATGCACTCACGAAATCACTTACTTGCTGTCGACCCCAGAATGTGTGATATTCCAAATATGTAACTGTGAATGCTTCGGTAATGTTTAAAATATCTTTATTCTACATCTGTGTGCCTACCTTCGGCCTTGTTGGAAGATGGAGAGGAGGAGAAGGCTCCCCTTTCAACTATGCGTGACAGCCATATCGCTGTGATATGGCGGACCTGTTCGCCGCCGGTTCCCTAATTAAAAAAAGCGACGCTAATGGAACTGCGATAGCCTAGATATGATAAGAACTCATTTAATAATTATCTACGGTGAATATAATAAGAGTACAATTAGGTTTTTCATTTTACCGGGTTTGGGTTACTGAATAATCGAATCAGCTCCCAGATTACTTCCAACATGACGCAGCTGCTGGTCGCGACTCACCCAGCCGCTGGTTGGTAGGACGAAAGGAAAGATGCTATTTGTTCAAGGTATTTCTATCCTTGGGCAAAGTGGAGATCTATGGCGCGTCGCTGCTTCAATCTTGTTAGTATGTTATAATTGAACTTGTGACCCGATTGTTATATGTTTACCTGGTGCTCCCCTGCTCACACTGTATTGTCTTGACTCAAGCATTTGTATCATTCCTATCCGATTATTGAATATCCGAAAACAATAGATAAACAACGTAAATAAGTAGTACGCATGACCACTTTTAGATTCACTGGTATGGTTCTCTGTTGTGCGGAACAGGAACATGGAAGAATTTGTCAAAGGCATGCATTTGTATTTGAAGTTGCAATATATGTCATGCACTAAACCATTTGTTCGCTGCAATACATACCATGTATGACACTATTCAGATTAGATGCTACAATATCTATCATGCACTGCTGTACCTGTTCGCTGCAATATGTCACCATGTATGACTCTATCTATATACTATGATAAGTGAGAGTTGACCTCTTTTGAATGTTCTGTCTGGGCCCTATGAGCGTAACATACTTCTTCTTTAACTATAAATAGCAGTTCACTGAAACCCGTAGTTCGTTAAACCCCTGACCACGAGTGACCTTTCCTGTTCTTATAGATTATATACTCCTTCTCATCTAAATTCAAGTCAGAAATTTGCATTTTGAGCACAAATGTCAGACTCTCCGTTAGTATTTGTATTGGCAGTGGACGTCTTATTCCCCTGGGGTCGCCGTGTAATAGTGTCCTGCACGCGAGCGGGTCACTTGGTATTAGTGGCTCTGTCATCAGGTGAACGTGTGGGTAATATTAGTTACATATAGCCTGGCTAGGGGCACGGCAGTAACTAGAATTCGCAATCTGTATGCATATGCAAAAACAAGTAACTGAAGAGAAGGACACACTTTAAATGGTTGCAAGGGGATCTTAAGTCTAAAAGTCTTCCCCCAAGGAGGAAAAAGATTATTCAAAGCTGAGACTATATACAACATCGAGGACATTAACAGATCAGGGTGATCATTTCTCATAACCTAATTAGGACCAAGGGTATAACATTAACACAAACAGAACAAAAGCTAATCAAATGGACAGTTGAAACAAACATTACGTACATGGAAATATTGACGAGCGCTATCTATGGTATAAAGTCCGTATTAAGCACACGGGGTATTAGCAACATATCACGTTACGTCGTAGTATGTGTGTATGTGTGGGTCGATGCTGTTATAACGCCTTCCTGGTGTCTGATTAGGGACGGGTTAAGGTCACTGTTGTTGGTGTCATATACAACTCTTACATAAGTCCGTGAGTTTGGTTACATGACGGTGTGTTAGGTCCACGATGGAGGCAAGTCAGTGAGTTTGGTTACATGACGGTGTGTTAGGTCCACGATGGAGGCAAGTCCGAAGCAAAGCAGGACTTAGACGGTTACGAATTCGGGAACCCTACAACGCAAATTTGGAGAAACCTACATTGCACGGTTACAGCGCTCATAACCCTGGAAACCCGATCAGGCGAGGGCATTTTAACGGGGTTGGAGTGAGTGAGTGAGCGAGTGAGTGAGTTTAGTTTTACGGCACTTTTAGCAATATTCCAGCAATGTTACGGCAGTGAAACACCAGAAATGGGCTTTACATTGTACCCATGTGGAGAATCGAACCCGGGTCTTCGGTGTGACGAGAGGACGCTTTAACCGCTAGGCTACCCCACCGACTACCATACTAGAAATAGTGTACCTGGATATATAACGAACTGTTAAAGTGGAAATTGAATGATGCAATGCACAGGGGGTATCAGGAGTGTTGTTATGTTTGATGGAGAGCAGAAAGAAGTGTTGTTATGTTTGATGGAAAGCAGAAAGAAGTGTTGTTATGTTTGATGGAAAGCAGAAAGAAGTGTTGTTATGTTTGATGGAAAGCAGAAAGAAGTGTTGTTATGTTTGATGGAAAGCAGAAAGAAGTGTTGTTATGTTTGATGGAAAGCAGAAAGAAGTGTTGTTATGTTTGATGGAAAGCAGAAAGAAGTGTTGTTATGTTTGATGGAAAGCAGAGAGAAGTGTTGTTATGTTTGATGGAAAGCAGAAAGAAGTGTTGTTATGTTTGATGGAAAGCAGAAAGAAGTGTTGTTATGTTTGATGGAAAGCAGAAAGAAGTGTTGTTATGTTTTGATGGAAAGCAGAAAGAAGTGTTGTTATGTTTGATGGAAAGCAGAAAGAAGTGTTGTTATGTTTGATGGAAGCAGAAAGAAGTGTTGTTATGTTTGATGGAAAGCAGAAAGAAGTGTTGTTATGTTTGATGGAAAGCAGAAAGAAGTGTTGTTATGTTTGATGGAAAGCAGAAAGAAGTGTTGTTATGTTTGATGGAAAGCAGAAAGAAGTGTTGTTATGTTTGATGGAAAGCAGAAAGAAGTGTTGTTATGTTTGATGGAAAGAAGAAAGAAGTGTTGTTAAATAGGACTACGTCCATGTAACCACACCTGAAGTCCTGCAGCAATCTAAGGCTGGGTAATTTTGTGTAAAAGATTCGTTCAGTAAACATTGGGGTAAAAAATAGGAAAAAAAACCCCATGACCTCTACTATGTTAGTGCCGAAAAATATTTCAGATAAGACGTCTAACATGCCCACCAAAAGTTGTGTATTCAACCACATTGTGAATTTCATTTAGCAAACCAAAACCTTGTACAAGTATTATTTGATTGCTGACTGAATGTCAGAACGTTGTTCGTGTACCTAGCTCAAGATATTTTCAGCTGAAAATTACACACGATAAGATCAACTCAGAGGCATAGTTTCTCTTCCTTATCATTATACAGCCTTCATTATACAGCGGCTTTCTGTAGGCATGTGTAGCTCATGACTTCAAGGTATTTATCATAAATGAGTGAGTTTGGTTTTACGCCGTTTTTAGCATTTTCCCACCAATATCACGGCGGAGGACACTAGAAATATTCTTTACACATTGTACCCATGTGGGAATCGAACCTTCTTCGGAGTGACGAGCGAACGCTTTAACCTCTTGGCTACTCCACCGACCTATTTATCACAACACAATACAGATAAGATACAACGAGTAATGGAGTATATTCGGCAATTCGTAATGAACTAATCAATCAAAGTATTGGAAAAACCGACGTAATCAATACATATTATAAATAGTAATCAGCAGTAAAAGTAGTTTCAATCTTGTTTTAATTTTTATACAAATACGAAAGATATTAATCAATCAATAAAACTTGTGATATAGTTGCTGTGATCAGAAAACTCTCCATACATATTCCTTGTAGGTCCATAAACAATTTTTCAAAGATTGTGGCCGTGATATATAATTACATGGACTTGTATTTGATATCATTCGAAGAATTTTGGTTGCAAAAGTTTCAGCCCGAATACCCGTGAACTCTTGTTGACACCTGAATAGCTTCTGGGCGCTTTGAAATTGTATTAAAACTTTCTCTTTTTCAATTCGGGTAAAATTAACTCAGCAGCGACAATCTTCGGTGGTGAGGAGACATGTCGATACCATGAACCTGTTCTAGAGACTGGTTGTAAATGTCAGAGCAATTTCAATACTGTTCATATAAGTGAGTCTGACATGTATCCTCAATTTGCTGCAAAAGTAGCTACAAGACATTTGTGGTGATGGTGCAGGTAAAGGTGACCCATGGAATCTGGATTTGACGGCCACATGTACGTGAGTGCAGTTATTATATAACTGGTCTCTGTATGGCGAGATGTGTCTTCAAGGAAAGTAAGTGCCTTTGGCGCCATGACACCTCTCTCCCGATAAAAGTTGTCTACTTACGAATAAATGATTATACGAAATAATCCTGTCTGCCTGAACATTTAGCGAGGCGGAAATTGTTTCTTGTATAAATCTTAGGGTAAGCATAGCAATAAGAGTAAGTGAGCCTCACTGTGTGTTGTCGCGAGACGCAGCCGTCACACCGTTGGTCAAGCTGTGGTCAACAGGTCAACAGAGATTTACTCACAGCACCCGGTCTCCCGACAAACATAAAGGCTAGTGATAATGTATAAGAATATAGTATTAGTACTGTGTGTTATTACAATACCGCGTACACATTGGTTGACCCTTGAACTAATCTAATGAAGACATATAGATACAGACTCGCTTGAGGCGTCAGTACTTTCTCTGGCTATTGTCAAAGGGGCGTGTGGATAGATGGTGGACCATATAATATGCATTAGGACTCGTCGACGACTGACGCCCAAAGGCAATTGGTTTACTTTCATGAAACTAGGAACATGTCATCACTTTTACCTGTACAAGGCTAGCTACAGTGTGTACTCCACACACCACCATACGGTGTACACTGCCGGCACAATAGTATGTAATGCTTCGCTTTCTACGCTGTCCGGCACTTCTACAGACCCTGTCATACAAGCTGCGTTCGATACAAACGGCCCATCTCAGAACAGGTGGCTGACGTAGCTGATGGTAGACGCTGGATCCTACAACCACTTCTCGTGGCCTAACAGCATTGATGAAGGCCGCTAGACTCTACAAGTGGAAACTAATAGGTGTCGTACATACACCATCTTTATCATTGACCAGGTTGATTTGCTAAATGGAAACGCTATTTAGCATTCTGCAGTCAATACAGTGATAAGTGAAGTAAGGCTAAGCCGATTGGTGGGAACAGAATCGGAAAGAAGCCAGCGGCAGTACTGTCATTACATGCCCATGTGCGCGGGATCCTGCAGGGTTGGTACTGTCGTCGCTGGCGTTCAAACACGGGATCTTGCACGGATGTAACGTGTGTATGACAGCAGTTTACGTGGTGTGTTACTACAATGTAATGGCGCCAGGTGTTGAGCCACAGGTGGACAGACGGACTTACGGACTCATAGTATGCGGAATGACGACTTCACACTCCGCAAACTAATGGGGCTGTGCTTACAGGTAGGCCGTAGCAACACACGCATATACCAGTGTAATCATAGTATACCCCATAATTTAAAAATCTTTCTATTTAATTATTTTCAATATCGGGGTTTTCGTTGCGAATGACTGTTTCTGGGATTTTCAAGAGTTAATATCATAGTACAGTTGCCTTTGTAACCCTTACATCCTTCTATATTAATATTATATAATGTAATTTAAAACAAATCATATTTCGTTATATTTCATTATTCGAAGTATTAGAGTTTTCATTGTGAACGACTATATGCCTCTTGATACTCTGTGTGGCGTAGCTTAGATGGCTGACATGTCTAAGGTCGAGTTAATATCTGCACAAACCTTCATTTAATGTCTCTGGTAATTGCATGACCCTTTCTTGGTTGACGGTTGTAAGGCAGTCCCCAGCTGACAGAGCGTCCGGTCAAGCCTTAAATACTTCTACTATAATTTCTATTAATATTTACGCTGGGCATTATCCCTTATAGTCACGGGGATTCCTGTCAACTGACCCTGGTAACTAGCTGGGCACTCACAGGCATTTCTACGCCCGAATGACTGCGGTATGAACGTTTGCTTGTATTTAACCGCTCTATTTACACAGGCATGGGCAATCGCTATAAACCTACACTGGTAACTCTTTGAACAAAGAATCATGTTTACCATCAACGCGCCTGGGAGTGGATTAATTGAAAAGATCAACAAACTGTTTTTGTGTGTGCGGAAATATCCAACTGTTTATGTTGTTCGGTAAATTGGGCTCAGATGAACTATGATGTCAATGAAGCTTTAATAACTGCCGTCAACCGAGCACGTAGCAATTGATGTTGTAAATTCTTGGAAAGATTCAAGTATCACACAGCACACGTTGCTGGGTGGATTATCGTTTCTTACGTAAAGATGTTAAATTGTGGTACTTCTTGTTACCCTGCCTGGCGCTAGGTATTGAGGGCGTAGTCGGCTCAACGTCAATATACGGACCCTGAGCGGGGTATGTGTGTTACATTGCGGCCTGGTATCTCAGTGGGCTAGCACTTTAGACTTGGCTCAAGTTCGGAACAGTACAAGTAGACACAAATACACACGCACATACACACATGCACACACATGCACATGTACACATAAGCACGAAAGTACTCATGCACACACATACACACACATGTGCATGTGCGTTGCGATGTAAATGCAATAATGTTGAACTGAACGCTAACCCCATTTCAGCCTACATAACATTATCAGGTGCGTTCCATTCCACGTAATGTGGCGGAATGGCATCTCGGTCCCACTAAAACAGACACGAGTCCGGCGGATGCTAAAGTCATAGACGACGCTGCAATATTATGGTACTGAAATAATTATTTTCATGTTTCTATGATTTGATATTTGCTTTCACAATACAATAAATCTATTCCTAACCAAACCGTTAGCGAGATAAATAGTTCAATTTAACAAAGAAAGAATACCGTTGAATTATGCATAAATAAGGAAATGTAGACTGTTTGGGAAGGTCAGAACACTTTTGAAAAAGATTAAGGTTAAAGTTCTTGTTGAGAAGGTGAAGAGTATGACAGAGACATCAGAACTATCTTATATGTTAGATTAAAGAAACGCAAAGGAAAATGAATAATATAGTGACAACAGAATAGACTATGAAGGATGCTTACCATCCAGAAGAACTTGAAGTACACAGTGTAGGTATGATACAACGTTGTAGAGAAAGATATCACAGAACATAAGCAAGTATTTTATCCAAACTAATTAATTAAATGATGATACAACGCAACCACACAGTAAAAATATAAGTTCTGTCAATGACATGATCATTGCTAAAAAAAATAGAAATAGAAAAAATAAAGTTGCTGTAATAAGAGCAAAATATTTAAACGTGTGTGAACAGTGCAGGCCAATATTTCAATGTTTCCCTTAACGTATACATGACATTCCCCGTTGGCCAACAAGGTCCTTTCCCTCAATTATTCTCTTCAATGTTAAGACAAGATTATGGAATGACGAATGTACAATGAGCTCCAAAATATGATCATTAGACCAGGGTAACAGAACACCTGTAATAGTCTACATTGATGTCTCTGTTCTGAAACATTGCCGATTCTGATGCTGTTAATGTGAGACCAGAACGTGTCTATACGTGGCCGACCCATCACAATCTGGATAACCCTTTACCCGTAATTCACTGCAACCACACACAGGTGTAGCCACATTGTTCCTTGCAGACGGAAGTGGATATAATACTAACAGTCCCTAGAGAATAAATAAAGAATCCATGATGCCTCGGCAAAAATGAAACATTTCCCTGGCTCTATATTTAGTTCACATTTGTAGATATATATTTATCAATAACAGAACTCATAAGCATTGAGATAGAGAGAGCTGAAAGTCTTTACGGCTTCCCAAAGATGCTGGGTTAGGAATGCACATTTACGGGTAGATATGACGGTTGTTAACGTCCCGCACAGCGTTCACGATCGACAGGTGTATTGCACACTGCAGTATTCGCCCTCCCTGTTGTGTCTGCAATGCCCTTATCTGTTGCATTCGGAGCGCTGCCAACGACAGATGTTGTCTAAGAATCGGACTGGAAGTATTAGGGCATAAGAAGTGATAACAATATGCCCTGAATTATAAATTCTTTATCTGCCCCACTTTTGATAAAAAGGTTTCAAAGTAGAGTGTTTATGTTTTCAGTGTGTGACTGGTGTGTGTTCCTGTTCTGTGTGTTGAAAGACAAGCGAATACCTTCATGGCAGACCAGATCTAAGATTAGGATGTCGCAAGGCGAAACTGTACATGTAGAATTGTTGGGTGGCAGGCGTCTTGAGGATCCCATACAGAACAGAGTCACCATGTATTGACTGTTAGTGCTAAGACAAAGAGATTGTAAACCTAACGAAGAAGAAAGTACCCTGCACCAATTGTCCAATACCAATCGTTTTTGCTGCCAATATGTTCTTTTATGAATGTGTTTGTTGCGTCTTGAAGCGAGACTATCCACAGGTCAGTTGCCAGTCCTAGCAGGTTTAATCCAAGTCATTTTTTCTCGAGTCAGGTTATACTATGGGCAGGAATAGAACACGAAACCTAATTACACTGAGACAATATGACAGTTTCTTCATTGCACTTCCACATAGTGGCAGCGCCCAGACAATCAGACTGCTTCACGTCTATTCGGCGGCACTATTACATACATGCTTCATGATGCTTGACATATATACGTTATCCTGTTTCAGAGTTGAAAAACAGTTTTTGTGTGTGTGTGTACCCCGACCTTTTAAGTTGTAAGAACCGAAGGGACTTTGGGGTTACTCTGGACATGTTGAAAAACCGGACTTGCTACGAACCTACATAATCTCCGTGATCATATATATATTCTCCGAGATTTATATTAGCAAGGTTCATTGTGTGTCTCTTCAGAATGCTTGTGGCTTGGTCTCACAGTGATCACTTTCTCCTTCATGCCTTATTATTCTTGAGACAAAATATGTGCTTTAAGTCACTATTGTCCCTTGTGCTGGCTCCTACACGCGTGTTTAGAATTATCTCAAACGTAAGAGAACTCGTAGCAGAACTCCATTTCTGGCCGTCAGTCGTTGAATCATACGATGCACTTGAAATACGCCAACGTCGTTTGTATGTAATAATGTGTTGGGAGAGTGCTGAGCCGAGTGGCTACGGCGCTCCACCGTTTCATATAACTAAAATCTGGTTCAGTTGACTATTTGAGCACAATGGTATTGCTGGAATACAGGTTATGGCAACAAAAGAATCAAGATTTTGTTTTTCCCATCTGAAGTATTTGAATCATAGTGATGTTTTCACCTCAAGTTAGAAGTGTTTCGGCGACTTTTTTCCAGCCAAATCACGTTTTGCAATAGTTTTGTGAAGTCCTTTTTAAAAAATGTTTGTTGTCTTTTGCCAGCAACTGTGACGGGCGAACTACTAATATTGGAATGTAAGGCCTACTGCTTGGACATATAGGGACAATTGATTTGACATTTACTGGATACACAACTATCAAATAAAATGACCCAAATGCTAGCCTCTTAACTGTATCTGTGGAACCTTTCAGTTCTAACATGACACTAAGAATGTGTTACAAGAGCATGTGACCTTTACACAACATTCGGTAAACAGAGACTTTGGCTCCATGACGTTAAAAGTCCAGGAGGACTCAGCAAGACACTAACAACTTGGACTGCCAACAAACCTGAAGTCACTTACAATGACAACCTGTTGAATTCAGGCTTGCTGCACCATATGGTTCAGACAGCACTCCTTTGGAATGTCATGAAATCGACATGGCAAGTTCTATTTACATGCTTCCTTTAAGAATGTTCAGTGAGGTTAAAGGACAGTTTACTTGGGGACCCATTTCCATGCTGTGTGTCTTCATATGGCGTTACAATTGCCAAACTTGTCCTTGATCCTAAATTGAAAACCAACTTTACAGTTAAAATTTCTTGTCCAAAACCTATTGACGACCACTCATGTCAAACGTAAAACGTCATAAATACATTGAATGTACTTTTTGTGGATTGATTTATGTTGGAGAAACTCAGCAGAAATTATCAACAAGAGCCATTCAGCATAGATCGGGCATCAGCAGCAATATACAGTTCCCCTAGTAGTCCTAAAACCTTTTAGAAAATCACAGAAACTCGTTGGATGCGACTGTTGCGTACATCAATACAAACTGACAAAACTAACAACTCTGACAGTCTGTCTAATAAACGAACTGTCTGCGCCAGTGTTCTGAGTCTTGCTCCAGCATCCCAAGGTCGTCGACCCAGCCATGGTGACAAGAAAGGACCAAGTGATACCGTTGATTGGAAGATTTGTAGTTTGTCCTTTAGGAACAACTAGGACTGCACAAACTAAGAAGACTATACCCTGTGTCCTTGAATGAAAGGACTCCCACACCTCTTGCTGATGGGTCGGACTCCAACACCTCATGCTGATGGGTCGGTCTGCAACGGTAAAACCACACAGTTTCGACCAGAATTCCAGGGATTTTGTGAAACCACCGAGTGAATCAGGAATTTTATAAAATCCCTGAAATTTTCAGTGATTATAAAAAATCACTGATTTGACATATTCACATATATATGAGGTCGTTATATTGCTTTGGAACGTTTGGCCAAATCCGACAAAGACTGCATATTCTTGAAATTGAAATTTTTAGACAGGGCAACTGATGTTAACATTCACACATTGAAATCTGTTGAATCATTGGAACGAGTATCAGAGCTTATACTCGGGAGCTCCTGAAATTCTCGTCTACACGTATGACTATCAATACTCGCTATACTGCTGGACACCTACAGGTAATATGATCAAAGGTGACTTCTCCATTTTTGACTTTAACAATGTTATTCGAGTTTACACCACAATAAGGAGTGGTTAAACCGGTGTAGCATCCCGATGTCAGTTATGTTGCTCGACCTGTTAACTCTGTGCCTCTATCGTGCAGCTGAAGTACATTCAGCATCACCTGGACATCAGCTGGTGGTAAACTATCCCGACACTGCGATGTGGACACTTACAATCAGCAGAGTGCAGCATAACTCACAGGCACCCAAGTCCAGTGAATAAATTGTCATAGTAAATTTGTGTCTGGCTAGGTTTACATATGAGTGGCTTCCTATCTACAATTACATGCAATTCACACTTGAGGCATCACGACCTGATTTCGGTTTACCGATGTGCAAATTGTGTGTACTACCATTCAGTATACCCATGTATACTACCATTCAGTATACCAGTGTGTATTACCCTTCAGTATACCAGTGTGTACTACCCTTTAGTATAGCGGTGTTTACTACCCTTCAGTATACCCATGTATACTACCCTTCAGTATACCGATGTGTACTAAGTACCATTCAGTATACCCATGTATACTACCCTTCAGTATACCGATGTGTACTACCATTCAGTATACCCATGTATACTACCCTTCAGTATACCGATGTGTACTACCCTTCAGTATACCGATGTATACTACCCTTCAGTATACCGATGTGTACTACCATTCAGTATACCGATGTATACTACCCTTCAGTATACCGATGTATACTACCCTTCAGTATACCGATGTGTACTACCATTCAGTATACCCATGTATACTACCCTTCAGTATACCGGTGTGTACTACCCTTCAGTATACCGATGTGTACTACCCTTCAGTATACCCATGTATACTACCCTTCAGTATACCCATGTATACTACCCTTCACTATGCCGATGTGTACTACCATTCAGTTTACCCATGTATACTACCCTTCTGTATACCGATGTGTACTACCCTTCAGTATACCCATGTATACTACCCTTCAGTATGCCGATGTGTACTACCATTTAGTATACCCATGTATACTACCCTTCAGTATACCCATGTATACTACCCTTCAGTATACCGATGTATACCCCTTCAGTATACCGATGTATACCCTTCCGGTATACCGATGTATACTACCCTTCAGCATACCCATGTATACTACCCTTCAGTATACCGATGTATACTACCCTTCAGTATACCGATGTATACTACCCTTCAGTATACCGATGTTTACTACCCTTCAGTATACCGATGTATACTACCCTTCAGTATACCGATGTATACTACCCTTCAGTATACCGATGTGTACTACCCTTCAGTATACCGATGTATACTACCCTTCAGTATACCGATGTTTACTACCCTTCAGTATACCGATGTATACTACCCTTCAGTATACCGATGTATACTACCCTTCAGTATACCGATGTGTACTACCATTCAGTATACCGATGTGTACTACCATTCAGTATACCGATGTGTACAGTGATTTAGATGTCCAAAAGAAAGGATGAAATAAAATTCTGGTTTGAGACAAAGATAAACCCTTTAAAGTCACCATTTTCAACTATTAAAACAAGAAACAACTGTTGTAAAGTGTGTATAATTGTAAAATAATCATTCCTATTATTTCAGTCTTTTAAAACATTTTCTGCTGATTTGCATTAGTGAAAACAAGTAAAACGTGTCTTTGATATTGTGAAAACATGTTTAGGAACATCTAAAATTATCTTTGTTAACATTTTTGCTTGCAAAGTAACATTTTTCCATTTTCTGTTTACACATAGCGATATCAATCGCCAAAACACAGCAATATTCAAGCAGTATTTGCATCCATTTCACATGTAGAATGATTTTATAGGGTATGAAGAGAGACTAGACTGAAAGATATGATACACAAGTACGAGACATATGCCATGATGAACAGCTGAAGAGAGAGAAAGAGCCATTGGGATAGTGGAGATGGGGTCGACATACGATGCTGTTGGTAACGCCCTCGGATGCCACCGTATCACGGTTATAAGACTTATTCAGGGCTTCAGACAGTCTGGGGTCACCGCAGACAGACCACGAAATGGACATCCACGCATCACAACGCCAGCTGAAGATAGGTACCTCCGTCATTAAGGAAGGAGGGTAACGTACTTCTGTAGCGCTAATTTCCAAACACCAAGTGCATGCTCAAAGCGCATACAAATTAAAGATCATAAGATATTCTGAACAGATGGGTCTTGAGCTAAGTTCTGAATGAATCAATTGATGGCGCATGTCTTAAGTCAGAGAGCAGCTCACTCCACAATTTTGCTGACTGGACAGGAAAAGATTGTATACCAAATGTTGCTAGTTTGAAATTTGGAACTGTAAGACGACACTGGGCTGTGAGCTCAGTGATCCAGCTGATGTGTAGTGTTGGAGCAGACTGGACAAGAAGACAAGTGATGGAGCTTGACCATGGTGTGACTTGTACACACGCACAGAATATTAAACTGAATCCTTGCTTCTACTGGGAGCAGTGTAGGGACACCAACACAGGGGGGATGTGATCAAATCTGGATGTGATCCTGGCTGAGACATTTTCAATTCTCTGGAGCTTTTGAAGTGATGATTTGGATACACCCAAGAGCAAGCTGTTTCCGTATTCAGTCTGAACAGCACCAGATATTGTACCAGAGTCTTCGCGGCACTGTGGCGTCTGCACATGGTGTGTGTACTACCCTTCAGTATACCGGTGTACTACCGTTCGGTGTACAGATATGCACATAGTATGGGAACTTGCGTACGTTCCACCTGTGCGTAGTGCCATATAAGGCGACTGAAGAATCTATATACTTTGAACAACAGTATCTCTGACTGAAGACCATCTACCGAACAGTGTCCAAGTGCCGGCAGTTATGTTCCGTCAAAGACGGGTATCAAATGTTTCTGCCACATAAAGATTAAAGGTCGAGTGTTAGAAATGGCTCATTGATTGTAAAAATCGCCTGAACATCAATAAAACATTATCTGGCCAAGCTGTTGACTAACGAGAACAAGGAGAAAATGATCAGTTGTAAATCACACCGCCAAGAGCCTGCGGTAGATTCACGCCGCGTTTACTATCTGCACATTGTATTACCCGACCACTATGTATAAAATCATCTTTTATCCATTAAATGTTGGAGAGGAATTTTCATCAGATCGACTAGCGATATCAAAGTTGTTTGCATCAAAAGGCTGACGGATAATTGATACCTAAGTCCCGTGTCAGTCCCCGGCAGGGATCGATCCTGCAGCGGAAGAGGATGGCCGAGTGGCAGAGTTGTCGCAACACCAAAAGTCGGCAGGATATTGAACGATTTACGGCACTGAGTAAACATAATAAAAGTCTTCCCCCAAGACCTTTCAAAGCGAATGTATTGTTCGTGTAATGGTCTGATACAATAACACTTTGCTGTGTGATAACATACAATATTCTTTATGAAGTCTGCACTTTCATATAATACCAATTCATACCCTGTGTCGGAAGTAAGCCATTAGGGGCCTTTGGAGATATTCATTTCAAAAGATTCTCAGATCATAGCAGTACGTTTGAAAATTGAATGTCGTTTTCACTAAATGGTACAATTCATATTCATGTAATCAGATTGATTAACAAACCAATCAGATGATGGTTTGGAAATCGTTAAGCACTACAGAAAGGCATGCAATAGTTAGATGTAAGATTTGTTGACAAATGACTCAGAATGTTGTGAAGAAATGTATGTTCTTGTCGTTGTAAGGCATTAGTGTAATTGTACTAAGTACAAAACCGATATATCTTTTCTATTTAGGATCAATAATCCTCACATATCATGGTGACTTAGTCCTGAGGTATTAGTGTTAATTAGTGGTGATTGTGTATCACACAACATTGGTGACCACAGCTTCAACCTATCAGCGCACGTGTTGGTGTGAGGCCGTGACGTCTGGGAGATGAAAAACCTCAATAAGACGGATGATAGAAGTGACGTTTGACTCCAGTCACTGTCCAGTGGAACACAGACTTCAAAGAACAGATTTATAACGTACAACGATTTAGGATTCTCCAGAGTCTCATTCATGGCAGTATTTGTATCGATCTAAATAGTTCCGATTGATGCAGGTAGTGTCTGTTCAAGAAAGGCATGAAAAAGTTTGATACTTGTTGAAATAATGAAGTTTTTTTGAAAAGTTTCAAATTGTAAGGATAAGGTCCGACTGATGCGTACATAACTCACGCTTGTGGACGAGAAGCCTATAAGCATACGTCGAACCACGCCCTCGGAATCACATCAATCTGGCTATGACTAGTGACGTCATATCAGAAGAACATAAACGATGTCATGATTAGTCTTTCGTACCTCCGACTTATATAGAACAAGGAATAGTTTGATTTTCTTACTTATCCCTCCTTTCTCGCTTTGGATTGTCCAGTCTGATCTGCCACTGTCCAGTCTAGTCTCGAGTTCTCCAACCTGGTTCACTGACCTGTGCTGTCTCCTGCTGTGCAGTCTAGTACCCGATGTCCAGTGTGGTCTCTCATGGTCCAGTCTAGTCTCCAAATGTTTAGTCTGGCTTCAGAGGGGTACACAAAGTCCGCAGTCTTGACTACCAGTTATCCGACTTCCATTTTTGTGGAAGCCGCGGTGGCTGAGCGATCTAGGCGTCTGACTTTGTGTGCTGGCGATTAGGTGCCTGACTCTGGGGGTGTGGGTTCGAATCCCGGATGGGACTCAACCCAACAAAAGTACTAGAATCTGTACTTTACTAAGAAAGTGTAATCCCAAATATAACATATGTTACATTTGACCACTTTCTAAATGGCATTGTCTATTTCATGGCCTCTCATTGTCCAGTCTAGTCTCTGGCTAGTCTAGTCACCAAGTACAGTGGAATCTCCAAATGTCCAATCCAGTCAAGTCATTCAGTCAAACTGTCCATCCTGGTTTCTCCCTGTCTATAAGAGTCTCCAATTGTCCCATGATGTCTTATCGTTCAGTATCCAGTTGTCCAATCTAGTTCACTGACCAGTGTAGTTTCCAGTTGTCTCGGGGCGGTTGGGTAGCCCCGTAGTTAAACCGTTCGCTCGTCACGCCGAAGATCCGGGTTCGATTCCCCACATGGGTACAATGTGTGAAGCCCATTTCTGGTGTCCCCCGCCGTGATATTGCTGGAATATTGCTAAAAACTGCGTAAAACCAATTCACTCACTCACTCCAGTTGTCTCATCTGGTCTCTCACTGACCAGGCAGGTTTAAAGATGAATAAAAATGACACACTGTTCCAAGCGGCGTTATGCCCAGCTCCTCACTCTGAGGATTTTCGCTCTATGGCTGAAAATGCCGATGCGATTAACTCACTCACTCACTCTGAGTATTCTGTTAATGAATTGTTTCAACTGGAACATTGTACTCGTTTATATCAAATGTACCGTATGCCATTATCACCAGTTTGTTTACGAGGTAAATCAAACTTTCGTTCGTATCTATATGATAGAGCTTTAAGTTTTCCCTCCTCTACTTTAGTCTGTATGCAGTCAAGAATATTGACTTGTTCACATCTGCCGCCACTAGTGCTTTGTAGGCTCTTTCATGACAACAGTGGTATCTCCCACGTTCTCTCATTGAAAGTCTGACAACAGTCCATTAACAGTTTAACAATTTGAGGGCAAATTCTAGGAAATATTTAATCTGGATTCAAAGATTTTGTGACTGACATCTGTACAAAACATTCCGAAAATGCACAGCTACTGTTCCTTACCCCCTGAACAGCTCCTCGAACCGATGGCTTGTACTGGTGAACAGTTAACTGGTGTTAGATATATCTCTATGTGAAGCCCCCGAACACATGTAAAGTAACATATGTTATATTTAGGATTACACTTTCTTAGTAAAGTACAGATTCTAGTACTTTTTGGGTTGAGTCCCATCCGGGATTCGAACCCACACCCTCAGAGTCAGTCAACTAGTCGCCAGCACACAAAGTCAGACGCCTAGACCGCTCAGCCACCGCGGCTTCCACAAAAATGGAAGTCGGACAACTCGTAGTCTAGACTGCGGACTTTGTGTACCCCTCTGATAAGTGTTAATTGGCACGGCTCCCACGGCCGAAAGCTATGAAATACACAATGCCATTTTAGAAAGTGGTCAAATGTAACATATGTTATATTTGGGATTACACTTTCTCAGTAAAGTACAGATTCTAGTACTTTTGGGGTTGAGTCCCATCCGGGATTCGAACCCACACCCTCAGAGTAAAGTGGAGAAACTGTCGTAACCCACAAGTGCGCCACCTGAAACCCCGAATGCCTGTACTTTGTAACAGTGAGTGAGTGAGCTGGGTTTTACGCCGCTTTTAGCAATATTCCGGCGGGAGACACCAGAAATGGGCTTCACACATTGTACCGATGTAGAGAATCGAACCCTATCCTTCAGCGTGACGAGCGAACGCTTTAACCACGAGGCTACCTCACCGCCACCTTGTAACTGTACCGTACCGTACTTAAATGTCACTTTCGGCTTTCTGACCTGGGGCTTTTTTCACGAAACAACCTTTACTAAGGTTAACCTTAACACCCATTCTTTTACATTGCACTAAGGTTAACGATCACCTTAGTGAAACGAGGCCCAGGTAAATAAATGAAATCCACTAGGACCATCGGCATATCTCGAGCCTCGTTTGCTTGCAAATATTTTTGAGGCTCTTTCGACTAGTTGAATTTTGCGTGTCTGATAGTGATTGGCAGTTTTATACTGGGGACGCCATATGATGCAATACATTTTGATTTTATTATGTATCTAAACAAAGACATATGTCACTTCATCGAGTCATGTCTCTTGTGTTACCTTGTAAATGATACTTTTCTTCTGTAATTAACGGGCGGTGGTTTGACCTTGTGGTCCTTATTTTCCCGAACTTCTGGTGTTTTCAATATTTGATCATAAAAGATGCTTATGGTAGATTCTTAGGGTAATAGAACATGCCTTTGTTGCTGATACTGAAGCGTCACTCCGGGTTCGACATACAATGTGATAAGCCGTATTATAAATTGACGCCTCGGTTTTGCTAAACCTGCGTGCAATCTTATTCATTCCTTTCTTCAATAGACATATGTCTGTATTCGATCTACACATACTTGTGGTTAAAAAGAACTATGACGAGATACAGAATGGTTCGATAATACTGATCGGCGTACTGAATTCTCAAAATATCACATGTCAGTTTAGAGTACCTTTGATCATATTTAAACGAGGTCAAGACATTGAAAAGGGCGCCGTGAGTGATCAGGACGAGTGGTACATTACGACTTGAATTCGGGTTATAAAACATGTGCTAGAAGACAAGCTAAGTTCTGTTGAATGACCTGATTTAAATCCTCTGAATCTAGTTCCTCTTTCACATGCAAACAGTGTTTAAAGTTGGTGCAGCCGTTGGAGTGTATGATCGTCAAGGGGATGCTGCCGCGGAGTTCGGCAGTTAGGAGCCAAATTAATCTGTGGGAGATCCGGCAGATTGAATCTTTCAGCGGTAATGATAAGCCGCATCAAAAGGAGTTTCATTCACGGGGAACCTTCTCCCACGAACGCCAGAATTGATGCAACTTACGAACAGTCATTCTTTGATACTGTGAAAATTGAAGAAATTCAAACGCATGAAAACTGATGCGATTAAACGTCAGCCTTTCTGTAAAAAGAATAAATTCATTCTCTTTTAAGATTGTAGAGCAGGGTTGACTATTTTTCTGATCATAGACTACGTCTACACGTATACCTGCCGACCCTGAGTGGAGCTTGCAATCGAGCTTGCCGCTGTTTGTATGGGGAACCCAATAGTTTAAGGGGCTGAAATTCACTGTGCGAGGTGCTTCGTGGCGATACCGTCTCACCCCCAGATTATTCCTGATGAGGGTCGGGCTCTATCAACACCTTACTCCTACTAATGGGTCTCGCTGTCATGGAAGGTCGACGACATGATGTCTGAATTGTTTTACACGAGTAAGTGAGTGAGTGAGTTTTACGCCGCACACAGCAATATTCCAGTTATATGGCGGCGGTTTGTCAATAATCGAGTCTGGACCAGACAATCCTGTGATCAACAACATGAGCATCGATCTACGCAATTGGGATACGATAACATGTGTCAACCAAGTAAGCGAGCCTGACCACCCGATCCCGTTAGTCGCCTCTTACGACAAGCGCGGGCTACTGAAGATCAATTCTAACCTGGATCTTCACTGGTTTTGTTGATGTGAAGCCGACAGGCCGGGTAATACCGTTCATGGCGGCATTAACGAGGCTCACTTCAGTTTGCAGTGAGCAGCTTGTAGCAACTTGTATTCTTGTCCTTATAAAGCTACCATCTCTGTCTGATAAATGTTATGACATAGGAAAATTTATTAGATAATGTTCAGTACATAGAAGCGATGTCTGTCTAACGGTACTAACAGTTTGTCTGCTATATCATAGAAAACCCTATCTGTGAAGATTGGTCCGCAGAAACGATGTCTCTCTAACGCTACCATGTATGTCTGCAAACTTGTATACATTATAGAACACTTTATCTGTTAATGATTGGTTCGAACGGGCGATCTTTCGATTTCAAACAGGTCATTGATCACAACGTCTTGATCCTGATGAACAATGGACATCGAGTCCTGCACTGTTTCCTTTAACCAAACTCCCTCACTCACTCTTGACCAAGTTGTGTTGACAGCAGTTTGATATAGTTTTCACGACAACTGATCATTATACAGTGAAACCTCGTTATTCCGGACTCTGTTAATATGGAAACCTCTGGGACGTTGACGCTTGGAATGGTTATATCGGAACAATACAACACAACTTTGTTACCATTCGTGATTCCGGATGTTCTCTAGGGAAACCCTGTTGTCCCGATTAACGGGTTGAGCTGTTGTTAAACTTAAATTTAAGTGAACAGTGTATATATTGCATTAGAAGAATATGAGAATCACAAAGACGTTATATTGATATCCCCCAAGGATCATGACAGTAGGAAAGGCTGAACATTACCCCATTTGTCATCTCATTAGATGGAACTCGGTCAGAGATCCATGGCATTATCGAGCCACCTGTTAACAGGCGGCCTGAAGAGTAGCTCACTATAGATAACACCTAACAAATGTAGTTAACGAACTATTTGTGGACAGTGAGTATCACACAGTTTCAAGAAGTTCACCAAAGAGTACTCTACGTTACTCACACCAGGGACAGATAAAATTCTCATCCATTGTTTAACACAACTATTTTCGCGGAGAGCTTTACTCGCTGGCCACAGGAAGACTGCATCTAAAGCTGTACACCACTGCTGTGACAGTTTACTCTATGACAAGAAGTACAGTCACCAATGTGTATTTCAACAGTCAGCAATGTGTATTTCAACAGTCAGCAATGTGTATTTCAACAGTCAGCAATGTGTATTTCAACAGTCACTAATGTGTATTTCAACAGTCACCAATGTGTATTTCAACAGTCACCAATGTGTATTTCAACAGTCACCAATACGACAGCGATGTCCCCTGTGTAACTACTCGAATCTAGACCAGACAACCAGTGACTATACGATCCACAATGTCAGGGCTCAATTGCACAGTTGCGAGATGGAGCTTGTGTCTGCTCTTGTGACAAGCGTGAGCACCCCCTCCTTTCTGTCCTGAAATGTTATTAAATGACCATTGAAAAAACGGTTGAAAATGAAGTGTGAAGTATGTAGAATCACCAAGAAAACGATACAAATGCAGTTACTTTTATGTTTTATTTCTACATATTATCTGTCAAGCTCAAGCAATTTGGTTTTGCTATGTTCCAGTCTCACGATCCCCATTTTGTTTGACCTTTTACCTTGGTACCCTAAAAAACCCCGCAAAATCTACAATAAATGCATCAGAAATTTCAGGAAACAAAATATGCAACAAATAGTTTCATGTGTTTGAGATTGATTGAAGTCCCCTAGAATCACACTTAGATATTAAAGTTCATAAAAAAGCAATTTGAAATTACAATCGCTTGTTAAAGTGACTCCCCCCTTCATGTTGACTGAAAGAGCTTGTTTTGGAGACACTACCCATCCCCCTTGCAGATGACGTAATCATAAAAGCATAGCTTATTCTAATGTTTTCACATATGCATACATAATGCCAAGGGTTCAAACTAAATACTGGATGGTCACAGAAGTGTCAGCTCACAATATATTGTAAACAGTGCCAGCTTGAATATCTGGACACAATGTTTTTAAAATATTAAAATGGGGGTGGCCTTACAAAATAGCCCCCGACTAGATATAGATCAGGCAATCCAAATCTTTGACTGTTGATCATGACGGGAAGTCATCCAATACTATATTGAACATATTTTATATGGCATTATTTGAGGGCATACCATTATCCAAGAGGTACCAAAAGACAAATCGTTTTTCATTTTCTGCAAATTTGTTAAAAATATATTACCCCAATGTGTTGTGATGACAAAAATCTTGTTAACCACATTACCCCCACATGTGAAATTTTGAATATGGCTTTGCTAACGATGCCTTCAAAATAAAATGGAAGCTTTTCAAACATTGAAGTTAGGCTACGTACTTTTTTATCAACCTTCGTATGTTATTTATCGGCGTTACACGAGGAGAAGGTTACTGTTCAAACAACGCCCATGTTGGTCTACAGGATTATGTTTAATATTGTACTTCCTACTGATTCCTTGAACCGTATCGTGGCTACGTCTGTAGTGGTTGTACGTTATGTAAACTGTTGGCCCAGACCCAGCAAGCTGGTGGCGAGCTTAACGTCAGAGTGGAATACTACAATGAATGTTATTGAAACGCCACTAATGAGGTATTATCGTTTCCCAGAATGTTTGGTGGAGCTCGAAAGCTTCACATAATTGGGAAACACGAATATTTCCTTCACGGTACTCTCGGGGTCATCGTGAAGTATCTCACACAACCTGGCCTGGCACCAGATTGGGCACATTCCCGGCATAAATTTCGTGTTGAGGGGCAATACCTCAGATAACAAGAGTTTCTGGAGTAACTTCGGTCCTTTGAAAAGTTAACTTAATTGGTCTTTAAGTACAAGCTGGAATATTTACTTCAGGAAGTCACTGGATGCGCATGCGCACTCGTGTATTTATACACATATCATAACAATTTCCGTGGAGTCTAAGAGTTCCTCATTTTATGTTCTGAAATGTTGGTGTGGATCGATTCCTACAGCGTGAACCTTTACACTTCATTACTTAAAGTAATGTATACACTCTAAGTTTAGGTGAGCTGTCAGATTCAATAACACTCTGATGTTTACTCCTGACCTTGTCGTTTCTGGAGGTCAAACGATCACATCTGAAGCAGGTAAAGAAGCAAGGAAGCTAATAAATAAACTATGAAAGCCATCACTGAGTCAATGTCCCGTGTGTCATAATGACAGATCGCGTCCTGTAACCGTTATAAAGATTTACACATCTCATTATTCCCCCCGGAGTGTGGAGATGGAGGTTATAGGGGAATAACAGTGCTTAATCACCCTGTCCTATAGCGTAGTCGTAAACATGCAGCGTTAGCGGGGACTCTCCGGACCCAAATACGTGGACACACACACTGTGGATGCGTGAAATAATGTGTATTAAATCGAGAGTGAGGGCGTGAGGGATTGTATGGGTTAGCGTGTGTGAGTGAGTGAGCGAGTAAGAGGGTCTCACGGCGGGTACGACAGAATTTAGGACTCACGTGTGAATCTATGTAGGGATTCGAACGCTGATCCTTGTTCCGACACGTCAATCACGAGGCTACCTACCACCATTACCCCAAGATTATGAAGCAGGGTGTCGAGTTGTTTTACATATTGCAGACAAGATCAAGTCTCTCCAATTATGGTGACAATGCCTTCAAAAAATGTCCGTGGTTCCAATCCTAACAGCGAACAGAGTTGACAAATCGGCGGCTGATAATGTCGGTATCCAACCTGACTCTAACATGACTTTGTCCTAAGACTGGTTTATTAAAAGGGGCCCGGATTATGTATCATCCTATTTGTTGAAGTGTTTGGCTGTTGCATGGAACACCTTGTTCCATTGTTCTATGGGTACATTGTATTACGTTGGTTCTAGATGTGGTGTAGGATGTCAGGTGTTCTCTTGTGTACAGTATTTAGTATATTTTCTGGGAATGTGGGCACTCATTATCGCGGGTTTCATCCAGTGGAACCATCTACATGTGTCTCACCCACGTTTTGTTCCACAAATATTTGCACTTGCCCGACATCACTATTTACCATGTCACTATGGCCAAATGTACCCAAATCTGCCCCGAAGTCTCTATACGGCGTTCGCCACACTGACAAACAAAACAATTCGGAAGGTAATAAATATGAACGGAATGTCAAAGCATGTTATATACTTTGCCATAACGCCATTTCAACCATGCATCAAATAGCAGATTGATAGCAGACAGGTTATTATTTGCCCAGCTACCCTTCCCATCAATGAAAACTTGCCAATCATAACTTGTTTCTTTACCCGTTGTATCTATGTAGGAATCCAAGCCTCACGAGACTAAAATATTTTACGAGGAAAAATGTGACCTGGCAGAGATGGGTGCCACCTAGCGGCAACTAAAGAATTATGGATTACCTTCATAGAATTTAGTGTAATCGCGTTTTGCCCAATCAGCTTCTCCGGGTTATGAATGCTAGGTGATACTGTTTCAAAGAAAACGTAATTTATAAGCGGTCGTTGCACGCATAGAGCAAATCATTTCCGGAATGAATATTTGCTCATTTCTGGTGAGTTGCTGGGAGGCAGACCCGAGCGCCAACCCGTGCTCATGTGATAACTCACCCAATTATGCCCGGAAAATTGGATAGCTGTGAGCTTCCTTCTCATGATTAAAGAAAGAAATATGTCTTTGTCAAATAAAATCGATCAGCACTTTGAAGAAAATTCAAACTAACTATCAATTGACAGTTTTACGAAAATTAACACGGAGTAATATTTCTTCATTAAGGCTATGTGATTGAAATTTGGTTTAAACTGAACATTTCGTCCATCTTTTGAAATGTTTCATATTTTTTTGTCGTGTAACAGAAAGCTTTTGTCATCACCGAGTCATTTTATAGCCCATATATTTCCTTGTGGAGGTTATCAAAATATGTGTTCTAATTATTGTTCCCGTGGACGTTGTTTATGGATGTGTATTGATTCTGTCACGTTATGCCCGTCATACAAGGCAGTCAAAGTGCACTCACCTCACGATCGATAATGATACTATTAAAGAACAACGTGTATTAAGATATATGAGATATCCTGTAGAGGAGTCTTACTGCTGCAACTGTGACCACAACTACTACTCATATACGTACTGTCGTTACTAATACTATTACCACTGGAACACTAATTATTTCTACTATTACCACAGGAATACTAATAATATTACTACTGGAACACTAATACTATTACCACTTGAACACTAATTATTTCTACTATTACCACTGGAACACTAATACTATTACCACTGGAACACTAATACTATTACCACTGGAATACTAATACTATTACCACTTGAACACTAATTATTTTTACTATTACCACTTGAACACTAATACTATTACCACTTGGACACTAATTATTTTTACTATTACCACTGGAACACTAATACTATTACCACTGGAACAGTAATACTATCACCACTGGAACACTAATACTATTACCACTGGAACACTAATACTATTACCACTGGAACACTAATTATTTTTACTATTACCACTGGAACACTAACACTATTACCACTTGAACACTAATTATTTTTACTATTGCCACTGGAACACTAATACTATTGCCACTGGAACACTAACACTGTTACCACTGGAACACTAATACTATTACCACTTGAACACTAATTATTTTTACTATTACCACTTGAACACTAATACTATTACAACTTGAACACTAATTATTTTTACTATTGCCACTGGAACACTAATACTATTGCCACTGGAACACTAATACTATTGCCACTGGAACACTAACACTGTTACAACTGGAACACTAATACTATTACCACTGGAACACTAATACTATTACCACTGGAACACTAATACTATTACAACTTGAACACTAATTATTTTTACTATTGCCACTGGAACACTAATACTATTACCACTGGAACACTAATTCTATTACCACAGGAACACTAATACTATTACAACTTGAGCACTAATTATTTTTACTATTACCACAGGAACACTAATACTATTACCACTGGAACACTAATACTATTACCACTGGAACACTAATACTATTACCACTGGAACACTAATACTATTACCACTTGAACACTAATACTATTACCACTGGAACACTAATACTATTACCACTTCTTCTGCTACGCTACCCTCTTCTTCTTGACACACGTCATCGTATGCCAGTTGCGTAGGTCGATGCTCATGCTGTTGATCACTGGATTGTCTGGTAGAGACCCGATTATTTACAGACCGTCGCCAAATAGCTGGAATATTACTAAGTGCGGCGTAAAACAACAAACAAGCAAACAAACAAACCCCTGATGCAACTTATCTGTTAGTCATCAACTACTACTACTACTACTACTACTACTACTACTACTACTGCTACTACTACTACTACTACTACTACTACTACTACTACTACTGCTACTACCCACCACCTCATCTACATTGGGCATAAGTTGTGTAGAGTTGCGTCTTTTAGGTGTGTCAGTAACATGTGATTGTAGGTTCCAGTTCCATATTGGCAACAGTATCTATTCCCGGGTTTGTTCGCACCATACCCAAGCGTTGGCTCGTCACGCCGAAGACCCGGGTTCGAATCCCCACATGGGTACAATGTGTGAAGCCCATTTCTGGTGTCACCCGCCGTGATTTTGCTGGAATATTGCTAAAAGCGGCGTAAAACCAAACTCAGTCAGTCAGTCAGTCGCACCATACCCGAGCTCATTCATTAACCCTAAACGATAAACGTCTCAGACCAGCATCACTTTGAGTTTTCTTACCAAATTAAGCTGAAGACATTTTCAAAGTCAAACCTATCTTACTCACTCTAACACATATTAAGCTATACAGATAAACAACTAATTTATCCTGAATATATGCTGTAGCAGATCTCGGAAAACCAAACACATGAACGAAATCTTGTGACTATTCAGATAATCTTAAAGCTTAGAGATAGTATGAGGAATATAATATAGAACGTCATTGCATACGCAGCCTGTACTACTCTCAGAAAAAAGGATCCGTTTAGTGTAAATGGAAAAATAGTTGTGAAAAGAATGGATCACTGAAAGTCAGTGATGACACCAAGTGTTCCCCAAAAGGGTAACTAAGTAATCGTCTTGGGGAGGATGCTTCCATATGTGCATATGTACAGACAAAATCTTCTTGACAGAGAGCAATACTTATATATGTACAGACATCAAACAGTTACATCTCCTGGACAGGTGCGCAATACGTCTATGTGTACAGACATCAAACTGTTACATCTTCTGGACAGGAGAGCAATACTTCTATATGTACACACATCAAACTGTTACATCTTCTGGGCAGAGAGCATTACTTCTATATGTACAGACATCAAACTGTTACATCTTCTGGACAGGAGAGCAGTGCTTAGAGCTATGTGTACAAATATCAAACTGTTACATCTTCTGGACAGGAGAGCAATACTTCTATATGTACACACATCAAACTGTTACATCTTCTGGACAGGAGAGCAATACTTCTATATGTACGCAATACTTCTATATGTACAGACATCAAACTGTTACATCTTCTGGACAGGAGAGCAGTGCTTAGAGTTATGTGTACAAACATCAAATTGTTACATCTTCTGGACAGAGAGCAATACTTCTATATGTACAGACATCAAACTGTTACATCTTCTGGACAGGAGAGCAATACTTCTATATGTACACACATCAAACTGTTACATCTTCTGGACAGAGAGCATTACTTCTATATGTACAGACATCAAACTGTTACATCTTCTGGACAGGAGAGCAATACTTCTATATGTACACACATCAAACTGTTACATCTTCTGGACAGAGAGCATTACTTCTATATGTACAGACATCAAACTGTTACATCTTCTGGACAGGAGAGCAGTGCTTAGAGCTATGTGTACAAATATCAAACTGTTACATCTTCTGGACAGGAGAGCAATACTTCTATATGTACACACATCAAACTGTTACATCTTCAGGACAGGAGAGCAATACTTCTATATGTACAGACATCAAACTGTTACATCTTCTGGACAGGAGAGCAGTGCTTAGAGTTATGTGTACAAACATCAAATTGTTACATCTTCTGGACAGAGAGCAATACTTCTATATGTACAGACATCAAACTGTTACATCTTCTGGACAGGTGAGCAATACTTCTATATGTACACACATCAAACTGTTACATCTTCTGGACAGAGAGCATTACTTCTATATGTACAGACATCAAACTGTTACATCTTCTGGACAGGAGAGCAATACTTCTATATGTACACACATCAAACTGTTACATCTTCTGGACAGAGAGCATTACTTCTATATGTACAGACATCAAACTGTTACATCTTCTGGACAGGAGAGCAGTGCTTAGAGCTATGTGTACAAATATCAAACTGTTACATCTTCTGGACAGGAGAGCAATACTTCTATATGTACACACATCAAACTGTTACATCTTCTGGACAGGAGAGCAATACTTCTATATGTACAGACATCAAACTGTTACATCTTCTGGACAGGAGAGCAATACTTCTATATGTACACACATCAAATTATTACATCTTCTGGACAGAGAGCAATACTTTCTTTATGTACAGACATCAAACTGTTACGTCTACTGGACAGGAGAGCAGTGCTTAGAGCTATATGTACAGACATCAAACTGTTACATCTACTGGACAGGAGAGCAGTGCTTAGTGCTATGTGTACAAACATCAAATTGTTACATCTTCTGGACAGGAGAGCAATACTTCTATATGTACAGACATCAAACTGTTACATCTTCTGGACAGAAGCGCAATACTTCTATATGTACAGACATCAAACTGTTACGTCTACTGGACAGGAGAGCAATACTTCTATATGTACAGACATCAAACTGTTACATCTTCTGGACAGGAGAGCAATACTTCTATGTGTACAGACATCAAACTGTTACGTCTACTGGACAGGAGAGCAGTGCTTAGAGCTATATGTACAGACATCAAACTGTTACATCTACTGGACAGGAGAGCAGTGCTTAGAGCTATATGTACAGACATCAAACTGTTACATCTACTGGACAGGGGAGCAGTGCTTAGAGCTATGTGTACAAACATCAAATTGTTACATCTTCTGGACAGGAGAGCAATACTTCTATGTGTACAGACATCAAACTGTTACATCTTCTGGACAGAGAGCAGTGCTTAGAGCTATGTGTACAAATATCAAATTGTTACATCTTCTGGACAGAAGAGCAATACTTGTATATGAATCCATGAATATTGGTCACCATTTCTACGCTGATGACACTCAGTTACTTGATTCCTTCCTGCCTCAGAACGCCCATACTGCTGCCTCTCAAATGGGTATCTGCACCAGCAACATTCAGTGTTGGATGAACACAAACATGTTGAAAATAAACACAGACAAGACAGAAGCCATGTTGATTGGTACACGTGATAAGCGGAACAAGGCAAATGTTTCATCTCTTAGTGTTGGACAGTCCCAGGTTCTTTTCACTGACTGTGTTAGAAATCTGGATAGGATAGCAATACTCCCACACCAGATAACGACAAAGCTGAAGCGATTTTCATCGACGTTTGAGGGACAAGTGTGAATTCCCCACAGCCAAGTGACCCTCTTGGTTTTATCTGTTGACGAATCATGAAATTAGATTTCAGTGATTTTCAAAGACCCATTTACAAATTGGAATTCGTATAGCAATTACGAAACATTCGAAGACGTCTTATGTCTTGACAATATTGTATGAACAAATCTAAATAGAAACATGCCTTAAACTTGCTAAGACTAGCACTTGCTTGTTTACACACTAAACATTTATATATGTAGAAGTCGACAAGGCTGACTAAATGTAAACGTAACTTAATTATTACTTAAGGTGTTTGTATGATTTCAACAGAATGGCCAAACTTTGAATCCACCAATTGCTCCGAGAAGTATTTGAATTTGCCATCCCAAAATGAGCCCATTATTTTCCACAGAAGTAATAAGTGCTGTGGAATATTTGTTTATAAGACAAAGATGATTGAGCGTGTCTTACGCTTGTTATTTTCGCACTTGGACGACACACATTCGGTTGTTATGAAACGCTTGAGGGCATGGCTTGTGCTAGCCATCTTGTATAGTGATAACCGACATATGATTAATGGCACTCAAGATGTCGATTATTTAGTCACACGCAACTCCAATGTTTTGACTGACTGCAGTACTCCATACATCACTCTCAATAAGCGACACGTTTCTCCTTTGTTTTGACTCCCTACTCTGTTTTGTCTTGCTGCACATTTGGTTGGTCGTTTATCCGCCATTATAACATATGATCATTAACCCCTTGCAGCAGAAGATAAGCCTGGCTTCCACTCAAATACGGCTAAGTAACACCTTTAAATGCCACACGGCTGTGTAAACATGACATTCCCATCGATCTGGGGGGGAAAATGAGCGTGTTCCTGGGAGACAACGCAAGGGTAATTTCCTTCTGCACGGCAGCCGTACTCCTGTCCACGTGAGGGGGGTCCCGCGGCCACAACCCCACGTCTTGAATACTCATTATACTTACACACCTACCCCCCGGGCCGCCGACATATGGCCTTGAATTAATAACCGCTCGATGGAAGGCAATAGCACACAATGTTTCATTCCCAGTGTCAACATATTTATTCCCTATCACATCTGGCTCTACTTATCATTCTGCTATATCGTGATTGACGCCAGATATATTTATTACAGTCATATGTAAAATCAGCCAATTAATAAATTGCCTGAAATTTCTAGTCAGTTTGAAAACTGCCAGATTCACGTAGGCAAACACAAAATATCTGAGTATTTCAGTCAGTTTATACAAAAGTGTCTGATCATTTATTTGAAAAACTGACCGAAAATCATGCTCACGTTATATTTCATCACCAAGACACTGAGAATGGTAGAGGCATTAGAAAGCGAAAGCCAATACATAACTTACAAACGTTTATTGACATTGACAACAAATATGTAAACAACAAATTAATGTCGGAATCGTTGCATCTGTCCCAACGTGGACGTTAAGCAGTTCTTGTGTGTCAGCTTTGACAAAGCGATAATAGCATCAGTACTGTCAACATCTTATTTACGACATTATTTACGACAGTGAAAGCGCCACACATACTCTGTACCAGCTGTGCAGGGCACAAAGGGTTCGTAGAGCTTTGTAAGTCCAGATATTATTAAAGGCTTACTAATAATAAGTTATAATTATCTTAAATTGAAAAAACACGACAAGAGTTTCCACCAAGTGCAAACCAAGTGGACAAACCTAGACTGTAATAGCAGATCCTAGCAGGAACGATTACATTCACGGGTTTTTTCCAAATACAACTTTCCAATAACATATAACTTATTGGTGGCATCAAAAGAAGTGTATTGTGACACAGTTGTAACCGGTGTTGAGGTTTCGTGTTTTGATCGGGAGATCATGGTAGTAGTGCGAAGGAATATGTTCTCGTGTTCGAGAACCGATTGCTGTCACGTCTCTAGACCAACCCATTTCACGTCGTTGATGTCGTTGCTGCTTTGCTTCGTCCCTTGAGCACAACCAAACCTGGTAACAAGTACGAAAACAATTTAACTTCCATTATTTTGTTGAATAAATACAAGTACTCATGATGATTAATATCATCATTACACCGACGATATTACTTTTTATCACTGTTTTAACAAAATTTCTTTCTACAAAAATTACCAAACAAAGAAAATTACAGACACATGCTTACTAAACATGGGCGATTTGTCACAGCATATTGAGAAAATAAAGAATAAGTGATCACAGACTATGGACTGAGAATTTGTACACGGTACACGGGATTACATCGAAGAGGCAGTGTTGACATAGATACCGTGCAAGGTGTGATGGTTTCGAAGTCAGGTGTAACGCCCCTTTGACAAGTATATTCCAGTTACACAAGGGCGTAAAACAAATATGGGAGGAAAGCCCCCAAAGTGTGCAAATCTGTAGCGTTTACCACTTATAAATGCACATTGCCATTTAGAAAGTGGTCAAATGTAACCAGGGTATGAAACTTCCAAACAATTCAGCCAGACCACAGGGCCGGTTAGATTTAAAAGTTGCCAGCCCTGACCAAAACTTACCTGCCCGCAAATACTTTAGGTTTGACGAGCGGTGTAGTTTATCATCCAATTGGAATTCATCATTTATTTTTACGAGTGAATTAATAATGTTTTATTACCCTCAAATATGATGAATATCTTCATATACATGTCTAAATTTTGAGAATCTGGCAGTCCGTGTTTAAGTAAACCGGCCCGGGCGGTCGGGCAGGCAGTTATTTCGAACGCTGATGTAACATTACACCGAAACGTCGCTCATATTAATACTTCTAAATGCCACTCAAAGATGTAACACATGTTGTATTTGGGATTACCATGTGAATGTTTACCATTTTTGTGAAACCCAGCACAATAAAACAATGAACCTTGCGTGTAATACATTCATTCAGAAGACAATAATCACCTTATTTCTCTAGTAAAAATCTGTACTACTGCTAGATAATGGTGAAAAATATCGTGTCTTTAAGAATCATACACATCAGATTAACCCATTAAAGGATAGAGTAAACTAGCCGAGTCCTGTCAAGACATAGCCCTTTGTGTAGTCGCTACTCGGGCGTGTCTGTTTGGATGGAAGTAGGCCTACCGGATAGACCGAGTGAAAGGACAAAGTCTGGACAGTCGTGTTCAATAGGGAACGGTCTGGATTAGACATACATTGGGTCTAACGATCATTGGCAGGGAGGAAGGCCACCTTGAATAGATGTCAGCAGAACTAACGACAAAGTCTGCTTCTCTCACTCCTTCACTTATGATGTTTTCCCTTCCGCGCAGCCCTTCCTGTAACGCCATGACGATTATTGAAGCAAGTCTAGATTGTCCTCTGAATTTCCCATCTCATTCAGGCTTCTTATTAATGTAATGTACTTGTTTCTATCAAAGTTGAATGGTATTTTCAGGGGCTGGTCGTAAGTGTGAAACTCGTCTAGTGTTTAGCGTCTCCTGATTAACGTGCACCAAAGATTTCCCAGTGTCTGTTCCCCAGTGTCTGTCTTCTATGTCTTGAAGACAAGCAATGTATACGGCATTTTAGAATTTTTATGAAAGGTCACAGGATATTTACATGGCATTTCAGAGGTGACGTGACACAGAGTAAGGTTTTCATAATCACATCAATACCTGGACTGTTCGAAATATGTTCTTTTTGTATAGTAAAGATAGTTTGTACAGTTATCAACGAGACTGGATCGAGAAATTGTCTTGGTAACGGGTAGGGATTAGAGCGATTCATAAAACTATTCACAGGTTATTGTGTTGTAATAAGAAGTGATTCAGTCACTAAAACGTGTTCAGTAAAGGCAGTGAGAGGTGGTTTCAAGCACATGTCCAATTTTAGTCTTACGAAAGTAAATAATTATTGATAGGATATATCTAAAAACAAACACAATATATGAACATAGCTTTCAACATGTTTAAGTTTTTTTTTTAAAATGCTACACTAGTACCTTCATATATCATATTTCAAAGTGCCGACATTTTTGCTTTACTAGGGTACTGAAGCAGTATTTGGGGCGGTGGGGTAGCCTAGTGGTTAAAGCGTTCGCTCGTCACGCTGAAGACCCGGGTTCGATTCCCTACATGGGTACAACGTGTGAAGCCCATTTCTGGTGTCCCCAGCCGTGATATTGCTGGAATATAGCTAAAAGCGGCGTAAAACCATACTCACTCACTCACTACATTCACAGTGCACGCCGATACCCCTTAGGGATTAATAGTTATACTAGTCTAACCAACTTCAAACAAGGTCCCTTCTACCTGACTGATGAGGAAATTATGATCATAGTTGGTCATAATCGCATAAATAGAACTCACCAATACATAATCACCGCCCAGTTTAGTAGCGATTTAACAGTTTTGGATATGATATAAATTGGAAACCTCGTAATAAGATTGACTTTTTCAGCAATCAGGCAGCGACAGGTATTACATCTCGGATAATCCAATAATACCTGTCAGCTGTGAAGCAGAATCAGCTCTGGCCGAAATTGATTCCTAAAACGTATGTGCTATATTCAGTCCTGTAAGTTGGATATCGATATACAGGCTTGTAGGTTGTGACTACAAAACTGTGACGTGGGTGGTATATACAGCCCTGTAGGTGGTAAACACAGACCTGGAGGTGGTGTTGACAGACCTGTGGGCAGTATATAAATACCTATAGGTTTTACATACAGATATCTAGATGCTATGTACAGACCTGTAGGTGTTATTTTAAGATATCTGGACGCTATATACAGACATGTAGGTGTTATATACAGATATCTGGATGCTATATACAGACCTGTAGATGTTCTATACAGATATCTGGATGCTACATACAGACCTGTAGGTGTTATATTAAGATGTCTGGATGACATATATACAGACCTGTACGTGTTATATTAAGATGTCTGGATGCTATATACAGACCTGTAGGTGTTATATTAAGGTGTCTGGATGTTATATACAGACCAATAGCTGTTATATTAAGATGTCTGGATGCTATATACAGACCTGTAGGTGTTATATTAAGATATATGGATGCTACATACAGACCTGTATGTGTTATATACAGATATCTGGATGCTATATACAGACCTGTAGGTGTTATATTCAGATATCAGGATGCTATATACAGACCTGTAGGTGTTATATACAGATGTCTGGATGCTGTATACAGACCTGTAGGTGTTATATACAGATATCTATATACAGACCTGCAGGTGTTATATACAGATATATGGATGCTATATACAGACCTGTAGGTGTTATATTCAGATATCTGGATGCTATATACAGACCTGTAGGTGTTATATACAGATATCTGGATGCTATATATACAGACCTGTAGGTGTTATATTCAGATATCTGGATGCTATATACAGACCTGTAGGTGTTATATACAGATGTCTGGATGCTGTATACAGACCTGTAGGTGTTATATACAGATATCTATATACAGACCTGTAGGTGTTATATACAGATATCTATACACAGACCTGTAGGTGTTATACTCAGATATCAGGATGCTATATAACAAACCTGTAGGTGTTATATTCAGATATCAGGATGCTGTATACAGACCTGTAGGTGTTATATACAGATATCTATATACAGTCCTGTAGGTGTTATATACAGATATCTGGATGCTATATACAGACCTGTATGTGTTATAAACAGATGTCTGGATGCTTTATACAGACCTGTAGGTGTTATATACAGATATCTATATACAGACCTGTAGGTGTTATATACAGATATCTGGATGCTATATACAGACCTGCATGTGTTATAAACAGATGTCTGGATGCTATATACAGACCTGTAGGTGTTATATACATATATCTATATACAGACCTGTAGGTGTTATATTCAGATATCTGGATGCTATATACAGACCTGTATGTGTTATAAACAGATGTCTGGATGCTATATACAGACCTGTAGGTGTTATATACAGATATCTATATACAGACCTGTATTCGTTATATACAGATATCTGGATGCTATGTACAGACCTGTATGTGTTATATACAGATATCTATATACAGACCTGCAGGTGTTATATACAGATGTCTGGATGCTATATACAGAACTGTAGGTGTTATATAGAGATATCTTTATACAGACCTATATGTGTTATATACAGATATCTGGATGCTATATACAGACCTGTAGGTGTTATATACAGATATCTATATACAGACCTGTAGGTGTTATATACAGATATCTATATAGACCTGTATGTGTTATATACAGATATCTATATACAGACCTGTAGGTGTTATACTCAGATATCAGGATGCTATATACAGACCTGTATGTGTTATATACAGATGTCTGGATGATGTATGTATGTATGTGCCTGTATGTATGTGTCAGTATGTGTGGATGGTATGTATGTATGTATGTATGTATGTATGTATGTATGTATGTATGTATGTATGTATGTATGTATGTATGTATGTATGTATGTATGTATGTATGTGTGTATGTGTGTGTGTATGTGTGTATGTATGTGTGTGTGTATGTATGTATGTATGTATGTATGTATGTATGTATGTATGTATGTATGTATGTATGTATGTATGTATGTATGTATGTATGTATGTATGTATGTATGATAGATAGATTATCTTTATTTCCTCCAAAAATATGAAGATTGTTTCATGTTACAACAAAGTGTCAAGTTGAATATACAATGACTCAGTAGACAGTTAATTGTGCAGATATTTTAGAATGACAGACTGACATAAACTCAGCCACTAATAACATAACTTCCGCCCATTCTGTCATATTTAAGTTACCAAGTGTTGTACAAGATCCACCAAGTAAATCAGCAATTATTACATCGTCATCATTTTCCCAAAAGTCAACAAAATCAGATATTGATATAATATCACAAATCCTTTCAAACATTTCATTTCTCAAATCATTAAGATGTGTACAGGACATAATAACATGTTTAACAATATCAGAAGCTACTATTCCACATATACACTCTCTGGATTCAATCTTTTTACAGCCAATGTGAATAATATGAGAGAGTTTGTAAAATTTAGGCTTTTTAATCAAGGCTAGTTCCCACAGTCTACTTGGATTAAAAGGCTCTCGGATAAGGCAATATCTGGAGAGATCCTCTCTCACTGCTATCTGATGACACAACAGACTCTCGTAAGCATCACAGATTCTGGATTTAACAATATCATTCCATTTTGCTTTAGTACATATAACCCCTGTTGTGATGTATGTATTAACAGCGTCAAACAAGCCATACTTGTTTACGAGCTTAACCATGTACAGGATAGGTGACGGGGATTTACCAATGGTAGTCATACATCTGGATTCAAATAGACGATGAAGAAATAATTGTTTAACAACATAGGCATCATTTAGACGGCAGATTCTACCAAACATAAGCAAACAAGATTTTTCTATATACCCTTGAATTGGCAGTAGGCCCAGGGTATCTAGAACCACAGGAGAAGCAGTGCGTTTAGGCAGACCTTGTACCTTTCTACAGAAATACCTTTGTGTTAACTCCAACACGTCCAATTCTTTTGACGTTAAGCTGCTCCAGACAGTACAACCATATAAAGCACATGGTAAAATGACATTGTTCCATATACGACAAGCACAAATAGGATTGAGTGAACCATAGCACAAGCCAAGGTCATGATACATATTAACCAGTTTACGTGCTTTTCACATGATGACATTGTTCTATCATACGATTTATTACATGAAGACAACTGAACTCCAGCGTACGTAACAGATTGCATGAGAGGGATGGCCACAGAACCAAGATACAGACTAACTGGTGTAAGATATCTGTCTGTATTGAATACAAGCAAGGCACTTTTACTGACGTTATACTTCAATTTCCACTTCAAACCATAATCGTACACAGCTTCTAGAAGAGTCTGAGAATTATGTGGATTGCTGGAGGTTAAAGTAGTATCATCAGCAAGAAGAATACCTGGACAGTGTCCCCATGGAAGCTGGAGACCTAGACCCGACTTATCTAAACTCTGCATTAGATCGTTGATGTACAGGCTGAATAGCCAAGCGGAAATGACTCGCCCTGTCCTACACCTTGACTGATTCTAAAGCTATCAGACAGGAAACCAGCATAGGAAACACATGATTGCATGGACAAGTATGACATTCGAAGCAGTCTCCAGATTTTACCTCTTATACCGAGATTATACAGTTTGAGAAACAATCCATCCAACCAAACTCGGTCAAAGGCCTTCTCATTATCGAGAAATACACAAAACACTGGGGATTTTCTTTCTCTATAGTATGAAATGGTTTCTATCAAGGTCAGTGCAGCTGTATCAGCTCCAAGATGTTTTCGAAACCCAAACTGGAGGCGATGTGGATAGTTACTTAGCTTAAGTGAAGCCCATCTTTCAATTCTAGACAAAATGAGACGTTCAAATAGTTTGCCTATAGTTGATGTAAGGGTTATCCCACGGTAATTGGAGGGTCGCATTTACTCTTCCCTTTCCCTTTATGTATTGGTATGATATGTCCAATATTATATATCTCTGGGATATACTCATACTTTAAGATGTTATTAAACAGGACACAGAGCTGGGATGTTAGGGACCTGCCTGCATACTTTAAGTGCTCATTACACAAGCTATCAGGGCCAGGAGATTTGCCATTCTTAAGGCGTTTTAATGAAGAGACGATTTCATCACTGGTAAATGGAACATCCAATATTTCTTGGAAAATATCTTGCTTGTTGTGAACAATAGAAGACATTTACTCACAAACACCCTTTTGAAAATCATGGTCATAATCGTCTAGTTCAGAAGGTGTAGCAAGTTTACAGAAATATTTGCCAAATGAGTTACATATCTCTTGAGAAGTGCTGCTAATTTCAGATTCAAAAGTTAGGGTTCTTATATGCCCCTTTTTATTTTTCAATCGTTTGGTTGTTCTAAAAAAGTCGTTTATGTCCAATTCAGCAGCATTATAAACTTCCTGTAGCTTTTCATTTTCCGATTTTCGCTTAGATGTTCTAAACATTCTTCTGAACACAGACTTTGCTTGTTTATATTGTACATATGAAACATCATCTGTTGAGCGTGGTTTACCCTTTTCTACCCAAATCTTACGTCTTCTTCGCATATCAACATGGAGGGGGTTTAATATTGTCTCTCTTCCAGCCAGGGTTAAGATATGGTCGGAAAGAAGTTACTGGAATGTATGCAACAGCTGTTGCTAGAAGACATTTGGTAATGTACTCATTATGTGCGTGTGTGTGTATGTATGTATGACTGTATGTATGTATGTATGTATGGATGGATGGATGGATGGATGGATGGATGGATGTAGGTAGGTAGGTATGTATGTGTGCATGTATATATGTATTGGTGTTTGGTTGTATGCAGCTATGTATGTATGTGTATGTAAGTGTGTGTATGTGTGTGCGTGCTTGTATGTGTGTGTGAGGATGGCTGTGTGTGAGGATGGTTGTGTTTGTGTATGTCAGTAAGTAAGTGTGTATGATTGTAAATGTATTTATATTGTATTTTGATGGTATGATTGTGTGCATGTGTGTGTGTGTGTATGGTTGTGTATGTATGTTGGGTTTTATTTATGATGTGAATGGTATTTAGACGCGTGCACGTTATGTATGGCTGTATGTGTTTTCATATTTTATTACTGATATGATGAGGATGTGTTATGGATTTTACAGTGTCAAAGATGGCCGTGTGTTTTACTAGGGGTGAGTTATTTGTCTAGATTTTATGGATGTTTGTATAACTGTCGACACGCTAATAAACAATTGTCTCTCTCTGTGTATAACATGCACACGCCACAAGGTAAGAAACCGGGTAATAAAGGAACAGGCTTAAAAGATGTTTCGTTCATCTCATGCTTTCTTTTTCTTATGTACATTTGATGGTTAGATTTACATGGCGTCAACTGTCATTGTGACTTCTTGTTGATGAAATTCTCTCTATTACAATAATGATATTATATAGTTGTAAGTATTAACAGTTTTGTAAGGTACCAAGTCCGATAAAGTAAACTCATGATTTCAAAGGACTACCTATGTTATCAACATGGTATGCACCAGGCACAGAGTGTGTGTGTGAGTTTTACGCTGCTGGATCCTCCGATACGATACGCCTTTGTGTGATGACCACGCATACATAGGCATAGCAGTTTATTGTCTGAGGAAAATGATGCTGTAGACGTCTACCCTAATTTGTCGAAAGAGGCTGGATAGGGTGAGGAGGGCCGATTCATTGGGTATTGTCGTGTGCAGCATCGGCGCTAATTGCTATCGAGTACTGGATTGGCTAGTCCGTCACATAGATGCAATATTGATAAGTAGGACGTTTAGCAAAACCAAATATTAACCAAACCAAGACTTGCTTGAGTAATATTCAGGAGCCTAAGCGCCCACTTATCCATCATTGTCGTCTGTACTTATCCAAATGACAACATCTATAATGCTTTGAAATGAGGTATGTTTCACATCCATTATGCAACCTTGCTTTAGACGCCAATGAGTATATTCCTTGAAGAGTTGTCTCCCCCTTTTCAAGTCACTCAAGAACATTCAAATCATACAATCTAAATATAGTGGTCTTGTTAAATCGGACATTACAAGGGCATAATCGAAAGACCTAAGGATCTATTGACAAAGGTTGCCAACAGTAAATGCAGTGTCTACAGTCGATACCATCACATGATATTTTGTGCAAATTAGTTTATCAGTGATGAACTTGACGAATGGCCACTGTGTGGGATTTTACGTCCACTTCCATCAGCTGGCACATTGACGCTTCATTGCAGACATGTCCTCAATACTTTATGACAGGTAACGACTGCAGTCAGTTATGTCAGTACATAAAATTAAAGTGTGTCTAAATATTTGTCCACGACACCTGAAGCCGCAACGTTTGTGTAAACTCGTCTTGTGTGTATCATTCCACTGAACCAATGTCAAACTCTATGGTAATATTGACATACATGAATACATGTAGTTTACTTTCAAGTACCGTTCTTCATTGGCAGCAGGCTTATCTTTGTGTTATAAATACCTACATAAATGGCCCAACAATTGCAAGACATTTTGAAGATTCTGTTGGGAGAACTCCCCAAGTCGACTTGGTATCTCGCGATATTGTACGTCCGCTTCAGTTAATGTGAAAGTCATAGGTAGTCCATTTCACAGGTCTGCAGTTTCTTTCATTTTGAGAGTGTGTGTGTTTGGTGTTTAATGAAACAATACAAAACACGTCATATATATTTTCACAGTAAAACTTGTGGGGAATGTAATTCAACACTGATCCCCGGCAAACCATACTTTTCGTAAGTGGCGACTAACGGGATCGGGTGATCAGGCTCGCTGACTTCTCAACTGCATGCGCAGATGCTCATGATGTCAATCACAGGAAAGGCGATTGTTTACTACCTTTGTTACATGGCTGGAATGTTGCTGAGTGCGCCTTCAAACAGCAAACAGATATGCAAATAACAACAACAACAACAACAACAACAACAACAACAGCCGCAACAACAACCTGTCCATAGTTCGGGACATTTTAGAGTGATATGTTATGATATGTTTTGAATGCATCATAAGCGGATGGAATGAAATATCCTGTCTCTTTGTTTGTCTGTCTGGAATGAAATATCCTTGATCTCGGGATTCGCGTTTGATGTAAATGGCTTGGGTGAGTTTGGTTTGCTGAAGTTAGTCTGATTGTTCACATGAATGGTGATGCCAGTTCGGGTTATTTGGTGTCTGGGGTTTGCTGAAGTTAGTTGAATTGTTCACATGAATGGTGATGCCACCAGGTTATTTGGTATCTGGGGTTTGATTTGATGTGATCCGATGAAATTGTCAGTATCAATATCAAGTGAAGTGAAGTGAAATTGGGTTTAACATCGTGCTTGAGAATATTTCGCTCATATGACGACGTGCATGAGTGTGTATGTGTATGTGCGGCTGCTTGTACTAGCCCAGACTTAAGCTGGTTTTATAGTGCTAGCCCACTGAGATACCATGCCGCAGTGAAGCATGAATGCCCCACTCAGACACATTATACTGACTCCGAGCCGACCAGTCCTTGTTGTGCCCATTAATGCCGAGCGCCAGGCAGGGACCAACAAGTACCATATTTTAACGTCTTTTGGTATGACGCGGTTGGGGATCGAACCCGCGACCTTCCGCTCTCCGGGCGCACGCTCAAACCACTACACCACGGAGGCGGTCTTGACATATTTGACATCCAAGGTTATAGTCTAGGCACATGTTGATCACAACCTACGAATTATCTGTCAGCACCTCAAAGAAACCGACTTTAACGGGCGATCCAACAAGTACCATATTTTAACGTCTTTTGGTATGACGCGGCCGGGGATCGAACCCGCGACCTTCCGCTCTCCGGGCGGACGATCTAACCACTACACCGCTGCAATATCAATATCAAATATCAATAATACGCACATAAGTTTGCTGTCCTTAAACATGTTTTGTCGTAGGGTCAACTGACTGCAACACCTAATTGACCGTGTCGCGACGTCAGACTACTGTGTGTGTGGGCGTGGCTGAAGTGACTGTTGTTACTGACGTAGTTGGTCCTGCAGGCAGGCCCCCTGGGTGTGTGGACCGCCGCCCTCAACACCGAGTAGCAGACTCAGCAAGAGACGGCGATGTTGGTCCCGCCGTGAAGAAGTATCATGGAGTGCATGGTTGCCACATCGCACACGAAGTAGTTGCCGTTGTTACTGTAACAGACATCATTGAGTCAGCGTTGTGTTTGAAAGGAATGCGCTATTTGCTCTGTGAGGTGTAGATTTGCTGTCTTCTTTTCGTAATAACAGATTTTTTATCAAGGACGCGCACCACATTCGTCAAACAATCGGACTAACCCCCCCCCCCCCAATCTATTTCTATGGGGCGTACTCACTCACTGAGATCTTCACGTGTATGGGTGTGGTGTGTGAGTGAGTTTAGTTTTACGCCGCACTCCGCAGTATTCCAGCTATATGGCGGCGGTCTGTAAATAATCGGATCTGGACCAGACAACCCAGGGATCAACTACATGAGCATCGATCTACGCAATTGGGAGACGATGACATGTGTCAAGGATCCCGTTAGTCGTCTCTCACCACAGGCATGGGTTACTGAAGACCAATTCTAACCCTGATCTTCACGCGTAGTGTAGCGTGTGGGTAGCGTCTGTATATGTCTGGGTGTGTCTCCCCCCTTCCTTCCCTCCCTCTCTCTCCCGGTGTGTGTGTCAGTTCCCTGCTGTATCTTTGTGGCAGACAGTCCCCTAGATAGGACCGGATCTGGCTTCGAACTATGTCCGATGAATCATAAAAAAAGAAGATAAGTCGCTAGCGCAAGTTTCATTACCAGTCACCTTCCACAACCTCGCTACTGCGGCTTTCACCATCAGTAACCTTTGTTAGGAGCTGACCTAGTTTGAAGTAGGACACAGTTTTGTCTGGAAGATTACATTCGACTGTCTTTCCCGGTGCTGACAGGTAACCTCTGTTAAAATATGCTTTATCCGGGCATAGAATAATTCTCTCTTCCACATCGGTGGTACCTTAAACATGAATATTCTCTCATTGCATGAGTGGATAGTTCTGTAGTTGACGTTATTGTTTACACACAACGAATTCTCTCTTTCGCATTGGTGTAACCTTGGGCATAGAAGAGTTCCATTTCCTGCCAGTGGAGGATTTCAAAGCTCCAACGAAATCCATGGAAAGACATATGTATTGCTGGGTCTAGCCTTCATACCACCAAATCCCTGACATATGTATTGCTGGGTCTAGCCTTCATACCACCAAATCCCTGCCTCGAAGACTAACCATAAACCTTCCTTCAGTCTAGGACTTTATATTCACAGAACCAATTTGAGTGGAACTAATGCCATGTAGAATCTTAGATCCTCAAATAATTCGCTTAATCGTTTGAAATCTGACACCTGTCATTTTAAGACAGTAAATCTTTCTACGAAGATTTCAGAGAGCGTCATACGACTCTTACTCAAAACTTTTTGCAATCGGAGTCAAGGCGTCAATAAAGGCGAACCGTTTCAGCTGAACATTTGACTTGGCTTTGGGTGTATTAGTTTCTGGTGCAACCAACAGGTTCTGAAACGCCCAACTTTTCACGAATATCTGGTTTCAAAACTAACTGATAATCATGATGTCGGAATCGTACATTGGTCTCTACTTTCAGTCGACCTTTCTGACGTATTTGATATTGGTTGTGTGTCGTTTACCAACTTGAGCATAGAAATGTTCTCTCAGCTACATAAGTAGTATCTGAAGCGTGTAAAGGTTTACTTTGTCTTCCAGGCAAAGCCTGAAACACAGACTAGTTATGCCTTTCAATGCTTGTTTAAAGTTTGAGCATAGGAATCTCCCCATTCCACTTTGGCGTTGATTACCTCGACCACAGAGGAATTCTCTCGTTCACTTAACAGAATAATCCAAAACAACCTAAATAGCCCGCAGACAAAAAGTCAAAGCATAAGATTCGTCTTTATAGAAAATGACATTACACCGTCATCGGATACGTATCACTAGCATCTGCAGCAGTTTGCGGACGCCCCGCTATCTCCTCACTCGGGACAACCAACATTAGACCATTGGAATGAAACAAAAGTGCAAACCTTGCTATCTGAATCACATGGCAATTAAACAAATCATTCTTCCTGCAACAGCGATAAGAAACCACTGATAGAAATTCCGGATTGAAGCATAGTGTAATTGGTTTCTCAACGTTACAGCCAAAGTTAGCTACAAGACCGCATCGTTAGGACAAGCATCAGTACCAGGGACAGTAGTATTAAAGGAAAATAAATCAACATAATTTGAAAATAGTAAAGTATTTGAAAGTGTATTTAAAAACATTATAGCCAGTATGCTGCGGATACGGTAACAGTTTCTTTTAAGGTAGAATTCGAAAAGGTATCACACATATTTTCCCTGTTAACGAAATGCTCAGGTACTAAATATTCAAATATCTACTGATTTTATCCACCTGCATCGGTAGTGGTCACTGAAACCTCTGTTCTGGTACTATTGATTTAGCTTGGTCGGTAAATGGTCTTCAGAATTGGCACTGTTCATGTCACATGGTAGTCTGTCTACGTCCCTGATCAATATAATTCCTTTTCCGTCCAGCCCTTTCCAAAATGCAAAAACTCCAAATAAAGTAAGTCTAGTCTTTCGCCAGGTTCTGAATCTCCCATCTCATAGCGTCGCCCATTATTTAAATTTTTGTTCAAAATTACAAATTTCAGAGACTAAGTGTTAGTCTAGTCGCAAGGATGTAAGGAATGAACGTCTGTGGTTATTGTCGCGTGGATGCGAGAACTAGACGGTTGTGTTTATCTTACTGAGGACTAGAAGGGTGTCTATGTTGGTCGCGTTGACGTAATGCCTGGAGGTCTATCATTATCTTCGTGTGGTTATTATTACTATGGGATGTTAAAGAGAAAGGCGTCTGAATCATGGATGAGTTGAAACATTAAAATGATTAATAATCCTTTATATTCTCTTAAGTGTATTCCTTGCATTGCAAGTCATTAAACAAATGCATGTAATCTCAAGTTACTGTACGACCGACCTTTAACATGATTGTATTCCTGCTGTGTACCGAGGTTGTGCGAGGAGGCGAGTAATGAGTGGAAAGAGCTCCAGGAGAACACATGCTGCAGTAGGAGTTCAATATCATAACGGCGTTCAAAAGGAAGTGATTTTGTCAAAGAACATTTAACCAATACTAAGTCTTGTTCTTGACAGTACAGAAGTATCAAAGTCGAATACCTAGATCTGCATCTTGACCTTCACTAATAGACACACACGTGGTAGGATTCTCTTAGTTCCTGTGTTTTTTGGCTGAAGACAATTATTGAAAACACAACCTATTACCATGAAGGTAGTACGCATACTCAGGTTTACTTAAATATATTAAGAAATCCCATTATCTCGAGCCTAACTTGACTGAAATATTCGGACATTCGAAATAGTACCATGTCTTTTCATTTTGAATTCATACATTTATATGTATTTATATAGTACGGCGGTCGGGATATCGGTAAATTCGAGATAACGGGATTAAACGGTACAGAGCTGAAACTTGATATTATTGGTAATTAGTCCAGTCAAATTAGTGGAAAAATCACTGAACCTCCAAAAAATTGGTACAGAAATCGTTTTGTTTTAATATCGTTTGCAATAGTTATGTAAACAATATATATAAAGCCCTCCCTTGGATGTTTATGCTAAGTGGCTTTTTTGGGGGTAAAAACTATGAAAAATGGTATTTTTCAAATATTTTTTAAAATCTGAAAATAAGTCGAGAAAATGGTATAAAATCTTGCAAAACATAGAAATGAAGTGTACAAAATAGTAAATAAAGAAAATTAAAGCTTTAAAAAAATTATAACATGAGGTTTGAACTTGGATTTTGGACACTCCAGCAAACTGGAAACAAGTAAATGAGAGTTATCTCCCCTTTGTTTACAATATACTAGTACATGTATTGAAGTAGCAGAATGTAGCTTTTATAAAACTCTATAGATGAGGCTATAGTTAGCCAAATAGATAAAGGATAAAAAAAGACAGCTAAAAGCTACAATTAAAAGAGATGAGGAGGAACACTGAGGTGATTCTGCTCCCATAATTAGCCCACAGAACTATATGCACTGCAGGCGTGTTAGACTACGCACGAGCGAGTGAGTATGTTTTTACGCCGCTTTTAGCAATATTCCAGCAATATCACGGTGGGGGACAATACAAATGGGCTTCACACATTGTATCCATGTGGGGAATCGAACCCGGGTCTTCGGCATAACGAGCGAAAGCTTTAAACACTAGGCTACCCTTTATGTGAGCAGAATTGAGTGAACCCTTGGAAATATTTATAGTATAACTGGTATTTTTTTAAATCTGGTTTGAAATCTCAGCAACATTTAAAAAACGGACTGAAATCTTCATGAAAAACTTGAAAATGATTCACATAAATTAGATATATAACACATATTTTTACTGAAAAACATCTTTTTCTTAAAATTTGAAAAATCATTAACTTAGGCTCCTTGTAGTGAGTGAGTTTAGTTTTACGCTGCACTCAGCAATATTCCAGCTATGGCGGCGGTCTGTAAATAATAAAGTCTGGACCAGACAATCCAGTGATCAACAGCATGAGCATCGATCTACGCAAATGGAATACGATGCGAGTCAGCGAGTCTGACCACCCGATCCGATCTTACGACAAGCATGGGTTGCTGAAGATCAATTCTAAACTAGATTTTCACGGGTGCTGGGCTACTTGATCAAAGCTTTAGAAAGGTTTTGAAAGCACAACCAGAATTGTCCTTTTTTACTGCCGGTATATATGAAACTGAAATAACTAATGGACAAATACTTAAAGAATTTCAAATACTTAAATAATAGGTGGTACATGCTTGTTTATCAACCATCTTTAAATTTTGCTCAGGAAAAGATCTCTGACTGACAGAGGGATGACTATATATCCCATGGTATTACGTGTCGTTGGGGGGTAACTGTCATGAAATCATGTACAATTCAATGTACCAGTAAGTGAAAATCTATTGCAAGCACCGTTGAATCAAATCACCTCACCCAACCACATCTCAAATATTCAAGTTAGCCTGAACACAACCCTTCAAATTATTGGACTTCCTTCATTCAGAATATCTTGGAATAGCATTGTCACCAAGCATGATACTCAGAATTAATTCAAATATACAGACTATGAGACCAAAGGTATCTCTGTCAAGCCCTTGGTGTTCTGGGTCACCATCACTATAGTTCAAGCCAACCGACATGTTAATTAATAATTTGTTCATTATTACAATCTCTAGTTACAGAAGAAGGAGCTGAGTGCAACGCTTCCGAACATGGGTGTACACAGGGTCAAGAATGCTGAGCTGTTGATGCGCTAAAAGGGATGGGTTCATATGTCCTGGGTTCATATGTTACGGAGTTACTGAATCAAATTGCTTGATGTCTTGGACAATTTATGTAGAATATAAAATGAAGTACTGGATTGTATCATTCTCAGTATTGAGTTATGTCACCTTCGTGCCTATGATCAACCTGAATCCCAGACTCAAAAAGCTGTATTTGCTCAACGTATGTGTTTGGGAGCGGCCAAGACAGAGACGTACAATGTCGGTACACATTTTGACAAGCTACATATATACTAGCCACATAAAGAAACTGTGCACACAAAAAATTCCTTCAAAATTGGAATACAACACAGGAAAGACGACATGATGTAGACACTTTATAAGCTGAAGTATCGGGCCTTAACAACGTGTCAAAAGAACATGAACAATATCCGTAACGATGACGTCAGAATTTCAAAATTGAGTCGGGGGTCACACGTCGAAGTCACAAAGTCAATAACGGGTATGACCATCATGCGCGTGAAGCACAGCAGTGCATCGACGACGCATAGAGGCTACCAAATTTTCCAAATGAAGGCCTGGGGAATGGTTTGGGACGTGATCACTGCCGTCTGGAACCTGTGTCTGATATGAGTCACCCGAATCCATCTGTCCTGTCTTGGCGTCGTTACTCGGGGACGCCCAGAACGTGGGTGGTCGGCGACGTCATTACTGTTTCCCTAACGCCTGACCAATGCAGATATCGTGCTCGAACCATTCCAATGGCTTCTTGACGTTGAGCACATGTTAGTCTTGGCATGATGTGCATGTGACTTTTCATGTGAATTTGTGAACGTTTGAATGACCAAAAATCAAGCTTTCGACAGTGACATCAATTTCTGAGTTTCACATGTTGTGTGCAGCTGCACAGGCTGCACGTGCAGTAACACATTGCAAGTCCATAGGCCACCATCAATGACGTCACGTCGCCTGGCACCTGCATGAGCGTTTGATTGTCTCCAATACTTGCTATGTTCACACCTTTATTTATGCATAAAGACACTGTCTGCCTATCTTTATATTTTCTGTGTGCACAGTTTCTTTCTGTGGCCAGTATATTAGGTTAACCAGAGTCAAGTAATCTACACGTGGAAGTCAGCTGGTTGTATTTGACAGATAATATCTCACATAGGACACTGTAATGGGTTTACTGTGAGAATGTGTCACCCATATCTTGACATGGAAGTTCCATCATGCATGATGTAGTCCCCTGTACTTCAATCGGTTCCATGAGGTTACAGCAGAAAAGTATTAATGTGGATTTCAGTCTTTAGCAATAAATACACTCTTTTAATAGTAAACCTAAACCTGGTGAGATGGACAAACACCTGGACAGCAAAGGCACCACTTAGTTTCTTAATTGAACTCCTATTGGCTTTGGATATAGCCGTTGCAAGTATACTACCATGGACAAGGTCAAACGTATTGCCAAGGAAACAATAAATACACATTTCAACATCTTAAAATAGCACAGGGTTCAAGTTCATAATTTGATATCTCTCTCTGTTCAAAGTTTATGAATGAATATGTGTTAGTTTTAGAGATATAACAGCTTCTCCATATTGATAGAGGATAGTTCCCTTTCAGATTAATGATAACCTTGAGTGGAACTAAATTGCTTGTTCCTGAAGTTGTGTTTATTTTACCCTTGAAAATAGAAAATATATGCTCTGAAAAGTCTTTTATCTATGATTTTATTCAAATTATGACTTTTTCCAGTCCATGTATGAGTAGTTCCATGTGCCCTCTTTGAAAATGTGCATATAAAAGTACACATGGGTCTCCTAATGAGATTTTAGAATTTATTCTCTGAAAATTTTAACTTTTCGATTGTTTACCTAACAATAGGATTTAGCATACATCTATTAGACTTTTATAACCCATGTATTAGTAAAACCTTGTGTTCTCTTTGAAAATATCCATAAAAAGTACATTTGTGTCTCAATATGAACTTTTGTTAAATATTCTCTGAAAATTTCAATTATTTAACTTTTTACCCCAAAATAGGACTTCGGATAACATTATTTGATTTTTCTAATTCATCTATTGGTAGTACCTTGAGTACTCTTTGAAAATATATATAAAAAGGTAAACTTGTGTCTCAATATGAGATTTTAAAATTTATTTACTGAAGATTCCAATGTTTAAACTTTTTACGCCCCAAAATAGGACTTAGCATCATATTTCAAGGGAGGACTTTTTAATACTCATTAGTTATAACTTAAACATGTTGAAAACACTCAAATCATTTCTGTACCAATTATTTTGAGGTTTTGTCACATTTTGACTAAATGATAATGACTATAATTAATGGTTTTAAACGTTTTTAATATCACAATACACTGTGTGCACAACCAACACACGGTCCATAGAAGTCCTTTTGAATGTTGAGCAGGGTTAACAATGAAAGTAAGACATGCGAAATTTCATTTTATTTTCGAATTGCTATGTGTTTATACGATCAACGATTTACGTTTGATCAACGCCATCGTTGGTGATGCTGTTACTTTAGTTGGAGTCATGTAACCAACTCACACATTTTCGATTGCCCTTAAAACCTTCATATCTAATGTTTTTGAAATATCCTGTCGCACATTGAATACTTGAAAAGAAGCACATGCTGATGTTTTTATATAGCTGAGGTGAGATGAGATGAGATAAGGTGAGGTGAGGTGAGGTGAGATTGTGGCTCTTTTATACAGACACGCATGTGTGTGTTCGTGGGGTCTTCCCACTTGTCCGGTACCTATTGTTTAAAGCTTCTAGATCAGTGGAGCGCGATAATCCCTGAGAACAAAGGGTGAACTTCTTATTTTGCTCCCCTGTCGGTCTGTGATATTTGGTGCGTGTGTGTGCGTGTGTGCAAGCGTATACGTGTGGGTGTGCGTGCTTGTACTAGTCCTGACTAATGCTGAATGCCACGTTTTGTGTAACCACTCAGACACTTAATGCCTATTCAACGCAGATGCTTACTAACTGACACAACATCATCACACCATACATGGATCTTCCGTAGAGAAATACCTCCATTGCGGGACACAACAAAACTCTACACACCTGCTTTAAAAATCACTCAAAATATTTAATTGTCTTTGGAGGTTGACACTGTGTCCTTCATATCTACTTTTGTTTTGACTGGTTTAATAATACACCTCCATGTCAGCTGTCATGCATGACAAATACTGATATATTAACTAAGAAGTTAAATAGTTCTGGACTTCACACACAACCTTGTCGTACGCCACACTTTTCATAGAAAGGACGGGCTTTCTCCGAGCCAGCTGCTACACTATCTGTAACATTTTATATACTTATATATACTCTAAAGAAAAATACTACATTACCTTGATATCCTTTGCAAAAAACATGACCGTATCGAAGGCACCAAGGGTGTGGGCGAGACATGTTATATAGCGGCACCGGGAAAGCGGGTGGCATTTTAGAAACTGATGACTAATAAGACAGGTATGATACTTTTATGGATAACAACTTTAAAAAAAATTATGTTATGTATACTCATGCCAATAATGGTAGTCACCCCCCTCCCCACCCCAACCCAACACACACCTCATCCCACACCCCCTCACAAATTAAAAAATTGAAGGGGGTGACAACCATTATTGGCATGAGTATATAATAAAAAAAAGTTGATGTTATATTATGTATAATATAGAAATTGTTATCCATAAAGTATCATACCTTTCTTATAAGTCATCAACTTCTGAAACAGGTCACAGGAGAACCATGTCATATGTGATATAGCGGCATCTGTGAGGCGGGATAAATATCTTATATAGCGGCATCTATGACGTAGGATAAGCGTGTTATATAGCGGCATCTGTGAGGTGGGAAAACGTGTTATATAACGGCATCTGTGAGGTGGGGTAAACGTGTTATATAGCGGCATCTGTGAGGTGGGATAAACGTCTTATATAACGGCATCTGTGAGGTGGGGTAAACATGTTATATAGCGGCATCTATGAGGTGGGATAAACGTGTTACAAAGCGGTATCTGGGGGGTGGGAGATACATGTTCTATAGCGGCATCTATGAGGTGGGATAAACATGTTATATAGCGGCATCTATGAGGTGGGATAAACGTGTTACAAAGCGGTATCTGGGGGGTGGGAGATACATGTTCTATAGCGGCATCTATGAGGTGGGATAAACATGTTCTATAGCGGCATCTATGAGGTGGGATAAACGTGTTATATAGCGTTATCTGGAGGGTGGGATAAACATGTTATATAGCGGCATCTGTGAGGTGGGAAAACGTGTTATATAACGGCATATGTGAGGTGGGGTAAACGTGTTATATAGCGGCATCTGTGAGGTGGGATAAACGTCTTATATAACGGCATCTGTGAGGTGGGGTAAACATGTTATATAGCGGCATCTATGAGGTGGGATAAACGTGTTACAAAGCGGTATCTGGGGGGTGGGAGATACATGTTCTATAGCGGCATCTATGAGGTGGGATAAACGTGTTATATAGCGGCATCTGTGAGGTGGGATAAACGTGTTACAAAGCGGTATCTGGGGGGATGGGAGATACATGTTCTATAGCGGCATCTATGAGGTGGGATAAACGTGTTATATAGCGGCATCTATGAGGTGGGATAAACGTGTTACAAAGCGGTATCTGGGGGGTGGGAGATACATGTTCTATAGCGGCATCTGTGAGATGGGATAAACGTGTTACAAAGCGGTATCAAGGGGGTGGGAGAGAGATGTTATATAGCAACGCCAAGGAGGTAAGGCGAGGGGTATTGAGAGCTAGGAGGGTGGGGGAGATAGCGATGTTATATAGCGGCACCAGGGAGGTGGGAGAGAGGTGGTATGTAGCGGCACGAGTGAGGTCGGGGTACAGATGTTACATAGCGGCACCAGGGAGGTGGGAGAGTGAAGTTATTAAACAGAGTCAGGGATCAGGGAGATATGCAGTGTAACGACCCAGTGGGAGGTGGGCACGGTGACGTTATGTAACACCGTGTGCGCTAGTCTGGAAGGATACCCGAGATGTCGGAAAGTCTTCACCGCCGCCGGAGAATCAATGCGATGTAATGAATAAACATAGCATACAATTTCTCACAGGTCGGACTCGCTCACAGTCAAAGCTCAACACTTGTCACTGACCCATAACGCTCGGGGCACTTTGAGAGAGATGTCAGACATAGCCACAAGTTAAAATAAAATAGAAGGAAAAGGTAAAGGTTTACAATAAATACAAGGAAGATCTGTTTTCAATTAACTCGTATCTCAACAACACGGCACCCTGTTATGCAATGGATACTGTGCTGACCATTCCCCACAAATTCAACCACATAACGCGCATTGTCAAATAATCGGAAGTATTGGGCTCTCAATCCATCCAAGAATAAAAAGTAGCACGCTTTTGTGAAAGTGAGTGAATGATTGAGTAAGAATGGTTTTACCCCGCTTTTAGCAATATTCTAGCTATATCATCAGAAAGGGGCTTCATACATTGTACCTATGTGGGGAATCGAACCCGGGTCTTCAGTGTGAGGAACGAACGCTTAACCATGAGGCTACCCGACTGCCCTCTATGGGAAAGAGGTCATAAGCATCTAACTGTAGTGATATAGGGTCCATGCTGTGACGTCTTCATACCGGTATTACAGTTACAGCCCTGTCCTTCGTGTGCGACGTTTTCATACTTAATGATGCTGTAAATAATGTGAGAAATTTGTCTTTAATATTCTATAACTAGTCTTATCAAAATATGAGATTATTCCCACTTCTTGTCAATCCCAAGATGATTGATATCTTTTGAAAGACCTACTGTATAAAACGTTTTTTGAAATAATTACAGAATAATTTGATGAACGTTTAGTCAATAACGTATATATAAGAGTACTATTCAAGAAGCATTAATGCGGTTATGACTACCGATGTGATTAGGCTTGCAATACTGTGTATTGGCTCCAAACTGTAAGGCAGACCAGTAGAGTCGGGTAGTAAAGTAACTTGCTTTGCCCAAAGTAACTTGTGTGCCCAAAGTAACTTGCTGTGTCCCCATCAGTCGGACGGCAGACATCTCTACTTCGTATATGGCTTCAGGACCCTTCGCCTCACCTACTACCCTAAGTTCGTCTTAAAAGGCCCCCCTCCCCATTTTCCTTCCCTCCCCGCCCCCATAGTTCCGTTGATCTACGCCAGTACCAGTGTTGCCGTATGGAGCTTGTCCCCGCTGCCGATGTGAACGTGTTATTAACCCAGGTCGGAATAATACCATCCGGGGCCATGACAGTGGGCATCCGCGCTCTCATCAAACCTTCATCCTGTCATTGATCATGCTCTCTCGATGAATACGGTTAGATAACAATCTCTGCCTTCATCAAGCCACTATTGTAGAATTCATATTTCCATATTTACGATATGTAGATTAATGTCAATGTTGGCAGGCTGGAACGAAACGAGACATTTTCTACATGGACGAACTGTTCAACAGTGCCGTATATATGCACCATCGGCCCAACTTAATAGCTGTGCAAATGAAAATACGCTGAGACAATCTAGCCTGGAAGAATTACACTCCCATCGATAGCTAGTCTCCCCCGAGCGGCGGACGGAGAGAGAGAGAGGGGGAAAGAGACAATTCCGATCGACTGTCAGCCTGTCTCCTAACTCACGGCTCCCGCCCTCACTCCGGCCCGTAACACCCTCAACCCAGGCTCTCGTCTCCGACACGATCAGTCCCACGGGGCGTCAAGCACACCTGCCTACATCAGAGGGTGCGAGAGAGAAAGAGAGAGTGAAAGAGGGAGAGAGAGGGAGGGAGAGAGATAGTAGTCAGTCGTGCTTGACGATAGTCCAGTGACGGAACGTTCGCTTCCACCTGGCGACGGGGCGGCGTGTCGTCTGCTCTGTTTGACTTGTTAGGCGTTGGATCTTAGTCAATATTCCTTAGGAGAAGTCTTCAGAACGCCGAGGCGCGATAGTTCGTGAGCTGATTGGTGTTAATTTGCCAAAAAGTGTGAGGAATGATCTCTACTGGAATATAGCTTGTGGAAATTTTCAAACTAGGTCTAAAACAGTTTCTTCGGCGGCTTGATGCCCCATCTGCCAGGAATGGCGACTCACTTTATTCGGGATATTCCCTTAAAGGTGCTACATAGGCGCTCGGGTGATGAACATGTTACTCTACTTCAGGCCTGTTACGACAACCCACTGTTTGAGGAGAACGATGGTAAGGGGTGTCGGGGTAATAAAACCCCACCCCCCTCCGCCGCGGACCAGAAGGCGCAGGCTGCACGTGCCAAGGACTATATGCACTGCCGACCCCCCCAGCCTCATGAACAGATCACCTTCAAATCACCAAAATCTAGCCGACGACGTCACATATGGATTATCGCCTTCGTCATTCTCGCCGTCGCCATCGTCGCTGTCGTCGTTGGGCTGCTTGTCCACTTCCTCAGTGAGTACATTTTCGTTTGTTTTTTGGCACATTATACAGCAACATTGTACATATAACATGTATCACAGATCCATAGATCTAGCAGAACTTTTACATAAAACACGCTTGTTCTACCTCAAAATGTATATATTGTATAAGGAAATATTCCGTAAGCCTTTTCCCCAAACACCACCAAAGAGGAACAAGAAAACCAAAAGTTCCCCTGTAATTAACACCTTCCAAAATCACTGACAAAGACATTTTATCACTGTAGAACTTCCGCTTCCGGTATATACACTGCGGCCCGCCTGGGGGTTCTAAACCGGAATTAGGTCATTTGATGTTCTTTGCCGAGAGCTACGGTAGAGGAACGTACGTTCTCAAGCATAGAGTACTGCGGCCAGTTTAAGCAAACATCATTTATGATTTCCCAAGGAGGAAACTGCTGTCCAGAACTATATCCTACCAATTAACCTGGCTCAAGTAATGTTATTGTAATGTGCTATGAACGAAGGTAGAATGAGTGGCCATAAGCATATGAATATCATGTACATTGCGCTTTCCAGTGGTCCTGTATTGCGGGGTTAGTGTCAGTCGGATACTTTTTATTTCAGAGAAAAGTCTATGCTAGAGCATCCGTCGGTACCTGTCAACTAGTCATTATCGTGTATAAGGGGAATCCCGTTCGACATGGGCTGGCTATTAAGTATGATCAAATTCCAGTGATATGTCAAATTTAGATTAAAAGCTTTCAAGAATTACCTTTGGTTTGAAACCTGCCTTGATCAACTTTAGAAATCATCATTTTAAAATCTAATATAGTACTGTGTAAGACTCAAACAGGTGTATTTATTGTAATCATAAACGGAAGGTTATTTTAAAATGCTATCATTACTCTGTCGTCCCCATAATTGCACAACCTCTGAAAGCTTTTCCAACGTGGCTTTTACGAAACAGAACAACCAAACGGAATAGCTGTCCTCTAAATAAACTCTCTCTATGTGCTCGCAGTCCATTCACTGTAGTAGTAACTCGCCTCAGCGTAGTGCATGTAGTCAAGGATGGATTAATCTCTTATACCACGAAAGAACAAGTCAATGGGTTTTAGGGGATTGTGGTCACCGCAGTAAATCTGACATGGCCGCTGGCATGATGTATGAGTCTGCTGGGTGGACGGACCTCAGGCCATCATGCTCAGCACATAACGTCTCTAACATGGCTTATCCACTGTGATAGCTTTTGAAGAACGGCCTCCCCACACGCTCTCCGAAAGTCAGACAGTAAGATAAAAAAACGTAACATTTAAAACTTCATTCATCTTTTGCCTCCAACAAGCCATTGCTAAAGTCATACTGTGAAAAACCCCATCATCCAGGCTTTCACCCAGCACAGAATAAGATGCGTCCTTTAACACATGAACACATACTGAACTCGAAGCCAGCCAAGTCAATAGTCGCATGTTGTGATGCTGTGTTTAATTGTGTTTGTTGTCTAATGGTTTCTGCTGGATGACGTGAGTGCTATGTACCGGCGAGATTCTATGTCGGTAAACTCGCCAGAGATCTCACATCATACTGATTCACTTAGTAGGTACTTCACACCCCTTCTATTATTTGTTTAAGATCAATCCTAATGCATGTTAAGAGATATGGCAATTAGTCCACTCGATGCCGGACGCTATCAGAAAGTACCTAATTACATAAGTCACTGACGTAAGCTTGTCCCGTATGTTGTCTGTTTCTAGTCTGTTGTTTCCTGTATTGCATGGACAGGGGTTCCGAGACACATTAAAGACTGAAATGCATGCTATTTGCATGCTTAAGTAGAAGGATCTGTCACGTTTCGTAATACACATGAATGTTGCCATGAAAAATGTTCGTAATGAAAGGTAGTAAGCATATAGGGATGATCTTCATATCGCAGTTACATCACGGCGACCGGAAGTGTAGTCTGCAGGAACTAATTAAACCAGTGATGGATAATGTCAGCATCGATCCACGCCGCGTCACGGTCCTAAACTCAGGAGGTTCATTGCAAGAGTTGAGAAATGAGAACGATTTAACCACGGCTTTCCCAAAGTCATCCTGATTTGTTTGTCCTGCATGCAATCCACGAACAGGTATCTACATTACTCTCTTCAAGTCTGTCAACGCGCTTATCGTGAAAACACACCTGGCTTTCTAAATTGCTCCAGAGAAATATGTCCATAGATTCAGGATCTGTTACTGCGGTCTTATCTTTGATTTATAGCTTCTGTTGAAAGTAATATGATATTCACAACGAAATGTTTGTAAACAATATGGAGTTGAATAGTGTGATTATTATAATATATATTACAATAACAGGCGCAACGCTGCCTATGAGCATATACACAAATGGAATCTGATTGATTTCTTTCAAGCCATCGTAGCTGGAATATTTCAACGCGTCGCTAAACTACTACTAAACACGCAGTACTTCCTTCCAAAGTAAAATCTGAGGGACCTGAATGAACAGGTCCCACATTTCTGGCAAGATGATTGGGTTCATTTCAAACAGATTTAACTAGTGTTAATCAATGGATAACTTAGAACAAGTGCCCAAAATAAAACAATTTTCAGACATAATACAAAATGGCTTCCTGGAGAAGAAGAAACAAATAAATTACATATTTCTGAAAACACGACTGTCAGAGGTAATCGTGTATTTTATTGTTATTGTTATTTTATTATGACTTGACAACGCTTTAATTGTAACTTTTCTAAGTTATACATGAAACCGACAAGAAAGTTATTTTCACTTAAATATTTTATTTCATTATTGAAAACCAATCTAAATGATTAGCTTTACTGATGAAGCTACCTAGACGCTTTGGGTCAACCCATTATAATTGGGGCAAACCTTGGTCAGTGCTTGTTCATCAGGGCCATCCAGCGTTGTACATGGTTCTGAATCACGACCGTTGCTTCAGTAACCATTAAGAAATCCTGAGATGGAAAACAAGATTGTCTCTTGTTCCTCTTGTGTAAGTGCCTGTCACAGATTGTGATCTGTACCCTAACATCGTGATGTGTCTACTACACACTGCTCAGTGTTCCGTGCCGCACCCGAGATGCTACTCACAAACACTGATAGCTGGCCCTACTACTTCAACAGTGACAAATTAACACACTGCTCAGTGGTCCGTGCCGCACCCGAGATGCTACTCACAAACACTGATAGCTGGCCCTACGTCTTCAACAGTGAGAGATTAATACAATCACATATCATGCTATCTATTTCATGTTTTTTTATATCATTATTACCACTTCACGAAGTGGTGTCAAATATACTTCAAAATGTGTTGTAATAGTTCAGGCTGCTTCTTATTCACCACAGTTGAAATTCATGATTCTGAATTCCCATTTCAACTATTGAATGTTGATTGAAACAATCACATCTATATTTCTATCTATCTATGTATCTTTTTTTTTTCCGTCTGTGCGTTTCCCTCTGAGTGAGTGTGTGTGTGCGTGCGTGCGTGCGTGCGTGCGTGCGTGCGTGCGTGTGTGTGTGTGTGTGTGTAAAGGACGTAGGATTGCATTTGTCAAAAGCTGTAATTTAAGGTCCAGGTAGAACCAGGAAACTGGCGTTTTAGTTTTAAGTATTCACGTACATATTCTCAAGGTATAAGTAGAGCTTGTTTTAGCTTCTATGGAGACGCCGCTAATACCGCTAATACCGTGATGTTGTCACGTGGTACACTTATGTGGACATTGAGTAACAGGAACTTACTTCTGCTAACACCTCTCACCACTGGCACTGTGACGTTGACGACGTTCTGACATTTGTAGAAGACTCTAATTGTGTCCAAAAGTTGATCTTCAAAGGCCTGTTTCATCAGCGTTGTGTTCATTTTACCAACGTATTCATCACACCGAGCCATGTATAGTGTGTGACGTAGTAATGACGTAGACGTGCATGCTCCCTCACCGTATCTCCATCAGGTCAGTTCCAGGGCGTGAAGACAAAAGCAGATATATACAGCGCTGACTCGTGTCAGGCACCGCGATATTGCTGCAACATTGCTAATACTCCCACTCGTTTTTTCTTTTCATTTTAACACTGCTTGGACATTCATCGTAATTACCATATAGGCCGAACCATGACACAAAAATAGTTGTTGTCAGTAAGGTTTAGTTAGGGGCGGTGTAAGTGAGGAAGTGCTGGAACGTCTGGACGTTTTTAGAGTTCCGTTATTTCCTGAAAGCCTTGTAATGAGGGGGTGGATGCGTCTTGGATGTGTACCGTGGGGACCCAGACAGCTGGAAGAATTGGCCGGCCGGGTATGAGGGTTTATTGAATATGTCGACGGTTAATCTTTTTTATTTTAAAAAAGGTCACCTTAGATATTTACGGTTGTGTTTATGTAGAATATCAAAGCAGTCCTCGTTACAAACTGTTATTTTGGCCTACTATTTAAATTCAGCGTTGAAAAAAACCCACATTGCTAGTATGCAAGTAAAGTAAACATACAAAATGTTTAAGTGGTGATCCGACCACGGACCGAGATTGATTTGATGAAATATAAGATCCAAACATTGTTGATGAAAGGCTTACCACAAACATCACCCACTTAGAAACACCTGCATTCAACAGTGAAATCTAGCTTAGTAATATCAAACAAGGTTCGTTGTTTGCGGAGATGATCGGCTCATAGAACTGTTGGCTATGTGACTTGATGTGAGTGAGCAGTATTAGATTTGTTATGAAACTGTAGTAATTACCGTTAAGCCGCTTGGTCAAAACCAAAAATGCTTGACACAGGATTAAATGGGTTGATAATGAGGTCGTCACTTCAAACGACAATCTACGTAGCCTTCCAGTGAAGATCCGGGTTAGAGGTGGTTAACGGGATCGGGTGGTCAGGCTTGCTGACTTGATTGACACATATCATCGAATCCCAACTGTGTAGATCGATGCTCGTGACGTCACTGGTTTGTTTGGTCCAGACTCGATTATTTACAGACCGCTGTCATTTAAGAAAAGCAAGATTTATGGATGTCAATTTCTTTATTGTGAATAACACGACGTTTCGGAGTGTATGCTTACTCCATCGCTGTCATATAGCTGGAAAATTGCAACAATTTCTAATAGTCAAAAGGGATAAAATACGAAGTTCAAGAATCTATTTCTGAGGGTAGTCAAGACAAGGTACTCTTTTCCAATGACGTCATATTTTGTAGTGCAGATAGACCACACACGTTCTGGAACATATCCTCCGAGATATTCATGGTCTTGTTCAATACAGTATGCGTATGATTATATATATCATATTCAATAGAGAAATAAATTGGAAGAGCTGTGGGATAAATCCGGGTTACTTCAGCTCAAATGTGATGGACGTTTAATGTATTGTCTGAAGTACATGCTGCACTATAAATACATTGGAAGAGATTCAGTTGCATATGGATGCCTTTCAAGGAAATTATTTCTGCCGACATATTTTAGGCCACATTCCCAATGGGACTAATGATTATTGACCGGCTGGTGACAGAAAGGCATGGCTGATGTTGCAGTATTCGGTTGAAAGATGTTTATTTTGTGTTAATGATTTGATAAATAGGCGGAGAAGTTTTTGTTCACATGTTTAGTTATCATTAGAATTAACTTCAATATATGTATGCGTTAATGTCGTTGATTGATCGCCCGTTAAAGTCGGTTTCTTTGAGGTGCTGACAGATAATTCGTAGGTTGTGATCAACATGTGCCTAGACTATAACCTTGGATGTCAAATATGTCAAGACCGCCTCCGTGGTGTAGTGGTTTGAGCGTCCGCCCGGAGAGCGGAAGGTCGCGGGTTCGATCCCCAACCGCGTCATACCAAAAGACGTTAAATATGGTACTTGTTGGTCCCTGCCTGGCGCTCGGCATTAATGGGTACGACAAGGACTTGTCTGCTCGGAGTCATTATAATGTGTCTGAGTGGGGTATTCATGCTTCACTGCGGCATGGTATCTCAGTGGGCTAGCACTATAAAACCAGCTTAAGTCTGGGCTAGTACAAGCAGCCGCACATACACATGTACACGCATGCACGTCGTCATATGAGCGAAATATTCTCAAGCACGACGTTAAACCCAATTTCACCTTACCTCAAAATGTCAAATTCAATATAATATTGACAAGATATACATTTTTTACATCAAGGCGGTGTTAAACGGGGTGCCCGACCGCGCTTGTTTCCATAGTATTGTGTATACAGTCTAAGAGTTGGTTCAGGTGTAGGTGCTGCAGGTGGTGACGAGGTAGTCTACATTGTAGATGGTGGAATTGTTCGCCTGTGAAAGTGGATTCAGTGTCCGTTTCTTGACTTGATAGTGAATGTGGAGCTGAAGCAGAATACTCTCCTGCACGGCTGTTTGAAATACAGCGAGACTCTTGTGCGTTCTTTCATAATGACATGCAACGATCATGACCGTCTCATACGTATCCGCCGCCTGAATATATTTGTTAACTTAAATTAGTTTAATCTGTATCTGTCCAAAATGTGGTCACTTATAAGTGCCAGTGTTTGGTTTGGTAATCTTAATTCCGGTCAGTTGGTCAGTGAAAATAACTGATAACAGGCTGACGTCATTTGACTAATGGACCTTTCACCAGACCAGACTATTGCCGTCCAACCACCCATGTATACCGTTAATCCGGATTACTTGGGATTACCCGACCAGCTACATGGGATTACCCCGTAAAAGCCCATGTCCACATTTCGCGTAAATCCTCCACTTAACTCGGATTTACGAAGAATGCAAACCGGATTTTAAGTTTCCACCTCCATAAACGCCAATAATATTAGTCAATTCTTATACATAGTCTGTTGGTTTTGCCGCCCGCTCTGACGCTTTTGGAACTTTCTGGAACGAACATGCCGAAGTTACTTTACTTACATGTTATAATGTGAGTGAATAAAGACAGGTGTCGACATTCATTGCGCCACGATTGACCCTGTCTGCAGTTTGAATTAGCCGGATTTGTTTCAGCTGGTGTCCACGAATATAATATGTTTGTTACACATGACAACTGCCCCGTGAAGATCAGGGCTGCAAGTGGTCCTCACCAACTCCCGATTGCCGTACGAGGCAACTAAAGGGATTGGGTGGTCAGGACCCGCACCACGAAACATTCGTAGTGGTAAGCGGATCGTAAGTGCCATGATTAAACATGGACTTATTTGAATCGAAGCGCGTATTGCGGAACTGGGACTAGTTGGGCTGACTTGGTTGATGTATGTCATGTGTCAATGGCTGGGTTTTCTGATACAGTCTGCATTATATAGAGATGGTCATGCAGCTGGAATATTGAGTGCGGCGTTGAACAACAAATAAACAAACCGTGTCGTTTGTGCCGAGTGCTGGACTTAATGCGTCGTTCCATTGTCCTCTGTTGACCTTCACCTTGTTGTGGACAACTCCATCATTATTTGATGCCACGCATGTGTTTTCGCTTATATTTTCTCTCTATTGCTGACAAAACACGTCAACAATGGGATCTTCGACAGTTTACAAAAATAGTAACTTTTTCTTCATCCTCTCTCAAATCCTTTCGTTTTCGTCCAGGTTTGACTGATGATGAACACCAAGAAAAGCCATTGTCGGGCGGTTATTGTTGGTATGTAATTCATCAAGGAGTGGCTGTGCATCCTTGTCCATTACAAAGGTCGTCTGGCCATTTCATTTCACGGCGTCCATACGGTATTCTAAAATAATCAAACACATACATGTGCTTTTGAGAGGCTGTCTTCAACATTCCTGAGTTGCTGAGATTACTAAACGAATAGTTCTGATGGTGAAAAAAATCATTTTAACACGAAGCACACGTTGACAAGTGAGCGAATATTCCGTTTTCTTCGTTGTCAGTTTTACGTCGAGAGTTTTCAGCATCTGTCAACCAGATATAAATTTCCTAGAATCTGTAATTCCTAATATCACAAGACACAAAATGCACTAGAATGAAAGAGTGTATTAAAAATCCCATTTCCTTCAGACATGTCTGCCTGCTACTCTCATGTTAATAAGTTCCAAGATTTATGTCACAGTAGTATTTTATACGACAGCTTTCCTTTGTCAAGGCTGTGGGCAATGTGATACCACGTGACTGAAATAGTGCCCCATGGTGCAAGTATTCTTCAGCCGTATGTGAGCCGATGTATAAAGCTAGTGGTTCAAGCTGAAGCGTTCGATCCCTGTTGGATTTCCCACAGGGGTACACGTCGTGGGCTAATTTCTGGCTTCCGTTCCGTGATGTAGATTCAATATCGCTAAAAGCGGCGTAAAATCGTACTCGCTCGTTGATTTCACCACAGAACATTTCCTTACAGAAATCAGTTATTGAAATAATATATATTCCTTCGTCACAACAAACTGCTGTTACGCTATTTTGGTTTGGTACCACTTCTATTTTCACCACGCATCTCTACATCGTTATAATATAAATGTGAAAAAGATCATCACCATTTTGTTACTGAAAAGTTGCCTGGTCCCTTTACATCCTCACGGTGGACTTGTTGTGAACAGATTATTCCGGTGTCCTTTGACAGCTTTCGATGTCCCAGTTATGTGTAGCTTACTCAGTGACATCCTACACTTGGTAGCTTCGGTGGACAGCTTACTTGGAGTCACTAAGGTGGACAGCTTACTGTTGGTCCCTATGGTGAACAGCCTACTCTAGGTCCCTTAGGTGGACAGCCTACTCTAGGCACCTATTGTGAACTGCCTACTCTAGGTCCCTATGTTGGACAGCCTACTCTAGGTCCCTATGGTGGACATCCTACTCTAGGTCCCTATGGTGGACAGCCTACTCTAGGTCCCTATGTTGGACAGCTACCTCTAGGTCCCTATGGTGGACAGCCAACTCTAGGTCCCTAAGGTAGACAGCCAACTCTAGGTCCCTAAGGTGGACAGCCTACTCTAGCTCCCATCGATGCACATCCTACTCTTGGTCCCTATGTTGGACAGCCTACTCTAGGTCCCTATGGTGGACAGCCAACTCTAGGTCCCTTCGGTGGACAGCCTACTCTAGGTCCCTAAGGCGGACAGCCTACTATTGGTCCCTATTTTGGACAGCCTACTCTAGGTCCCCTATGGTGGACATCCTACTCTAGGTTCCTAAGGTGGACAGCAAACTCTAGGCCCCTATGGTGGACAGCCTTCTCTATGTCCCGTCGGTGGACAGTTTACTTGGATTCACTAAGGTGGACAGCCTACTCTAGGTCCCTAAGGTGGACAGCCAACTCTAGGTCCCTAAGGTCAAGTCAAGTCAAGTTTATTGTATTCAAGGCCTCCGGCCCATATACAAGGAGTTACATACATATACATAACTATAATACATAATACAATGGCATTTATGTAATTACTTGGATAACCTATCATTTCTCAAGACAACAGCATGTTTTACAAATGAGAAAGGTTACGGATAACAGTTTCATTTCTGGAAGCGAGAATCGAGACAAAGGCTATTGTTGGATAGTTTGATAGATAATTACTTGAAATATATTTTCTTCTAAGATCATCATAATGTGAACATACAAATATAAAATGAATTTCATCTTCAATAGATGAACTGCATAATGGACAAATTCTCATATTTCTTTCTATAGACAATCTTCTACCTTTATTAATACTTAAATCTAATAGACCTAGTCGGAGCTGAACAAATGTGCGTCTGATATTTCCTGATGTCAATACAGATAAATATATTTCTGGTTGGATAAGGCTCTTAAAGGACTTATATAGATCATACCTTGAACTATTTTCGAGAGTCGAATGCCATTCTTGATGGAACATATTTACTGACTGTTCTCGGAAACGTTTAAGAAAAAGAGTTACATTACCCACTGTCTGATTTAACCATGCAACGTGGATAGCCTACTCTTGGTCCCTATGGTGGACTGCCAAATCTAGGTCCCTAAGGTTGACAGCCTACTCTAGGTCCCGTCGGTGGACAGCCTACTCAGGGTCCCGTCGGTGGACAGTTGACTTGGAGTCACTAAGGTGGACAGCTTACTCTAGGTCCCTGAGGTGGACAGCCACCTCTAGGTCCCGTCGATGGACAGTCTACTCTAGGTCCCTGAGGTGGGCAGCTTACTTGGAGTCACTAATGTGGACAGCCGACTCTGGGCCCTTCGTTGGGCAGCCATCTCTAGGTCCCTATGGTGGACATCCTACTCTAGGTCCCTATGGTGGACAGCCTACTCTAGGTCCCTATGTTGGACAGCTACCTCTAGGTCCCTATGGTGGACAGCCAACTCTAGGTACCTAAGGTGGACAGCCAACTCTAGGTCCCTAAGGTGGACAACCAACTCTCCCCTCGGTGGACAGCCTACTATAGGTCCCTAAGGTGGACAGCCAACTTTAGGTCCCTATGGTGGACAGCCTACTGTAGGTCACTTCGGTGGACAGCCAACTCTAGGTCCCTAAGATGGACAGCCTACTCTAGGGTCCTAAGATGGACAGCCTACTCTTGGTCCCTATGGTGGATAGTTTACAGTCACTGGTGGACCACTTATGGTGGACAGCTTACTCTAGGACACTAAGGTCAGCCAACATTTAGGTCCCTATGGTGGACAGCCAACTCTAGGTCCCTTCGGTGGACAGCCTACTCTACTCTTTCTGGTGGATAGTTTACTTGGAGTCACTAAGGTGGACAGCCAGCTCTAGGTCCCTAAGGTGGACAGCCTACTCTAGGTCCCTATTGTGAACTGCCAACTCTAGGTCCCTATGGTGGACAGCCAACTCTAGGTCCCTACGGTGGACAGCCTACTCTAGGTCACTTCGGTGGATAGTTTACTTGGAGTCACTAAGGTGGACCACTTACTCTAGGTCCCTTCGGTGGACAGCTTACTTGGAGACACTAAGGTGGACAGCCAACATTTAGGTCCCTATGGTGGACAGCCAACTCTAGGTCCCTTCGGTGGACAGCCTACTCTAGGTCCCTTCGGTGGATAGTTTACTCGGAGTCACTAAGGTGGACAGCCTACTCTAGGTCCCTTCGGTGCACAGCCAGCTCTAGGTCCCTAAGGTGGACAGCCTACTCTAGGTCCCTATGTGATGCCAACTCTAGGTCCCTATGGTGGACAGCCAACTCTAGGTCCCTACGGTGGACAGCCAACTCTAGGTCCCTTCGGTGGACAGCTTACTTGGAGACACTAAGGTGGACAGCCAACTCCCTAAGGTGGACAGCCAACTCTAGGTCCCTAAGGTGGACAGCCTACTCTTGGTCCCTATGGTGGAAAGCCTACTCTAGGTCCCTAAGGTGGACTGCCTACTCTAGGTCCCTAAGGTGGACAGCCTACTCTAGGTCCGTATATTGTGAACTGCCAACTCTAGGTCCTTATGGTGGACTGCCTACTCTAGGTCTCTAGGTCCCCTAGCTGCCTACTCTAGGTCCCTTCGGTGGACAGACTACTCTAGGTCCCTATGGTGGACAGCCTACTCTAGGTCACTTCGGTGGACAGCCAACTCTAGGTCGCTAAGGTGGACAGCCTACTCTAGGTCCCTGTGGTGGACTGCCTCCTCTAGGTCCCTCTGGTGGACAGCCAACTCTAGGTCGCTAAGATGGACAGCCTACCCTTGGTCCCTGTTGGGCACAGCCTACTCTAGGTCCCTTCGTTGACAGTCTACTCTAGGTTCCCTATGGTGGACAGGCAACTCTAGGTCCCTACGGTAGACTACCAACTCTGGGTTCCTTTGGTGGACAGCTTACTTGGAGTCACTAAGGCGGACTACCTACTCTTGGTCCCTATGGTGGACATCCTATTCTGGGTCCCTACGGTGGCCAGCCTACTCTGGGTCCCTACGATGGACACCTTAAACTGGGTCCCTACGGTGGCCAGCTTACTGAGGGTCATTTCGGTGGACAAACTACCTGGGGTCACAACGATAGACAGATAAGCAGGATGGTCGGCAACATCCCCTGCGTGGTCACGGAGGCCATTAGAAACGTTCCCAGCGGAAGGCACGTTGACCCGAGAGAACAGCTGACATGAAACATCCCAGCATCAGGCAAAAGCTTGTTTATCACTGGGATCGTTTCTCTCAGATAATGAATGAAAGATTCAATTCAGTTGATCAATGAGCGGCCCCGTTTGTCTCAGCAGCTCCTTCACAGTGTGTATTTTTATTCTTCGGTTCGACCGCCACATCAAACCTGAGCTACAAGAATCAGATAAAGTCACGCTTAGCGGACTTGTCAATTAAGGACAAATCAGAAATTGTTGATCCTAACTTGACCTGCCCATTTAACAACGCAGATTGCGAGTTTATTAAGAACCGCCTTTCAACTCCCCAAGAGTCTAATATGCTGACGTAAATCACTCATATCGGAACTAAATTTATCTGACATAGCTCACAAAGACAGGAATGTTCAGATTCCTTTCATATAGATATACACGGTGAAGCTCGGGTTTTGTCCAAGTCTTCTTTCTGATATTCGTGAGAAATCAGTGGATTTTCCTGATGAAAAGTATTCATGCGTACTGGGGAACTTATCATGAAAGAACTCCTGTGATGACATATCAGAGGCTTCATACATACTTAAAACCTTTTCATTTTCGAATCCATGGAATTTTTTCTCACTTCTCTTTGTACTGCTGGGCTATGTGTGCTGAGATGCCGTGGATATGGAGCTTGGTCTGTGAACACGTGGCTTGGGTATTTTTGACATATCATATTTTATATAACACGTGGTGATTAAATAGATGAAATGCTGATACATACAGCCCAGCTCTCTCACAAACACGACTGTTGTGCTGACGATTAGGTGCCTGCTTCTGACAGTGTGGGTTCGAATCCCGGATAGGACTCAACCTAACAAAAGTAACAGAATCAGTACTCTACTAAGCAAGTGTAATCCCAAATATATTATACGTTAGATCTAAACATTTCTAAGTGGCAATGTGTATTCATAATTTGAAACATGAATTGCACATAAACAGGTATCCTATAACAGGTATCCATGACGTGGCGCACTGGTTGCACACACTGAACCAAATGGAGTAACTACACGATATGTGTATTTGTCTTTAGAAATTGATACCGAGAAAACTTCTTATGCTTCAGAAATCCAAGCGGGTGAACTTCAATACTGTTTTGTGCCCATGAGTCAGCCCCGGAGTATTTTGTCTCAGACCCATTCACTGTAATGATCCCCAGGCTTGTAACTGACATCCAGTTATTATATACAACCTTCAACTGCTATAGGAAAACATAAGATCGTAGTATCCGTTAAACTGCACTGTAAATGAATTTGTTGTGTAACACAGTATCAGGAAGGGTAAGATACCTTAAGGTCCTTTTTACAGGGACAGCATCAACATATTAGCAAAATATGCAACATTTATTCAGATATGTTTATTTCAATGGAAATGTTTTTTCGTAAATTTCAAAACCAAATGATTTTGCACCAATAGCACAAAATGTATACGTATGAAAGCGGCAAAACGGATGATTTTAAGAAACATTCTTAAAAATGTGGAGATGAGTAAATGTTAACCCCAAGCTTTAGAAGTTGTAGGTATACGGAGTACAACGTTTGATAGGAGAAGGAGATGGAGATGGAGGAATCATCTGAAGGCAAGAACACAGTTAGAATTTCTCATGAAGTTGGAAGTCGGCTACTTATTGTAGCCATTCTCATGTTCTGGAAACCTTGAGCAGTACAACACTTGCGAATTAAAAATGAAAAAAACAGTTTATACAATTGAACTTTGACTTTCCTGCTTTAATGTTTGTTTGACGCAGAAAGTGTACTGCAACCATTCACCAAATATCTTAAAGATATTACAAATTCAAAACGACCACAGTCTCAATTTGAGAATAAAGTCCAATAAAGTAATGAAGAGAACATCTTTGATCATAAATAAAAGCAACAAAACACATCCCCATATCCACAAGAAATCTGTTAAGAACAGTGTCCACTGTTGGATTCCAACAATGTCATGAGCATTCGCAAATGCCAGTTATGTGGACAAACTGACATCAAAATAAGAAATAATTAAAACCGTGCATTACGCATTACTTATTGAATGACGTCATTGTGCTTCATATGATGGTCAATATGTTATTCATCTTTCAAAATATATTCATGAAGACATATATACTTTAAAGTTATGATCAATAATTTGTCACGTGCCCAGTACAGCACACACGTGTTTGGTGTTTTGATACCACATACGTGCCATACGTGTTAAACGTGTCAGCAGCACACCGTGATGTTCATAAATACACTTTTGTTTGACCGTACATATCATTTACACAATGCAGCGGCTTGCTCAAAATCAAGGATAATGAGTCGATGGGTATGCTTGCAAACAGAAAGGTGCCAGAGATGTTAATGTTCATCCCCTCTTTGAGGGGGTAAGTTGCATCAGGCAACACACACTCGATGGTCGTTCACGTGTGACGTCATGTAAGTAAGGCAACCATGCTCGGTCTATGCATCTACGGAATCGATACCAAACTGACACATTAACGTCTTGGTTTAATTGAGGTTCCCTTAGGGCGCACAAATCCGGCCTCGACGGACAGGGATAGACCTAGTTTTGCTGCCACGCCAGGTTCAGGTACCCATTACCTGTTGTAGGCAGTATCTGAGCTTCAGAATATGGTAACGTACACCGTTCACAGTCCGGGTTTTATTTAAACACCAATGGTGTTTCCGACGTCCAGGTGACGCATAGTGACGCTTGCGTTACGTCGCCAGGTTGGGTGACAGGAGTTGTAATGGTATGGGATGACATTATACCTGCCTGATAACACAACGGGTTATTTTCATGGTGTGAGCTACCGGGACGGCGTGGTTCGAGACGGCGTGTTCTACCCTTTGTGTCCACGCAGGGACGTAAAGCTGCAGCAGACTAATGCCCGTTCACATATTGCACGGGTTGTAATACATGTTTGGATGCAGCATACCATTTCTGTAGTGCCATTGCCGGTTGTTTTGGATAAGATGGAACAATGCCTTCCAGAACCAGCCGGAAACGTTCACTCAGTGGGGCCAATCTTTGGCTGTCATTTGAAACAACATTCGCCGTGTTGTTTTCAAACATTTGGTATGCTCAGTACGACGCTGTTGCCTAGTCTGTATCAAGGCAAGTGATGGACACGCCTGATACTGACATTATTAACTGGCTTGTACACAACGTCACTATCAGGGACTGCCCCCTGTCTCGAGTAACCTGGTATGCTACTCTGCTGTAGGGTCTTTGCATAGGCATATTTAATGTGCTAAAGTTACTGCCAAGAGGCAAATTTGTCTTTAACTCGTTTCGATCATTATCAAAAGACCATTATTTATTTTAAAGAAAATATTGATCTTTCCTCCTGGCACATCGTAACTGTGTTAATTCGGGTAACCAGGGTGTTGAAACATCATAATCGACATCCGGGCATCGATTCATATTTGCTGTACAATTCTGAAGTATATTGTTGGTGTCCACACCTTGATTTGTGTGAACAGGCCAACTCACTCTCTTGGTACACGTTAATATCCCATAAATACATGGAAGTCCTGTTGATCTCACTCAGGAATCTGTGTTGTTTATTGACAACTGACATGCACATGGCATGCGACTCGTCCCATGTCAATCGATGTAATGCCGCAGTCAGATTTCTCTGTACATCGTGAACACCTGAAGGGCCATGCTGTACTGCATGCACAGGGAAATGCCGGCTTTTATTAAACCCATATGGTCGCATCATATTGAATGAACGAACGAAAAAACGGACGGAGGGACGGACGGGTGGGTGGATGGATGAATGAATGACTACACACATCTCTATTTTAGATTCGAACTCGAGACATCGTCGCGAGGAACGAACGATTTACACACTTTCCCATCGCCGCATATTTTGGTTTGCAGGTTAGAACAATATTTCCCTTCAATCTTAATCATTCCTTCAGTAACGAGTATTCTTCTTTCAAACCTTCAATTTGATACTTCCCCGACAATAACATAATCACTTCTGCAGTTTGAATGTTATGAGGTATATTTGTTGTGGTATCATTTCCCGAAGTACATGGATGTTACTCGAACACATATAGTGGTGTAACATCAATAAGCTGTTTCATTACATCACAATGATTGACACAAATGTCCTATTGTGATACTAGTGCCAAACATTATACCTGAATATTGCTGCTTCCTGGTGTCAGTGAATAATTAAGCAACAGAATTTGTTTCGGTTGGAAGTGCAAGCTACCATGCCACGTCGCCCTAAGGTTGAGGCAACATGACTTATTCATGTACCAATTCTCAACCATGTTTTCCCCTCACACCCCAGATGGGCTGGTTGCAATAACCCAGGAGAAAAGTGTTTGAAGTTTGTAAATATGAAATGACAGTCCCGATTGTTATATTTAATTGGCAAAGTCATCACAGTATCTACAGACGCTACTCCTATACTCCTAGCTGGAATAATGTTGTGGAGATTATTTTAGGATTCGTTGGGCGTACTCTGAAAATACGAATAATGTCGAGAACCAGAAAACAAGGACACTTTAGAACAGCACAGGGAGGTTTACATAGAATATATTATGGTAATGGATGGATAATATACCAGTGCTAACTAAAAATTGTCCCTTAAAATATTGAAATAGAATACCAATATATTCAGCCAAACTTCAAATACCGTTAGATGCATTCGTGCGCCCGCCCGCTTGAGCACGTGTGTGTGTGCGTGCTTGCGCGTGTGTACATCCCTAATCTATACACTCTAATTGCAAGGCAAGACGGGAATGCTATAAGCGGTATTTGCTACACAAACTATGTCTGTTTGTAAACTCACGTGGAGGACAGCCTTTGACAATGCTCCCTTGACTGTCCGCTGTTTTACCGTCCTTGACTGTCCGCTGTTTCCTTGACTGTCCGCTGTTATACCGTCCTTGACTGTCGGTTCCTATTCCTCGGCTGCTATACCGTCCTTGACTGTCCGCTGTCATACCGTCCTTGACTGTCTACTGTTATACCGTCCTTGACTGTCTGCTGTCATACCGTCCTTGACTGTCTGCTGTTATACCGTCCTTGACTGTCCGCTGTTATACCGTCCTTGATTGCCCACTGTCATACCGTCCTTGACTGTCCGCTGTTATACCATCCTTGACAGTCCGTTGTTATACCGTCCTTGACTATCCGCTGTCATATCTTTGACTGCCCGCCGTCATACCGTCCTTGACTGTCCGCTGTTCTATACCGTCCTTGACTGTTTTATTCTGTCCTGTGTTCTCTGCTGTCCGCTGTTTCATGTCCGCTGTCACCGTCCTTGACTGTCCGCTGTCATACCGTCCTTGACTGTCCGCTGTTATACCGTCCTTGACTGTCCGCTGTTATACCGCCGTCCCGTTTGACTGTCCGCTGTTATACCGTCCTTGACTTTGACTGTCCGCTGTTATACCGTCGTCCTTGACTGTCCCGTCCGCTGTTATACCGTCCTTGACTGTCCGCTGTCATACCGTCCTTGACTGTCCGCTGTCATACCGTCCTTGACTGTCCTGCTGTCATACCGTCCTTCCTTGACTGTCCGCTGTCATACCGTCCTTGACTCCGTTGTGACTGTCTGCTGTTATACCGTCCTTGACTGTCCGCTGTTTTACCTTCCTTGACTGTCCGCTGTTGTACCGTCCTTGACTGTCCTCTGTTCAATACCGTCCTTGACTGTCCGCTGTTTCCTTGACTGTCCGCTGTTATACCGTCCTTGACTGTCCGCTGTTATACCGTCCTTGACTGTCCGCTGTTATACCGTCCTTGACTGTCCTCTGTTATACCGTCCTTGACTGTCCGCTGTTTTACCGTCCTTGACTGTCCGCTGTTATACCGTCCTTGACTGTCCGCTGTTACCGTCCTTGACTGTCCGCTGTTTTACTGTCCTTGACTGTCCACTGTTTTACCGTCCTTGACTGTCCGCTGTTATACCGTCCTTGACTGTCCGCTGTTATACCGTCCTTGACTGTCCGCTGTTTTACCGTCCTTGACTGTCCGCTGTTTACCGTCCTTGACTGTCCGCTGTTATACCGTCCTTGTCTGTCCGCTGTCATACCATCTTTGACTGTCCGCTGTTTACATCCTTGACTGTCCGCTGTTATATACCGTCCTGCTTGTACTCTGTTATACCGTCCTTGACTGTCCGCTGTTTTACCGTCCTTGACTGTCCGCTGTTTTACTGTCCTTGACTGTCCGCTGTCATACCATCCTTGACTGTCCGCTGTTTTACTCTCCTTGACTGTCCGCTGTTATACACCGCCCTTGACTGTCCGTTTTTATACCATGCTTGACTGTCAGCTCTGACTTTCCGCTGTTATACCGTCCTTGACTGTCCGCTGTTTTACCATACTTGACTGTCCGCTGTTTCCTGTCCTTGACTGTCCGCTGTTATATACCGTCCTTGACTGTCCGCTCTTATACCATCCTTGCTTGTACTCTGTTATACCATCCTTGACTGTCCGCTGTTTTACCATCCTTGACTGTCCGCTGTTTTACACTCCTTGACTGTCGGCTGTTATGTACCGTCCTTGACTGTCCGCTCTTATACCATCCTTGACTGTCCGCTCTCATACCGTCCTTGACTGTCCGCTGTTATACCGTCCATGACTGTCCGCTGTCATACTGTCCTTGACTGTCCGCTGTTTTACCGTATATACCACCACCTTCACTACGAAGTACATACAGTACAGTGCTATGTCTACACCCTTACCTTGCTGTCACAGTCTCTATAAATAACCGGGCGGTTTGGTAGCCTAATGGTTAAAACGCCGCTTGTCATGCCGAAAACCCCGGGTTCGATTCTCCATATGGGTACAATATGTGAAGCCCATTTCTGTTGTCCCCCGTCGTGATATTGTTGGAATATTGCTAAAAGCAGCGTAAAGCTAAACTCACCCTTTCACCAATAAATAACCCCATAATACAATATTCAAATACTTCTCAGCGATACCGTTGTTTCTTTTTCTAAACTTTGATCCGTATCTAGGTTTGATTTTGTAACGATGCTATAGACCTTTAATTTTAGATGGATTTGTTGAATGTATTTATGCACTTTGATAACATGATTGCTTTGTAAAAACAGTATGCAGATCACGTGAATATTGAAATATATAACAATGATTGTTTGCCTCCAGTTTGCCTCCTTATCACAATCATATTAGACAATTCCTTCATCATCAAGTCAGTTTCAACCTTACAGTACATATAATGTGAATTATATATAATATGTTTCCACTGATCCACTGTTGGATTTCAGCTGGTGTGATGTAGACCTTAACAAACTCACTCACCCAGGACGTGGGTCACATGTCTAGAATACGCACTTCCCATTGGATCCCCAAACATGGGTCTAAGATGCATATAAGTCAGCTTTTCCTCGCTAGAACGCAGAAACTGGAAGCTCGACTGAAAATCAAAGAACAATATTTGCCCGTTGGAAATGTGTTATTATCTCTGAAGGAACATCTGCACAGGAGTGTTGTGTTCACAAACCCTATGTAAACTATATCTCACTGTTTATAGCCAAACGGAATTCCATAAAGTAATGCATTGTATTTGTCATCGGTATACAGCTGAGGGATACGGACCCGTTCATCAATGTGTAACTCTGTATATAGCCAATGTGTCTATTCTTATACAGCCCTGAACTAGATAGGGTACAATTGGGAGGTTAATGGGCTGTTTGGGGTATTACCGTTATTCCATCATCTTGGAGAAGTGATGGAATGGTGACAGAAATACAATCAGAAATTGCTTTGCTGATGGTCTGCGTGTGCTGGATGTGTGCGACAACTCGTTTAGGTGCGGTTTTATCGTCGCGGGGCGTTCTCATAACACTTGTCTGACAAACTGATATGGGAAGGAGGAATTACCCCTAATTACGTAATTCACGTAAACGATTTTTGCCCCAAACTTTTGTATGAAAACATGCAGGCAACTAATTGGTTTCTGCAGAGATTGATAACTTAGCCTTAGGAGGTGCAGAGTTGTTACAGTTGAGCTTCTTACGGCCAAGTCGCTCTGATCTGTGAAATGACGGTCTCACAATATCGACTGCCAAGTAAACCTCTGAAAACCGCCACCTTGATTTGCGGTAACGTGATGACGTCATAGGTAAAGATGCATGTTGATATGTATCTGATACATGACTCACAGACACATTGCGTTTGAATATGATTGCGGTCAGTTAGCCTTGTGGTTAGAGCGTTCGCTCGTCACGCTGAAGGTCTGGGTTCGATTCCCGGTGAAGTCCGTTGCTGGTGTCCTTGCCGTGATATTGATGGACTATTGCTAAAAGCGGCGTAAAACTATACAATCCAATGCCTATTAAACTATAAAATGCCTCTCAAACAGTACATACTTGTGTCGCAAACAGAAACCAACATAGAAAAACGAGGCACTGATGTATTTATTTCAGCTGTAAACAGCTATATTTAGTCTGTTGACATAGTTCCGCTGACATAGGTGGTCAGATACCTTTACAGTGATTATAATTATTGATGATGAGCATGTTGTGTTTTCAGTGTAGAGCTGTAGATTAACCGCGCTAAATTGAAAACACAAAACCACAGTTTCAAACGTCCCTATTTCACCAAATGACAAATTGATAACGCGAAGTTCTCCGAGTTGTCGAATATGTTGAGAGAAGCAGTATCAGATGATTCCAAGTCTTCGGTCAGTTCCAATCTGGAAACTTAAATAATAGCTTGGAACACAGTAATTGCGACAGAAAATACAACCAAACAATGTAACATTAATATTTACTCGCATATGCAATACGCATCGAAGGTATGTAGCACCGCTACTTCCTTAACCAACAAGAAATGGGCATTAGAAAAGACATTTACGCAAGCCTTGTTAGCTTTAGCTTTATACTGGACATCACCATTATCACATCAGTTATTGTGACACAAAATACAAGACGTCATAGTTGGATAGTGCAGTAACCGCCATCCTGCATTTTGTAGCTTACAGATGTACATGCCCTTACAGTGAACTACGTTTATAATGAACACGCTTAAAACGAACTAATGGATGTGACGAACTGTTATATTTTGGTAACTATCACTTCCTGCATATAGTCAAAATATGTATAATGACCTACGGCTGTGACGAAGGAAAATTACTGGCCCGTGAGTTCGTTATAACCGCAGTGTGATGTGTTTTAAAATGTCTGCCTGCAGTGATCGAGAAAGGGATGTCTTATCCATGAATAAACAATTTGAAATTATTTGCTGCAATCATGGATGGTTATTGTTACAGTCAGAACTCGTTTATCCGAACACTTTGTTTTCTTATTGAATTGTTCGGACAAACGAATGTATTTGAAACCTATGAAGCAGTTCCACCTATACACCTATCTGAGCAAGATCTGTTTAACAGCAGTTATATGCAGTGTAGGGTTATCAACAAACGGATAGGCCAGTTCGCTGTGAAGAATCTGAGAATTACTGCGTCCTGTCAGAGACGAGGAGTTAACTACCAGTGCTCCATTCCATCACTGGATCCAACAACCACCTTCCCTGGAGGTGTGAGTATACTGCAGCCGCTTACACTCGAGTGGAAACATTTGAAGATCTAGTGAACGCTACAGCCAGAAGGTCCCCCCACGCAGACCAGGTAATGGAGCGATGGTGTTTGAATCACTCGCCTCGCCACCCCCGTGCCGGCTGTTCCTCACCCCAGATTACACGAGCCTCCCTTGCACCATTAGGACACTTTTGATGCCCGGATTCACAGCATGCTGGAACATGACAGCGAATACGAAAACGCAGCGATAAATTCTTTCAACTATTTCAGGCAAAAAGACACATGAAGTACTCGTTTGATGTAACGTGTTCGACAGCAGTCATTAACGCCAGATAGACGGAATTCACGTATTTAGATGCTAATTATAGATGACAAATGCTTTCAGAAATAAATCTCAGGCTTCTTGAATATCCCATACGATAAGTTTTACAGAACTTGGCATTTAATAAGTATTGATAAACAGAAATCTGATACAGTTTAAGACATGATATTATTGACAAATCGGGTATAACATTCACGTCAGTGAGCACAGTCATCAGAGGGTTCCGTTCAGGTGTTATGGGCTATTGTTGTTAAAGTTCCGTGTGGCAGGTTTTGCCGCCTTGCTTCTTTAATATGTTCGTGAACAAACACGCACCAAACTTGTTCAGCATGAGGATGGGATGAAGTCGGAGACAGCTGTGACCTGACGTGACAGATTCCGCATGTCATGTTCCCCCTGGGGCTCTCTGGTCGATACTCTCGAGTAGTGGTTTGCCTGTACCCTTCTGATTACATACCGCACTGGTGTAACTGCGGTATTGATGATCTAGTGAAAGAATCACTTTCTAGAGCAGGCTTAACCACTACAGAGAGAAAATAAAAATACTCCGATATCGGCTTTTCTGTAAAGGGGGAAAATTCCTTGAAGAAAAAACACCACTGTCCTGACTGTAGGGCTTTCAAACCACTTGGAATATTTGGTTACTTTGCACTCAGTGCCTCGTACCAAATGAAGGTAAGGATTGGTCGAATCTAAAGCACTTATCGAGGCAAAAACGTTTGGTCCTGTAGACATTTGCGAGTGAACAAATGCTTGGATGACTGCTGGTCAATCTGTATGAAGCCGCGGTACCTCTACCGATTCCGTGTCGTAAATCATCCAGGCTGATATTAAAGCCCTTGGGATAGTGGGGTACATTTGACCACGAAGAACGGTCATGTTTATGACACCTAAATCACATAACATATGCGATGGAAAGCGTTCATGCTTTTAGATAATATTGAGTGTTCTTTTTGTAAACAGGAGTTAAAAGGTAAAGCAAGTTTTATTCATAATTTCGAGACCTTTTCAGTGTGAAATGTTTAGAACAGAAGTTCTCGGGTTATACAATCAATACCCAGCTATATGTTTCATATGCTCCCAATTGTGTAAGATAAATATGCTACGTCTTAATGTATTATCCTCTCCTATATAAAGCCTTTTTCACTTTGGCCAAAATCAAATAAAAACAAATTTTAGTACAACTCGAATATGAAGTTTATGTTGAATGCGCACATATTCCAACCACTATAGTTATTTGCAAGGTCGTGACAACCTTCGTTCCATAATCAGAGAAATCTCGGCTAAAACAGTCGAACTTTTCTTTAGCTAGTATTATCAATTCGTTATAAAATAGTGATGACACTGCGTCTTCCCACAACAGAGCCGCAGTTTTGGGTATTATTGCAATACAACTCATATCACATTATCTTTGGAGAAACATCCCTGTCCCGGCACAAGCAATATTGTGCAGGACACTTTATCCTCATCTGGTCGAGCAGTGACACAAGTACATCCTATATCAAGCTATTTAGTTACTAGTGACGTTAGTTTCCCCTGCACTAACCCTTGTTAGGGAATGACTCTAGTTTCTCCTACACTAACCCTTGTTAGGGAATGACTCTAGTTTCTCCTGCACTAACCCTTGTTAGGGAATGACTCTAGTTTCTCCTACACCAACCCTTGTTAGGGAATGACTCTAGTTTCTCCTACACTAACCCTTGTTAGGGAATGACTCTAGTTTCTCCTACACTAAACCCTGTTTAGGAATGACTCTAGTTTCTCCTGCACTAACCCTTGTTAGGGAATGACTCTAGTTTCTCCTACACTAACCCTTGTTAGGGAATGACTCTAGTTTCTCCTACACTAAAACCCTTGTTAGGGAATGACTCTAGTTTCTCCTACACTCTAGGGAATGACTTCTCCTACACTAAACCCTGTTTAGGAATGACTCTAGTTTCTCCTACACTAACCCCTGTTTAGGGAATGACTCTAGTTTCTCCTACACTAACCCTTGTTTAGGAATGACTCTAGTTTCTCCTACACTAACCCTTGTTAGGGAATGACTCTAGTTTCTCCTACACTAAACCCTGTTTAGGAATGACTCTAGTTTCTCCTACACTAACCCTTGTTAGGGAATGACTCTAGTTTCTCCTAAACCCTGTTTAGGAATGACTCTACACTAAACCCTGTTTAGGAATGACTCTAGTTTCTCCTACACTAACCCCTTGTTAGGGAATGACTCTAGTTTCTCCTACAAATGACTCTAGTTTCTCCTACACTAACCCTTGTTAGGGAATGACTCTAGTTTCTCCTACACTAAACCCTTTTTAGGAATGACTCTAGTTTCTCCTACACTAACCCTTGTTAGGGAATGACTCTAGTTTCTCCTACACTAACCCTTGTTTAGGAATGACTCTAGTTTCTCCTACACTAACCCTTGTTTGGGAATGACTCTAGTTTCTCCTACACTAACCCTGTTTAGGAATGACTCTAGTTTCTCCTACACTAACCCTTGTTTGGGAATGACTCTAGTTTCTCCTGTAACCCTTTAGGAATGACTCCCTAGTTTCTCCTACTCCTACTAACCCTTGTTAGGGACTCTAGTTTCTCCTACACTAACCCTTGTTAGGAATGACTCTCTAGTTTCTCCTACACTAAACCCTGTTTAGGAATGACTCTAGTTTCTCCTACACTAACCCTTGTTAGGGAATGACTCTAGTTTCTCTTACACTATCCCTTGTTAGGGAATGACTCTAGTTTCTCCTACACTAACCCTGTTTAGGAATGACTCTAGTTTCTCCTACACTAACCCTTGTTAGGGAATGACTCTAGTTTCTCCTACACTAACCCTTGTTAGGGAATGACTCTAGTTTCTCCTACACTAAACCCTGTTTAGGAATGACTCTAGTTTCTCCTACACTAACCCTTGTTAGGGAATGACTCTAGTTTCTCCTACACTGTTGTTAGTCTCCTACACTAACCCTTGTTAGGGAATGACTCCTATTTCTCCTACACTAAACCCTGTTTAGGAATGACTCTAGTTTCTCCTACACTAAACCCTGTTTAGGAATGACTCTAGTTTCTCCTACACTAAACCCTGTTTAAATGACCCTCTGTTGTTGGGAATGACTCTAGTTTCTACTTCACTAACCCTGTTTAGGAATGATTCTGGTTTCTCTAACACCAACCCTTGTTGTGGAATGACTCTAGTTTCTACTTCACCAAACATTGTCTGGCAGTGGCAAGTTAGGAACACACAATGGTCCAGTGAGGGACACAAACACACCCACCGACCACCCACAAGTAGATGGGTGCCTTTTCGAAACCTAATAAATCTTCCAGCACAACTTGTCAACTTATAAACTGGCGATATCTTAATTAGTCATTCTCCCTAATTTTATCTTGTGCTAAGGTGACAATAAGCATTATGGTTTCATCACGAATCGGTTGTTGATTGGATTTGATATATCAATAATACATGCGGACAGTGTATTGTAATCCATCAATGAACACCACCGTCGATGTGTATTCTCTATGACACACTGACATGTCTGTAGCCTCAGGTTTGGTGCTCAATTAACGAGCTCTTGTCCAAGGTGTCCAATAAAACGTACATTTCAATTACTACAATGAAACATGCATTATTAATACAACACGTTCCATAAAGGGAAACATCAAAGGGAACACAACAGAACATTCGAAATAAATCGAATCTCCAAACCGAACAGATTTAACCTCGAGATAAACCCGGCATAAATCAATCATGAGATCTGTCATCTTGTCATCAGTGAGTTCCTGGCGCCACAATGACTACTTTCCCACCCTGCTATACCAGTCTGCCTGTGGGTGGCGCCACCCGCTTTCAACACAATGGCTGTTCCTAATCCGGGCCAGTTCTATTGAGTACTTCACGTGCTAGCTGTGCCAAGCAAGTTAAACCATGTCTTATGCTTCTCCAACATGTCTGACTTGCCCCAGAGTTAATCCATTGTCTGTACTCTACCTAGCGTTTGACCTTGACTTAGGAAGGTTTAATCTTGTATCCAGACATTGACCATCCAAGTCTGAAGTCGGAATGTATCCCGGCAAAGCACGATTCTCCTGAACATGCGTCATACACACACAACTTTGTCGACCAGGATTTTGTCATTAAGGCAACTAGTCTATTTCTAGTTTCTCTCGGCGACTTAAACTCTGATTAAATTAATTTCTGCACTCACTCTCCCTAGGAAATCGATAACAAACAAATCCGCTACATCGATGGCTTATTTGCAGCCTGCCATTGTTGTGTCTGAATTTAAAACTTTAAGCATGTTGCATGAAGCAGTATATTGATATCCATATACTGTTGTACTTGGACACTTTATCTATGGAACATGTTATAAAATGAGAACATGTATATTATTATTCATTCATGTGAGAATTGAAAGTATGTCCTATATACTAGTAAATGTCAAAGGTATTGAACGTACGTCAAATCTTATAGCATTGTTCGTCACCTGACAGTGGTGGCTCTTTTGTGAATTTACTGTTAAACTGGTGATGTGAAAGACTACAGCCGTTGAGTCGCTAAGAGGACCCCCGTTATAGCACATACCCTTTCTGTACATTTAAATTGCGTTACCTAAACACATCATTCAACTGTTCCAGTTTTAGACCAATTTGTTTCTCGGAGTTGTGGAATGTCGCTTTTGCTCGATTAAAAGTGTTGAAGAGCAATGATCGATCTATGACCGTCAATTGACGGAATGACGTGGGTCCACAATTAAGCCAGCCCCTCGGTAGATTTTATCGCCCCTCAGCCTCCCTCCCAACATGACTCCCTTACTGACGAATCGACATCACTCGTCAAACTGCTCCGTCCTATTAATTACAGTCAATTTATTACAATGTCTGTTTTCTTCACGCTCTTTTTTTCCTTATTGCCTCACCAGCTTAGTTTTCTTTATTTCTTCAATAAGTGAAGTCTTTCGAATGTAGCCGCGTCGACTAAACTCGCCAATATGTCCTCCATTCCCTAACACAGCGACAGAATACATCACCGCAGCCTCTAAATGAATGTCTTTGTACCAAGTCATGGTGTTAATAAACTGTATGTTGTCCACTCTGGGAGTCGGGAGAGGTCATACTTTATTACCTCCATTTGACCAAACTAAACTTGAAGACTGAAATTGGATCATTTTGCACGAAAACCAATATTGAAGATCGTTATGGTAGTTTATACCAACCGGAATAGCACAGATATAAAACACATCTTGTGCGGGAGGTTCTATACAATATCCTCGTTCTGAAAAGTTTCAGTGTTGGGTGTAAACATGCGGGCTGACTATAAAAGAAGCTGACATTTGGGCATTTAATAATGTCAACTCTAGGGTCTAGATCTATTCCGTTCTGGGCGCGATTGTATCGGAATCACTCAGGGGGAACACTATAGCTACACAGAAGGCGGCGAAGGGTATTTACAACGTGGGGGATAGAGAGTCACTTCTAAACAGATTTATCTGGCGATGGATCACATTTGAGCTTAATCATGTATTGTTTATCACGGCTGTGAAAAGACAGGTAGCGATTAAATGAGAAAAACACTAAATGCACCTGATTTATGTTGATTGCATCGATTCGAAGTATATTTATGGAGAGTGTCGACACGTTGAATCTATATCTCGCCTGGTGACAGCGCACTGTACTCGCGCCAACACCGTCTACGGAATGATTCCACGGACCACGTTGCCATACGCTACCCTTAGGCCATGGGTTATCTTCAAAACATTTTGGAGTGTCTGGGTATATTACCTAGATGTATGTTTGCTATGATCCTTCTCTTGACATATACCGAAGATCTAGCACTGTTTGAACATGTTGAATTTAAAATACTTTCCGCCCGAGGGTATCTCCCTAATCTGCTTAAGCTCTACAAGCCTGCTACGTATGCTCACTAATGAACAATTACTAGAGCTGCCACCTGAACATTCAAATCATTTGATGGTCGAATGCAGTCGAATCCAAATGGGTGTGCTCGTATTTTTCACTTTTGTAATAACTTTTTGCATACCTACCACGTGTTTCCCCCTTGATGTCACGGCACTCCTATACCACGTTTTTCCCCCTTGATGTCACGGCACTCCTATACCACGTGATTCCCCCTTGATGTCACGGCACTCCTATACCACGTGATTCCCCCTTGATGTCACGGCACTGTTATATACTCTTTTATCGCAGTCACTCAAGCGTGAAACCTGTATGATTTCTTCTGTGTTCCTGAATGTATGTACCTGTGTGACTATCGCCCGAATCCATATACCTGCTCGTCTTTTTCACCTGTTTGCTTGATCTATTTCGTTGGCCATCCGTCATTTGGAATTGTTCGAATCTGTATGTTTATTTAACCTGTCCATTGGGATAGATATACCTGTATTTCGTTCTCACCTGTCCACCTGAATATATAGTATGACCAGAAATTATTGAGAATTTTAGGAATATGTTTAATTGGATTTCTAGTATAACCAACGTTGACCAGCTATCAAGTGCTTGGTTTCATTCAAGAGAGACAACTCCGTTAATCCTTTTTCATTAGTTTGTGAAGAGTTATCCCCCTTTGTTTACTTGCTAGCAGACGACATTTTCAGTGATCCTCAGTATGGATGATTTAGAGAAGAGGAAGTTGATATAAGAGTATTATAACAAGGACATCAGATCAGCTAAAGTGATTTCAAGTAGAACAGGCATCCCTTTTTCCACTGTTTATCGTGTTTTGAAAAATATTGGAAATGGATATGGCATAGAGCACCAGGGAGGCGCAGGTAGGCCCAGATAATTGACTGTCGGTGACAGGAGGCGGCTTGGTATTCTTGTTTCTAAAAACAAACGAAGGAGTTTAGAAAACTTAAGGCTGGATATGATTGATAGAGGAACTGTGTCTGTCTGTAAGGAGACAATTAGAACTGAGCTGCATGCAATGGGTTGTCAGAAAAGTCGAGGAATTCCATCACCGATCATGAAACCTGAAGAAAAGGAGCGAAGGTTGAACTGGTGCTTACAGCATAGAAATTTTAACTGGGACAATGTGATTTTCTCAGATGAAAGTTCTGTGTGGCTGTTTCCTAATACACTGAAATTCTGGACCAAACAAACTGAAAAAAACTTTGTATCAGCGCCCAAAGTACAGTCCGAAATTTAACGTGTGGGGTGGCATATCTGTGTTAGGGGCAACGCCCCTCTGTGTATTTGAAGGGAATATGAACAGTGAGCGGTACACATATATTGTCGAGGGACATTTACTTCCATCTGCTCACGTGTTCTATGGAAATGTTTTGATTTTCCAGCAGGACAACGACCCAAAATATGACATTATTAGATTGGCCAAGCTATAGCCCTGACCTAAATCCAATAGAAAATGTTTGGGGACTTATGAAGGAAATTGTCAATAAGAAATATCTGACAAATATTGCTGAAATGAAAGAAGAGGTGGTCCGATATTGGGACAGCATGGACCACGACTTTCTAACTTCTTTGATCAGTAGTATGCCCCGCCGCATTGAAGCCTGCATTGCTGCCCATGGTTACTTGACAAAATACTAACTGTTCACCTGTCTTTGAATCTGGAGTTATGTTCTGCTAATATTCACATTTAACACGTGAGTAATGAGTGAAAAAAATAAAAATTACAATCTTTAAATTCCCAATAATTTCTGGTTGTACTGTTTGTATGTGTGTCTACATCACCTGTGTATTTGAATATAATGTACCTGTGTGTCTATTTGTCCCGCTGATTTGAATAAGTGAACGTTTGTGCCTATATTACCTATCTACCTGAAAGTATGTACCTGTATGTCCTTCACCTGTAGACTTGATTTTTTACTTGCTGTATGTCTATTTACCTGTTTATTTGAAAACATGTATATGTATGTCTGCTTCAGCTGTCCACCTGAATGTAGGTACATGAGTCTAATCGCCTGTGTATCTGAATGTATGTACCTGTATGTCTATTTCACCTGCTGATCTGATTATGTGTACCTGTATGTCTATTTCACTTGTCTACCTGAATATGTATACTTGTATGTCTATTTCACCCGTCAACCTGAATATGTATAACTGTATGTCTAGTTCACCCGCACGTCGTCATATGAGCGAAATATTCTCAAGCACGACGTAAAACCCAATTTCACCTCACCTCACCTCTATTTCACCCGTCTACCTGAATACACATACCTGGATGTCTTTATCACCTGTGTACCTTGATGCAAGCACACCATCAAGTCTGGACGTTTCATGTTTCGTGGCATCTACCTCCAGGACTGTGAAGTAACACACCTTTGTCAGCGAGAACTTGTATGGAGATCGACTCTGTCTCAATCAATTACAGACAGAGAGAGAAAAAGTGTCGAAGCTTAACGCTGATGTAATTAGAAGAAAGCACTGCGGTATTTTGTGCAGTCGATAGGAATCAGTGTAATGTACAAGCACTTGTGTGCGAATCATGCTGGAAGTGATGACTGTAATTGGCAGTCCGAGCTGACCACTGGATGACAGTGAAGGTGATAGTGCTCATTGCGGGAGTGAGGTGGCCATTTGCCACCAGCTATACTGACAATTCACTGAGACAACGTCCTTAAGGGAGAGATGTATATGCCGTGTATTAGCTGGCCATTATTTTCAACCTTGAAATGGACCAAGAATTTAAGTAATTGATCCTGTTTTGTCTTCAAATGATAATGATGAATTATGTGGCCATTTTAGGCAGGCGAAAATATGAACACCAACGTTATGGCGAAACGGGTCATACCCAAAAGCTCACTGCTCGGACATTTTCTTGTTAACTAAATATTAACGTCAGCGCCAAACAATAACCAGTCTTGACTCTCCACCGACAAAGATTATTCTGGGTGTAAAAGGCAAAGCAGGCAATGCGTGTCAGGAATGGATCACTGAACATCAGTGACGACAGCAGGCGTTGTTTGATACGACAGTCAAGCGTTTCCACAGGTTAAGAGTGAGTGAGTTTATTTTACGCCGCACTCAGCAATAGTCCAGCTATATGGCGGCACTCATAAGAAACATTCTGACTTAAGTGACATAGCCATGATTTCATGTTGGAAAAGAAAGAAACAATTATAATCAGTACATCTCCATATAATATTCCACAGGCCGCGAATACAATACTCACACTATAGCATACCGATCTCGCTATAGAGTGAGTGAGTGAGTTAGTTCTACGCCGCACCCAGCAATATTCCAGCTATGTGGCGGCGGTCTGTAAATAATCGAGTCTGGACAAGACAATCCAGTGATCAACAGCATGAGCATCGATCTGCGCAATTGGGAACCGATGACATGTGTCAACCAAGCCAGCGAGATACGACAGAAATGTTATACTAACATTCACAATATGTCTGTCATCAGAGAGGGAGAACTGTTTTAACTAGACTGGAAATGCAATTAATTGATATCAGTAGTTCCAGAAACTGTAATGCATACAGGATTATATTTATATCGACCCCCTAGCTAGGGATAACAAGGTGTATTTAAAATTTTTGCTGGTCTGGGGATGGAGCATCAGATCTCCCGGATGTAGGTGTAGACGTCTAAACACCTCACAATTTGACAATACCTTTCTAATATCATGTGCACAAGTTCACGAGAGTCAGCGGGGATTATTATGGGAGGCAGCCTGCTCGATCCAGCTAAATTACTTCTCATGAGATTCTAGAAATAGATTACAAGAAAGGATTGGATCTTATTCCACGAATATAGACCCACCGTTAATGAAGTTGTTGTCGTTTTCTCTAAGACCTGATTGAACACCAGTTGATGTGGGTTTGCTGGTATGGAAGTAGTGAGGCAGTCGTGTCTTTCATCCCAGCATCTCAAAGTAATATGTGACAATGTCTATATATGTGCTTATTCCAAAACATGCATGCATTCTCACGCCGGCTTGAAACAGACACGCACACAAACTCACAGGCAAGGTCAAAGTATATGTCAGATGTACACACTAGGGCAAACCACATGCATACGCACGCAAAAAAAGCATACGTGCACACACTAACATGTAGACACATGCACACGCTCACACATAAGTTCAAAACACATGCCTTGCTCAAAACATGCACACACTCACATGCCTTGTTCAATACATGCACACACTCACGTGTCTTGCTCAAAACATGCACACACTCACATGCCTTGCTCAAAACATGCACACACTCACGTGCCTTGCTCAAAACATGCACACACTCACATGCCTTGCTCAAAACATGCACACACTCACACGCAAGCTCAAAACATGCACACACTCACATGCCTTGTTCAAAACATGCACACACTCACACGCAAGCTCAAAACATGCACACACTCACACGCAAGCTCAAAACATGCACACACTCACATGCCTTGTTCAAAACATGCACACACTCACACGCAAGCTCAAAACATGCACACACTCACACGCAAGCTCAAAACATGCACACACTCACACGCAAGCTCAAAACATGCACACACTCACATGCCTAGTTCAAAACATGCACACACTCACATGCCTTGCGCAAAACATGGACACACTCACACGCAAGCTCAAAACATGCACACACTCACATGCCTTGTTCAAAACATGCACACACTCACACGCAAGCTCAACACATGCACACACTCACATGCCTTGCTCAAAACATGCACACACTCGCATGCAAGCTCAAAACATGCACAACCTTACATGCCTTGCTCAAAACATGCACACACACTCACATGTCTTGCTCAAAATGAAATGGTAACATACACATCAGCATACTTTCCTAACAACATAGAGTTAAGATAGTTAAAGTCAAATATAACGTGTTGTGAGTGTTTGTGTGAAGGTACAACTTGACTAAGTGTTGAAACTTATCGGTAATTTGTGTATATTTTCAGAGGAAGACAAGACGTCACAGCCCATTCGCTCCACCTCCTCTCCTGGTAAGTTTTAAAGCCGTGTTGTCATTTGCAAACATTTCAGTCTGGAAAGCAGTATTCACATATCATAGTTAGAAAGAAATAGTTTCCTTGTCCTATATATATCAGAAAGTTTCCTTATATGTTGTCAACGCACACAGTTGTTCACTATCAATGAACAACGACCTTGGACTTGCTAGGACTGTTGACTTGGGTCAAGTTGGCGTTAAAGACAGTCACTGCAAGTTGAGAAAGTTTTTAAGTCGGTTATAGTGCGCCGTTTGCTATATTCTTCTTGAAAGAAATTTTATCATCTCTTGGGGATCTATCAAAGAATCAAATATCAAAACTGCTTTAATGGAATAATATATAACTGTAACAAGTGAGTCAAACCCCAGTCTTATTCTTATTCATATATATGATTACACATGTTATATTATGGATTACACTTTCTCATCTGATATATGATGTATTTCAGCCAAGCGGTAATTACACCAATGTGCCAGTTTCACTCGTGGCACCAATAACAGTGACTATATCTAGACGTGACATAATCGCTCTTTAACAAAATGTCTACTAACCTTATATAACTGAGCTATATTATGTATTTTACAGTGATATACAGATCTGATAAGTTAAAAGGCAGCCTACGGATAGTGGATGGACCTTTTTCCAAATACCGGAATGCGTACCAGGACGTCAGAACCGACGCCTTTATAGATATAAAAGGATCCTTTAGGTATCTGGTGAGTACATTCTTTTCTGCTATATTGATAGTGATATGTCACAGGTTTTCATCATTGGCGTCCGAGTAAATTTGAACACAATCTTATTTTAGGATGCATTAACGTTAAACATTGTCGATCAATGTATTCTTTCTCCATCAAAGGATATTCAGAGCATACATTTCTTGCTCGATTTATCATATTTGATGTCAATTCCGATACAGTGAAGAAAACCCTTAGGTGCCGGATTGCATCCAGAAGTCATTCGACAAAGTAATGTATCACTGCTCGGAAGTTTTGGAGATGTCTGACGGGAAGTTGAGACTTGAGCCGGAAGTCATGAGCGCTAGGCAACATGTTAGCTTCGAGACTATGTCACGTGACGAGTCCATTGATCCGGGTCTTGATGTTGGCTCTAGTAGACTATGTATTGACTTAAACAACACAATGCGACTGCATCTGGCCCACCTTGTTTTCTCTTGACGTCGGGAGGTCCGTTAATTGATCTCCAAACAGCTCAGATTTTCCTGGATGGCATTAACTAGTAGTTCTTCAAACTTCCATTCAATAACAGGTCTTTCTGGTCCTCTTCCCCCTGCGTTCCCTCTGCGTTCCCCCCACACATTGTCCTCGGGTCGACCGACTCAGTACAGAGTGAATACAATCTCGGCAATGCAGTTTGTCCTAACATGCCTATTCATTACCTCAAGTAGGTCTTATCGGCTTCGTGAAGAAGTCAAAACCTTTTTCAATTATTCCAGATCCTGTTCACAATAGTTGCTGTTGTGAAGGTTCCTGAAGTATGGGAACACCTGTATCACACGGATTGTTCCCTGTATCCCTTACAGGTTTAGGAAAGCCTGTTTCTCGGGGTGTTTTAGAACCTGTCGGAGTAGGATTCCTGTGTTGAATCAGTTCAATTCATTTACTTTGGGGTAACTGTTTCTCGCTGGTGAAACTTTCAGGTGGAAGCTAGTTTGTCCCACCATGTGTCAAGAGGTACCATTGTCTCGTTATCTCTCGTTATTGCCGGGTATTACACATGCATATTTCAGTGTTTAGTAGTGTCAAGTATTGCATATTGGTAATTCAGTATTAGTAATATCAAATACTACATAATACTTATGAGTATTGATTAGTGTCCCGTATTATTAATAAACATGTTCTTGTTGAGTCATGTCAAGTATTGTTTAGTATTGAGCCCGTGAAGATCCGGGTTAGAATTGGGCATCGGTAACCTATGCTTGTCGTGGGAGTCGACCAACGAGATTGTTGTTGGTTGGTTGACACATGTCATCGTATCCCAATTGCTTAGAATGATGCCGCTTACGCTTTTGATCACTGGATTATTTACAGACCGCCGCCATACAGCTGGAATATTGCTGAGTGCGGCGTTAAAAAACGATAAATACATAATTCGTCAATCAATTGCTTAGCATTGTGTAGTATTACGTATTACTATTTTGGTGTGTAGTAATGTAATGAATCACATATTTGTGTTTCTGTACTCTGTAGTGTGAAATATTACATGTGTTTAGCAGTGTCACGTATTAGTTACAGGATAATATTTTAGTGCTTAGTGTTAGGCATAACATTACAATTTCGGTGTTTAGTTGTGTCAAGTTCTAAACCATATTATCAACCAGAACTGGCTCCCACAGTAGATATCGCTTGTGGGAGATCTAGCGATATCTACAAGCGATATCTACATAGTAGATTACATTGTAGATATCGCAACAACTGAACAGTCATAATGCTATTACATCATCAGTTATGACCTCACAATGCTTTGACATCACTAATAACACAGCCGACAATGCTATGACGTCACAAAGTTGATGACATCACAATGTTAAGCTGATGACGTCAGCTGATGCTATAACCTCACTGAGATCACTGAGATCACTGCTCAAGAAGCCCAATGGCAGTTTTGCGTTCAGATAAATTCATTCTTTTACTGATAACTGATGAAGAATGTTTTTGATGATAAATATAACCTCACCCTCGTGTCGTCTGATATCAAATATATCAACACTCGTTGGTTAACGTAAAAATAACCTCGGCAAGCCTCGGATGTTTGTAACTTTAATCAACTCGCGTTGATATATTTGATATCAGAAGACACTTGGATGAGATTCTCTATGTATGTCAGTTTAGCAGTTCAAGTTGTTGCATAAGGTCACACCACAGTGTGGAATACCCACTTGTATAATTGTATACATGAGTGAGAGACCACGTGTTTGCAGATAGCTACCCCTGCTACACACTGCCATATATGGTGCACCGAAAATGTTATCACTGCAATGGACATTATATTCTCAGGGAGCTCCGAGTTCGGTATCCGGCGACCTTGGGATGGGTGTTTTTCGATTCTATGCATTTGTTTACGTCAAAAAGAACGTTTGCATATGAGAACGAGGGACATTTACGTTCCATTTATTCACTCGCCCGAATATCAGATTGACGATCGTTTATATATTCCATCAAGCATTCTATGTGCTGCTTCCATTTGCAGATAGGATTTGGGGTTTAATGAGTCCATGCTAAGTAGGCTTTACTATCAGACAGCTAAGAAATGCAGACCCTGTCTGATTACTCGGCCATCTGCTTCTATACCAGTCGATTTATACATCCATGTATATGTTGCTATAGCACGAGACTTGTGGCCATCGTGCTGGCATTTCGTTGTCCGGAGATACAAATTTGTTATGATGAACGCCGCTAATCGAATCTGCCTTGCATTAGCATGATGCGGTACTAAGTAGCTAGGGCCATCAATTACAACACTGACCCCATCCAACATCCAATTCCAGCTATTTGTCATCTACTGGACCCTGAGTATCACACACACCCCAACAATAGAAGCTCTCGTCTCAATGTCACCACATTATTCCCTTATTCCTTTCCTTTGTTGGTGATGAGGGGCCCTCAATTTGCAGGATGTAATTGGATTGCAGCAGATTACCACGTGTATAGAGGGGAGCACATCACCGGCCTTTACAACCCTATTGACACGTGGTTGGAGTTGGCAGACAAGAGCTTTCTGCAGGGTTCTCATATTCTCAGTGCAGACTATATGCTGTATTCCAGCAGCATGGTTGTGTTTTAATGTCTCGGAAATGATATCAGCATATCTATGTTAGTATCCACATCTATGAATTCTGTGGACAAGTTGATACGGCATCTGCTCGGACAGTCAAATGTATTCGATATTCTCTGGTCACATCTTAACGAAAGATGTTAAAGGGTGGTACTTGTTGTTGCCCAGCCTGCATAAAACAAAGACTGGGTCTGGGTTGGTAATCTTGGTCTGAAAGGGATACCATACCAAACTGCTATGTGGTATCTCATTATCTATTAAGTCACACACGCACGCACGCACGCACGCACGCACGCACACACACACACACTCACGCACGCACACACAGACACACACGTATACGGTGCGCCTGGGCAATAATTTTGAACTCGACGTTAAGCCCTATTTACCTAACCAGCTCATATTCGCCTCTGTCACATGACTTTGTTTTAGCCAATGTGTTAGACATTGATTGCGCAATGCTATTTAGAAAGTGGTCAAATGTAATATGTTATATTTGGAAGAAAGTGTAATTCCAAATATAACATATGTTACGTGTTAGACATTGTTGTAATTACTTTGCTGTTACAGTAGATGTTCCTTCTTGCTCTGCCCCTCGTATAGTTACTCACTGTAATATCGCCTTCACTGAATGATTTATGACTGCAGCTGAAAGAGAGAAATGGTAGAACACTTTGATTGACACCCGGTGTTCAAAATATGTGTTGTTATTGGAACTTTTATTGTAATACCTGAGAGGTTTTAAGGCTGATTGTAAGGGCATTGACACTGGACGTTCGGTGGGACGAGCGAACGCTTTAATCACTTGGCCACCGCATGTTATGATAACCAGATACACATAATGCCACAAGTAAGCTGATTACCATATATATAGCCCATTTATAGTGTCGCCCACCGTGATATTGCTGGAATATTGGTTAATGTGGCGTAAAACCGAACTCACTCATGTAGGTTCAAACTATTTAACCAGCTCCCCCAACCCCTGGGGAAATTTGGTTTTTGGTTTGTTGTTTAACGCAATGGCGGCGGTCTGTAAATAATCGAGTCTGGACCAGACAATCCAGTGATCAACATCATGACCTAGTTAAGTTAACCATGGTTCAGGTCGCCCATGCATATTGACATCATTCTGTATATGCTTTTAGAAATTTGTATAAAACGTTCCGAAAATTTACTGTATTCTGCCAAAATATTTTTATTACTTGAAACCGTGCATATTATATTATGTTTGTACGTATGCACTGAACATATCGAAAATGTTACGACATTTTAAAACAAGGTCCCACCGAGATTTGAACTCGGATCGCTGGATTCAAAGTCCAGAGTGCTAACCATTACACCATGGGACCTCTTACATGATTCTTATTCATACTCGCTGAAATACAAACAGCATTAAACGTTTTCCACTTTGTGTAAAAATATGAAACACTTTAATCTTTAAACTTGCAAGACACGTATAAGTACGTTATATTGAAACGACCTCCAATTTTGACTATGTTTGGCTATCAAACACATAACGGAATTGTAGCCAACAATAAAGACAGTGACAATTGATGACAGTCACGTGACGTAGACGATGACAAAGTAGACACATGTTTGTGCTTGAGGGCAAATGTAGGCTAGTTGTAGAGGGAGCGTGGTTGGTCCGTAGACATGTAACCATAGCCACGACATGTGACGTCTTTAGTCTCCATCCATAGATGTTAGCGTCATAGATGAGTCATACATACCTATGATGCTTTAATGATATATGCTTACAATAATGCTTCATTGACCGACGGGATCGGGTGGTCAGTCTCGCTGACTTGGTTGACACATGTCATCGGTTCCTAATTGCGCAGATCGATGCTCATGCTGTTGATCACTGGACTGTCTGGTCCAGACTCGATTATTTACAGACCGCCGCCATATAGCTGGAATATTGCTAAGTGCGGCGTAAAACTAAACTCACTCACTCACTGACCGAAGGGTTGTAACTTGTTGTTGACGGACAGGTATTTGTATTTATGGTTATACATAAACAAGACTTGACACATATCGGAAGAGTGACTTGACACGGCTGCTTCCAGAGTTGAACATGTACATACTTAGTAAGCTGGGATACAATTACGTGTATTTTTATATCTTTTCAATAATAATCTAGCATTAACTGGTAAGTTTCAGAGGTATCAAATCCCAATCTCCACCGCTGATTTAAACAGACGATTTAACAGCCGCATCACCGGGGAAGCTAATGTTTACGGAAAAATACTTCTATCCCATTCATCGTCGCTAGGCATTTTGACATAATGATATGTGTGTATGATTTACAAAATGAAAAGTTTCGCTTACTGCTAGATTCAAAATATGTCTGGCAGTTTTGGGAGTAACCACGATAGAAATCTTCTAATAGAGTGATTTTAAGTTTTGGGGACAACATGGAGCTTGGTATGTGGAGTTTCTCTGTATCCAACCAGAATTCAGATATGCGCCATAGTGAATGGTATGACGTCATACTTGTGAAGAGAAATGTATAACAAAACTTTGAAGGCCAACATTACATTGGTAGAGGTGTTCTGATGTAAGGCGGTTGCGGGGATCGTTGGTATTCAGTACCTGTCCTATATGCTAGTAAAGTATAACTGAACAAATACCTTGTTTAAAGGGCTCGGTGTTGTCGGTGTTTCCGTTATTCGGGGCCACAACCGACTGAAAAAAACCCAGCAATATCGTCGCTGACACCAAAGAACTCGCGGTGAATTTTGTCTTGCGCGCTGAATTCTGCTCCAAGTTTAGTTTGGTGCGCTCACATCTACGGGTAACCTAGCTCTCCGGTGAAGGCACAGTGTGTTTATCTCGTAAATAATAATACGTTAACACCATCATTATTATTTTAGTCGAACTATAACATCGTGGTTTGTGAATATGGAGTTGCAGGTTCCCTTGTGTCACACAGCGAGTGATCGAATGACTTGGTGTGCGTCAGAACGAGGTATATGGTGGAACCGGCATGGGATACACGTCACACGGTTCTTGCACAAATGGGCCGGTGTTGTGTCACCTCCGCTTTGATGTATGTCTAACACTGAATCTCACTTACCTCGCAAGTACGGTTACCTTGATTCCATGACATTTAATCATCACCAGTTCCTTTGTAATCCACAAATACCGTGATGTTCTTGAACAATCGTCATCAAAGTACCTCGCGCGATTAGCTGGCAAGTTGTGACATGTTGTTGCTATTTCCATTCACGTTAAGAAATGCCCCAAAAGAGCAATATTACGTAATTGCGAAACACCAGTGTTCTACAGTGTATCAAACAATGGGATATGATAAACTGACGCCCCAAAAACTTTACGATAGTATTAAATCAATACAGCTGAACGCAACGCGACCCCCAACACACCCCCAACACCCCCAACACACAAATTATAGATGTATGAAGTAAATAGTATCAAAAAGATTAAAATATCCACGATATTTATAAATGATAGTCATGAAGCAACCGATGTAGAGTGACTCGCCACATTTATAACGTGTAGGACCACCCCTGCTACAAGACACGCAAAACAATTCCGGCGCACAGAAATAGTCAGTCATCTTGTGACGTCACGCGGAATACGAAGCCTATCTTCTTGGAGTGCCTGGACTAGTTCCTGTCGGTTGGCTGGGGGGCGTGGTGGCTAACACTACGATCCATGTCAACCCAGAGGTGTACTATAGAGGACATGGCTGGGGAACGTTGTTGGCTACAAAGACGTTCCGCACAAATCAGGGGTCTGGCCTTATCCTGCCGGTAATGGACACCATTGCAATGCGATCATTATAAGGCGATGACGTAAGACGTCCATCTTGGTAGCTTTAATAATTCGTGTGATATGGCCCCCTATGCACAGTTTGTTACATCTTCACGGCGAGTTCCAGCGAAATAGAGTACAATATCACCTTCAGTTTAGTCGGCAATTATACCACTGTAGTTCAGGATAATTAAGACAACAGTGATTTGACACCCAATACAGTTCTGCATTTTTATTCACTATCGTTACTTATCTGTATTCGCACACCAGGATATTCAGTAAAAATACACAATCTTCACGTCACAAAACCCACACTGCTCTGGTAGTAAGTACTCCTGGCCCAGTTTCCCATGCGCTGTACAGAGTTGCGTCCCTTCGTTTCGCCAGGATTCTACTAATAATTCTCTGTTGTTCCGTACCATACCCGTGGTACACGTCTAAGCTATGGTGCTTCCACCCAAAGATGCAGTAACGCGCCACTGTAATATTCAAACGTATTCAACCTTAGAAGACGTTATGTTTGTAATCAATATAGACCTTGCTTTCACAGCAACACAACGACAAACAGACACCTGAACTTCAAGATTTTCAAACTTTATATCCCCATCAAGCCAAGCTATTCCAAGAAAACGCATCTTGGTTCTCAACGTTATCGAAAAGACAACCCGTCGGATCTCAAAGGGACTTGTCAACCAGACTGCCAGAGCAGTTCGATCTATACAGCAAATATTTCCCCAGCCGTAGCCACAAACCGATCACATTAGTTTATCGGCAAGCTTGTAGGGTCTAGTGTTTGGTTGGTTACTGTAGGGCAACATACAGCACATACTGACGGTCACAGGACCTCGCGGACACACTCAACAAGGTGGCATAAGGCTATTAAACGGAAACAGTCCTATATTTAGTTTCTTCTAGGTTCCTGAGATTCAGCTTATTATGTCAATCTGGTTAACAGCTTCGTCCTTTATGTTCAAATATCCATACTGCTATTTAAACTGTTTCGAATACGTATGGTCTTTCTTGGCATTAGAGTTGAAAATAGCCACAAGTGTTTCAACTTTCATCGTTATGGTTGTTCTATAGATGAACACCGACAGTTCAAACACGACAGTGGCACGGTTCGTGGACAAGTGACGTAACCAGACAGCGTCTGGCCCAGGCCTCTCTTTGATCATATGATTCCTATATAAAATGAGCAACAAAATAAGGTATTCTTGAACATTGACTTTTACGTCAGTTTAGAGAACAGATCAAAGATCACTTCTATTAAGCAACTTCTTAGCTTACCTTGTGAAGCATTAGTGCAATTTAATATCAACAACAGATTTTACGCCTAAGAAGTTGTGATTGTATGTGGATTTACAAGTTAAATTTAAAGTAATGATGTTAAATATGTTAATGGCAGTGTATGAAATAAGGCCTATCTGACGGACGGTCTAGATTTACAGCTAGCCAGCCTGGTGGTCTGGTAAAAATACTCCATACATCTGAGTAAATTCACCAAATCTTGCTTGGTGTCTGGTCTCGTTAAATCCGTTTTGGGCTGGTAACATTTTGAAGTTACTAGCCCTGGTGTCTGGCTGGGTTTTTTGCTTATTTCATACACTGGTAATGGTCATACGAAACTAAATTTGAGAATTGTAAACGTGTGGTGGCGCCATTGATTACCTCTCTGTTTCTGAGCTGACTGGTACACTTTTGTTATGGCGTTGTTTAGTGAACGATATAGCCGACTGGGGATCTGCTGATACCACATACACGTGTACAATCTAGATGGGTACAGCCAGGTAATGTCATTTAAGTGGAATATTCAACCTATCACAGATGGGACGCTTCTGCACATATGGGTTATAGGAAATATTAAGTAGATCTTAACATGCCTATGTGGTTATAAATATATCAGATATTTCATCGGCGCATTTGGTATCATCCAAGCCATAATGAAAGAGATTCATGGTCACATTACCTCGTGATGGAAAGGCGATCTATAGTTTCATGTCTACCAGTGACTGTATGCCCGCCTGTATGTCTGTCTGTATGTATGTATGTATGTATGACTGTATGTATGACTGTATGTATGACTTTATGTGTGTATGTGTGTATGTGTGTGTATGTATGTATGACTGTATGTATGACTTTATGTATGTATGTATGTGTGTGTATGTGTGTATGTATGTATGTATGTATGTATGTATGTATGTATGTATGTATGTATGTATGACTGTATGTATGACTGTATGTATGTATGTATGTATGTATGTATGTATGTATGTATGTATGTGTGACTGTATGTATGTATGTATGTATGTATGTATGTATGTATATGTGTGTATGTATGTGTGTATGTATGTATGTATGTATGACTGTATGTATGTATGTATGTATGTATGTATGTATGTATGTATGTATGTATGTGTGACTGTATGTATGTATGTATGATGTATGTATGTATGTGTATGTATGTATGTATGTATGTATGACTGTATGTATGTATGACTGTATGTATGTATGTATGTATGTATGTATGCATGTGTATGTATGTGTGTATGTGTGTGTATGTGTGTGTGTGTGTGTGTGTGTGTATGTGTGTGTGTGTGTGTGTGTGTTGTGTGTGTGTGTGTGTGTGTGACTTTACGTTTATGTTTTTGCTTTGTATTTAAGGCTGCACATGTATGGTTAACGGAAATAGTTATGAAGCTGTGTGTCGAGAGTATGTGCATGGACTGACGGTGCCTATAGATGATGCCATCATTTTGAATGGTCAAGGTCGCCAAAGCGAATGTTCATAGGTCACTAATCCTGAGGGCACGCGGCATGAATGACTTTCGGTTATTCGATAGCCAATTACGCTATCTGCCACACGTGAAGAACACTGCCACACGAAAGAGATTACCAATGGATTCTACCAAACAAAGTCTCATTGCCATGGGTAAAGTTCTATTTAATAATGCAAATGGACAGACTGCAAGATATATGACCTCCAATATAGATACTAAAGTACACAATATAGAAGTTCACACGTGTTGTGAGAGAATGAAAACAACGAGTAGTATACACAATGGGGCTACGGGACCAGGTCCCCCCAATTTTTAAATTGAGCCCTTGAGAAGTCCCTAATCGCGTAGCCCCATTGTGTATACTACTACTGAGGTGCTTGCCAAATTTGATGAAAATCGGTCAAATAGTTTTATGAAATGTTAACTTTTAAGTGAGCATGGGGTCGGTCGGGAAAATGCAAAATGTCCAACTTTTTGTCGTAATTAAGTCTTAATTAATATAATGAAGTCATCGAGAGTGTTCCCAATGCCGTTTTGCTATAGCGTAACCATCTGCCGAGATGCATGCAAAATTTCACGGAAATCGGTCAAATAGTTTAGGAAATAATAAGGTGTTTTTAGCTGAATGAAACGCAGGTCTCGGCAGTCATCACCTCGCTACCTTCTCGGGGGGTTGCTTTGAGCGAGCGCCGTGGACGAGTATAAGTGTGTGCGAGTGTGTGTTTCGGCTCGGCTATGATGATGATGCACGGCCGACTGACTAGCGAGGCTACAGATGTCTGAAAGTGAATGAAACGCATCTCTCGGCAGTTCCTCCCCGGGTCTCGGTATCACCGAGCGAGCGCTATGGGCAAGTCGCAGTGTGTGTGTGTCTCGGATCAGCTATTATTCACCATGTGCAGCTCGCTGTATAGCTGGATGGCCACATAGCATACCACAACCTAATAGCACATACAAATAATCATGAGAATTATCATACAGTCTGCGATCTAAGAGGGACTGTGTCGTGAGGTACGATCATCAACATCCTTTCTGACGAATGCTCTCGGCGATCCGTCTTTCAAGTAGTACAAGTTCGGTTCGCAGTCTTTGATGTCGACAAGGTCTAGAATGTACATTTTCATGGACCATATCGGATCGGTTGGCGCGTTTTCTGCTGTCTCCCTCGTATTCTCACGGCTGGTACAAGTACCTAACGCTGACCCGGTCCGGTAATGTCTTCTCTGTTTTATCGCGACGTGCCGCTGCCGACGACAATTCGACGGATTTCATTTTGATGGCTTTGACGGGTCTCTTGCCCACGAGTCTGGTGACTTCGTTAATATGGCATTCACCACTCGCGGTAAGCGTACGACCCATTCCGTGTTTCTGTTTTGGGGATCCATTAAATCCTGCGAGTACTGATTTGAGAACAGGCCTTTGGCTAAGGTGCGATTGAATCTCTCGACTATCACTTGGCTTCGGTGAGCTCCCGCCACACCTCATCTCACCTGGACTTTGTGCTTGGCCAGCAGTTGTGACACGGCTCCTATGAACTCGCGTCCGGGATCAATTTGCAATATGGCAGGCCAGGTCAAGCGACTGCGTTTGTATGTGCGTTCTAAGGCTTTGGCGACTTCGTTTGAATCTTTGGTCATCAACGGTTCGGCTTCCTTGTAGCGACTGGCGACGTCGACGACTGTCAGGGCGTACTTGTAGGTTTTACGCCTCACCCTGTCGTGAGGTAGAAACATGAGGTCGGCTTGGTGAACACGATTCGGCGTTGAAATGTCGAATTTTCTTCTCGGGATGTACCGAGGCGCCGGCAGGTAAACTTGCCAGATGGTTTGTTTTTTAAGCCAAGCTTCCGATACTCTAGCGGCTTTAGCGAGTTTCGGGATGGCATCCGCACCTTTCCAGTACAGGCGTGGGCTGTAATAAATTTTCTCCATGATGTATGTATTGCGTGCGTTTTAATTACGTAATATGTGCGTGTGTCCGTACGCGTAAGTGGTGATTCCATCGATGGCGATCCATCGTTTCGTGTCCATGGGTGACAGCAACGTCTTGTTGATTCTCAGTCCGTATATCCTGTGTCCGTCGCTTCTCAGCATGTTCATCTGGTGTTTGAGCGATTTATTCTTGAACAGGGCTTCCTTGAATCTGGCGTGTTTGATGTGTTTTTTGACCACATGTTTTTTCACGCCTTTCCCCTTTCGGATTTCATCGTCGTCGGCTTTCTTGATGGAATACATCTTGGGTCTCAAGCCGACTTACTCGTCGATCGGCGTGCCCGCGCATTCGTCCTTCATCTTGCAGAGCTCTTTTTTGTTGACTTGGCTGTGCATAGGGTGATTTTTAGGGTAGTCGCTAGTGTCGTGTTTCTTCATGTGTTTCTTCATGTCCTCGTACACGTCCTCGGTCTGAATTTCCATCAGCAGGGAATCTGTGTCCAACGTTATGTTGATTTCGACTAGATCATACCGCATCTCTCAGCAGTTCCCCTGGGTCGACTCGCTGTCGTCTTGGTAGCATTGAGCAAGCGCTGTGGGCGAGTCGCAGTGTGTGTGTCTCGGCTCAGCTATTTACCTATAGCTCGCTGAGATGGCTGGCTACTTATGTTGATGTCCGCGAAACAGTTCATTGTGAATCTCCTATGATTTGTTTGGTTGTCGTAATGAAGGCTTGTCGGGCCTGTTGCTTCCCTTGTTCTATGAATTTTTTTTCTCGTCTTCGCAAATGACTGCGTTTTTACGAGACTTGGTCGGAACCTCTTGTTTCATTCTGTGATATTTTGCGATGTCTGATAGCACAAAACGAAACTCTTCTTCAGAGATTTTAGAGTCGGTGAGCCCAATGGAATTTTGATCGTCTATCGTGTTTAACTTCGCTTTGGCTAGAAATCTAATTTCGTCGTGTTTCAATGCTTTACGTTGCAGTCTGCGAGACACATACTTAAGGGTCAATCCCATCTACCCTGCCACTCCCGCTGTTATTTCAATGCCTAGCACCATGGGTGCGGCCACGATGGTGGATAGTAAACCGATACCTGCTATGCCTAATCCCATGCTGACTGAAACCAGAGCGCTGTCAACACCGTCCACGGAATTGACGGCCCTGTGATATTTTTTCTTTAATGCCAACCGCGTATCGCGTTCACGTTCTAGTTGTTGTTTGTAGCGTTTGTAAATGCTGTCTTTCAGTTGCAAGGTGTACAGTTTGCCATTGACTCTGGGTTCGTCGAATCTGCGTGTGTCCACGAGGTCGGAGATTGCTATGGTGGTGCATTTTGTAACGCGTGTTCCTGGACCATGAGACTCCGTCATTGCCGTATGTGCAGTGTCGTGCTGAGATATCCTATACTTATGGGATCGTGTTTCATGTCTAAAACCGATATTTTCAATTCGGTGATGTTGAACGACACTCGTCTTGATGCGCTGAGTCGGTCTGTATTCTCGTTTCACGTGTACTACCAGATCAGACGTATCCTGAAAGAAATCAGAGCCCCGATTCCGCAGGACAAGGCGTGGAATGTTGTAAACAATCCATACGATCGACGTGCGTACGAACGCGTTTGCAATGAATTCGAACTAGATCCGAAGAGGGTCGATTGGTGTTTGCCGGGTCCGAGCCACGGTTTGGGCATTCCCATTGTTCACAACATGTCTCTCGTGGAAGCCAGCAAACAGCTAGTGAAAGATTGGGGTTACAGCATCGTGGGTCGTGAAGGACGGCTTACGACGCGCAGAAACAGTTCATGGCTAACGTCAAGGCTAACGTTGCTGGACCGGTTGATCTACCGAGTGCCATCGAATGCTATCAAAACACGCTAGAATACATTCAGTCGAAAGTCAACTACGTGTTTGGCGCGAGACTGTACATGGCTCCAAGCAACATGCTAGACCAGGTTGATCTACCGAGTGCAATCGAACGCTATCAAAACGCGCTAGAATGTATTCGGCAGAAAGTCGACTACGTGTTTGGCGCGAGACTGTACATAGCTCCAAGCAACATGCGACTGAGGGTGAACAGAGTGGTGGTTTACAACAACAAAAGCGTCATCCCCACCAGCGATCAAAAGTTGGGTTTGAACCAGGACATCAATAACGCGAGTCGAGTCATGTCGCAGTACGAAATGGGCATCGTGGCACTGACACCGGAAGAAGTAGCACCACCACGCCAACAACAGCAGCAGCTGCCCCCGCAAGTGCAGGCAAACAATCAGCGGCACGTCAATCGCAAGACGTCGCTGGTGGTCGGCGGGATCGTGGATGGACTGTGCCTCATTTGGTTAAAAATTCCTTAGCTGCGACATACACCAGACCCGCCATGGCGATGACGAAAGCCCACCATTTTCGACAAGAAGCCTAAGAAGCGATGCCAGTCAGCGCTTCGGCGGCTTTGCCGGCCAGTTTAGCCAGGGCTTCGTGGAGAGATTTCAAATGTTTTTCATCCAGTCACTGATGTCGTCGCCTGATGATGGGCTTGTTGGTGTTGGTGGTGTACCACCACCGCCCGTCAGCGATACGACCATGGTCGATATGATGCAGCCCAAAGCAGTGAGAACGCTGCCGATGGTGATTCCTTTTTCCCGGAACAGAATTCGGATCCTGTCAGCCAACGTGGTGTCGTCTTCCAGGTCACACAATCTTTTCTCGATGATGTATTTCAGGGCTTCGTTGTCCACGATCCTGAGTTTTCTTTCTCGTGAGCGATGTGCTCGTCGATTTCGTTCAGTTTACCTATGTTGTTCACGAGTTCTCCGTGCACGTTTTTCAAGGCTTCGTCTAGACCCGGAAGTTTCCTAAGAGGAAATTCGAATAAGAGGAAGACCAATATTTTTTCGATTTCGTCCAAAGCTTCTTTGGAGCGCTCGGGCATTTCTCTCGGATCAGCGACAGCATGACCGAGTTCAGTCCTTACATTTTGCAGATCTCGGACGACCTTCGGGGGAAGTTGTTTGGGTCGAGCGCCGCCGTAATCTCGCCTAGCGTTGACAGGGTGAGCAGTTTTCTCGTGTGTTCGTTTATGAGATTGACCTCCGGATGGGCTTTCAATCGCAGCATTTCCTTCATTGTCGATTTTGAACTTCGGATAGTGGCAACCAAATGGTTCGACGTAATTTTTATCGTGCTTTAAAGCATTGTAATACTCGTCCACAGCCTGCTTTAAAAGCTCTCCACGGTGTCCCCCATGAACGAGGTGTCCATGGCTGTTGCTGCATCATTTTCGCTCAGCTGGTGTACGTCGAAATCGTCCATGGGAATATCGTCAGCCATTTTAATTTTTTATTAAACTTATAATATACATAGTTTCAATATAAACAATGTCACAATACGGACGAAAGCTAGATCCTTTCCGAAGATTGAGAGAACCCCTGGGTGTTAAAGCCGTAGTTCAGTCGGTGACCATCACCCACAATCCGAGCATGATCGATCAAAACCAAACACTGCTGGTTCGATTCCCCAACCTGGGTGCGAATGACGTCATCGTCCCCGGCATGGCTCAGAAATTCAACTCGGTGCTTAAAGATTTATGGGAACAGACACTTGTCGTCGCCGTGGCGGGTCTGGTGTACGTCACAGCTAAGGAATTTTTAACCAAATGAGGCACAGTCCATCCGCGATCCTGCTGACCACCAGCGCCGTTTTGCGATTGACGTGCCGCTGATTGTTTGCCTGCACTTGCGGGGGCAGCTGCTGCTGTTGTTGGCGTCGGTGGTGCTACTTCTTCCGGTGTCGGTGCCACGATGCCCGTTTCTTACTGCGACATGACTCGACTCGCGTATTGACATCCTGGTTCAAACCCAACTTTTGAACGCTGGTGGCAATGACGCCTTTGTTGTAGCCCACCACTCTGTTCACCCTCAGTCGCATGTTGCTTGGAACCATGTACAGTCTCGCGCCAAACACGTAGTCGACTTTCGACCGAATATATTCTAGGGCGTTTTGATTGCGTTTGATGGCACTCGGTAGATCAACCGGTCTAGCAATGGCATCCTCGACGTTAGCCACGAACTGTTTCTGCGCGTCGTAAGCCGTCCTTCAGGACCCACGATGCTGGAACGCATTTGCGTCTGAGCGCCCAGCACGGCCAACGTTCAAAACACCGACATGAGTAAACCCTTTCGAAGTGTCCAGGATGAACATTTTCCAATCGTCCGCGGGTCCCTGCTCAAACCTCCAAACGCGGTAATCCTTGCTGTCGTTGAAAGCCATGTACAAGTTGTTCCACTTGTTCGTCTTCGGATCTAGTTTGAATTCATCCCAAACGCGTTCGTACGCACGTCGATCGTATGGATTGTTAACGACATTCCACGCCTTGTCCTGCGGAATCGGGGCTCTGATTTCTTTCAGGATACGTCTGATCTGGTAGTACACGTGAAACGAGAATACAGACCGACTCAGCGCATCAAGACGAGTGTCGTTCAACATCACCGAATTGAAAATATCGGTTTTAGACATTAAACACGATCCCATAAGTATAGGATATCTCAGCGCGACGCTGCACCTACGGCACTGAGTCTCGTGGTCCAGGAACACGCGTTACAAAATGCACCAACATAGCAATCTCCGACCTCGTGGACACACGCGGATTCGACGAACCCAGAGTCAATGGCAAACTGTACACCTTGCAACTGAAAGACAGCATTTACAAACGCTACAAACAACAACTAGAACATGAACGCGATACGTGGTTGGCATTAAAGAAAAAATATCACAGGGCCGTCAATTCCGTGGACGGTGTTGACAGCGCTCTGGTTTCAGTCAGCATGGGATTAGGCTTAGCAGGTATCGGTTTACTATCCACCATCGTGGCCGCACCCGTGGTGCTAGGCATTGAAATAACAGTCGAAGTGGCAGGGTAGATGGGATTGACCCTTAAGTATGTGTCTCGCAGACTGCAACGTAAAGCATTGAAACACGACGAAATTAGAATTCTAGCCGGAGCGAAGTTAAACACGATAGACGATCAAAATTCCATCGCGCTCACCGACTCTAAAATCTCTGAAGAAGAGTTTCGTTTGGTGCTATCAGACATATTTAAATATCACAGAATGAAACAAGAGATTCCGACCAAGTCTCGTAAAAACGCTGTTAACGAAGCAACAGGCCTGACAAGCCTTCATTACGACAACCAAACAAATCATAGGAGATTCACAATGAACTGTTTCGCGGACATCAACATAGCCAGCCATCTCAGCGAGCTATAGGTAAATAGCTGAGCCGAGACACACACACTGCGCCTCGCCCACAGCGCTTGCTCAATGCTACCGAGATGGCAGCGGGTCGACCCGGGGAAACTGCCGAGATTGCTGGTATGATCCAGTGGAAATAAACGTAACGTTGCCAGCCAGCCAGCCAGTTGGCTGTACAAGCCGAGCCGAGCCACACACTGCGACTCGCCCACAGCGCTCGCTCGGTGATACCGAGACGACAACCCGGAGAGGAAACTGCCGAGAGATGCGTTTCATTCACTTTCAGACATCTGTAGCCTCGCTAGTCAGCCGGCCGTGCATCATCATCATAGCCGAGCCGAAACACACACGCGCACACACTTATACTCGTCCACGGCGCTCGCTCAAAGCAACCCCCCGAGACGGTAGCGAGGTGATGATTGCCGAGACCTGCGTTTCATTCAGCTAAAAACACCTCTCGCCTCGATAATATATAACAAGTACGACAATACGTTGGATTGTTAGCCTTTCACCAGACCGACCCCCATGCTCACTAAAAAGTGATTATTTCCTAAACTATTTGACCGATTTCCGTGAAATTTTGCATGCATCTCGGCAGATGGTTACGCTATAGCAAAACGGCATTGGGAACACTCTCGATGACTTCATTAGATTAATTAAGACTTAATTACGACAAAAAGTCAACATTTCATAAAACTATTCGACCGATTTTCATCAAAGTTTCCATGCACCTCAGTAGTAGTATACACAATGGGGCTACGCGATTAGGTACTCCCAAGGGCTCAATTTAAAAACTGAGCCCTTGGTGGGGACCTGGCCCCGTAGCCCAATTGTGTATACTACTCAACGCCTGGAGCAGAACTTAGGTTACATACCTCGGTTAGCTTAATGTCGGAGAAAAACCGGAAGTGATATATGTTGCACAGGTTGTGCCTGTTACACTCACATCATTCAGAATACAACCTCTCCACGTACGTACAACGTATGTATTGACTTTCCATTCTCAGTACAACATGTTAACCCCATATGATGAAGCTCAGTGTGTTTGTATTCTCTGTAGAACCGACTATATGAATTAAGATATGCTTCTTCACCTTCTTTTTAGCAATATGTTCCAAAAAAGGAATGTATTTTTCTTTTCCTTCTGTGCACCATGAAAAACGGAATATAAAAATATATTTAAATTAATCTTAATTCAGTATATTTCTTTACTTCCGGTTTTCTATAAATACCTCATATATACCAAGCATCAGCGTCGGGGAACAATCAGTCAGGATAACCTGGTTTACAGGGCGTAAAAACACAGCGGTGAAAGTTATGTGAGTGGACCACTGATCAGTGATGAAACCAGGTGTTCGCAGAGAGGTTAAGCGTGTCGTGCACTAATGGTAGGACCCCCACTTACACAATTTCATGAAAAAGTAAGGGCTTACTGCCTGACACATCAGGTCGTAGTCATACGACGCAGTCTGTACCAATCGAAGTTCGACGAGATTTGACACAAAAACCCAGTAATGGACCAAAAGTTTCTGTGTGAACATATGCATCTTTACTTTCGGTTTTAGAAAGAAATATATATGTTTCTTCTCTTTCGGTTTTGCATGAAGCACCGAATCACCGATTGTTTTTGACGATTTCAAAGGCTATACAAGATGTAAGCTTCTTCAGGCTCTGAGACGCTGCTCAGTTAGACTAGTATCGTCTACGACCGCATCAGCACGTCTCCGCACTTGAAGAAGCTATGGGATGCTGGATTCTATTAGTCGAAGCTAACGGCGTTGTGGGAGGAAATAGCAGTAATAGAAAAACGTTTATCTGAGATGCTATGATGGGATTTTCATCAAATCTTGATCATATATTGATGGCTGCTTAACTTGGACGCAAGGGGCGTAATACGCTTATAACTTAATTCAGTATTTAACAATTACTTGGTACAGCCACTCAACTCCGAAATGAAGCTAATCAATCGATAGAAGTCAACAAATCACCTATAAGTAGGTCCATTATTCACATCTATTGTGTTAATGTATACCTTAATAAGTAAGCGTTTTATCACGGACCCTGTCTTTCTCCATCTAACAGGACAGATATAGCTAGGTCGCCCCCGCAATCTGTCGATGCTGAGGCCATTATGTAACCTTAGAGCTGCCGACACCAGTGAGCCGATGGCCTTATAATGAGTTTTAGATGGAAGTTATCGCACAAGTTCATTTATGGATGTTGGAAAGCTTAAAATATTCCGTTTGTGAACAGAACATTGTAATACCATGTGAATAATGTATGTGCTGCGGTGGAAAATGCATCAGTGTCGCTTACATGTGTAGGAAGATTGATAACTGATATTAGACCGATGCCTGAATACCGGTGGAGATTTGATCACTCTGATTCCGACAGTGTGTATAGAATGTGTTCTGTTCGAATAAAGTGGCACTTGATTTTATGTTTTATGTCTCTCTGTGTATTACTGGATATGAGTCGGGTATCGCACCGCTTTCAGTGGTATTCCAATTATATCACGACGTGTAACTTAGTGTGGGATGAAAGCCCGAAGTGATCCGGGCCTGAAACGTTTACCACTTTGGAGTGAGTGAGTAAGGCGTTAACCAATTTGGTGGAACCTACCAGCAAACATATGGTACAGATATAACGGAGACTGGTACTCACTATCATAGAATCCTTAACCCCTCAGGGGAAGTAATTCTTTGTAGAATTGTTTCAGATTAGACCGTTAATAATAATAATGCTAATTTTGCGCCTAGAATCCAACACGATGCTGCTCTCGGGCGTTACAATATTACCCTGACGGAATTGTACTTTCAAAGCTGCTACTAAGCGCATCGCGCGACCATATAGGTCCGTATGTCCGCTTCTCAGGTACCCATTTTGAACAGCTGGGTGGACTGAGTGCAATGTGGACGAAGTGCCTTGCCCAGGGACACAACACAGTATGAGACCCAGGTCACACATTTTAGTGTCACCTCCGGGATTCGAACCCGGGCCTTTGGCGTGAGAGGCCAGCATGCTAACCACTACACCACCGTTACCCGCGTATATTGCATGAATAAATAGTTAAAGTATTCAACAATATGTGAGTGAGTGATTGAATGAATGCCTGGGGAAGTGAATGAGCGAATGAGTGAGTGAGTGGATGAGTTGAGTAACACTGCTTCGAACAGTATTCCATTTACATCACGGCTTCCGACCCTTGCAGGTCGGGTTAGAATATTGATCTTCAGTAACCCATGCTTGTCGTAAGAGGCGACTAACGGGATCAGGTAGTCAGGCTCGCTGACTTGGTTGACACATGTCATCGGTTCCTAATTGCGCAGATCGATGCTCATGCTGTTGATCACTGTATTGTCTGGTCCAGACTCGATTATTTACAGACCGCCGCCGTATAGCTGGAATATTGCTGTGTGCGGCGTAAACTTAAACTCACTCACTCACATCACGGCTTGGCCTCCGAGGAAAGCCTGAACGGATACAGTGTACTTCCAAGACGAGTGGTTTGGTTTCAGGGTCAATAATATCCTGATATTTGATGGTTCATGAATGACATTTTGCTTTCTAGAGTAAACACACAAAACATTACAGATGCTGTGATCTTGGTTGCCTGGATTCTTAGGCTCAGTACCGGTATTACAAATCGGTTTACGGAGACTCGGGCGTAAATAGAATGTGTTGTACACTTGCTGCCTCTAAGGCTGAAATAATGTGTTGTCGGCTTGTCGTCACCCTGACAGGAAAAGTGTTCTCTTTACGACATATTATTGTTCTCTTCATCTTGTGAATGAGGCTTCCTCTTCTGTTTCAGATGATGGGTGTTTTCCGGGACAGTGATTTGAGAGATTTGTATAATGATACAGCTATATTACAAATAAGGTAAGACGAAGGCGTTCTGTTATTATTTCTATCTTCTCATTACGGACAAGTAGTTTTTTGCCTAATGTTTACAAGTTGTAAGGAAAATATCACAAGGATGGTATCACGACGTATTTGGTCATTTCATTGTTTCCGAGGTGGGGAAGGCCAGTGGTTAAAGCGTTCGCTCGTCACGCCGAAGACCCGGGTTCGATTTCCCACATAGGTACAATGTGTGAAGCCCATTTCTTGTGTCCCCCGCCGTAAAATTGCTGGAATATTGCTAAAAGCGGCGTAAAACCATACTCACTCACTCCGAAGCTGACAATCGATTGTCAGGATGTATGTTGTCCTTCTGGCCAAGGGTTCGAAGTGTTGCAGCTTTGACAGCCGACTTCTTGAATAATTGATAATCTGAATTGAACTTAGCGTGGTCGTGTTTGAATATTCCTGTTAAATTACCTAGAAGAGTTTCCGTGTTCACCCTGTCCATGGTCTCCTCCACAGTTATCAGGATTTCTAACATCCGATTGCATAACGGCAGGCAGTTTACTTATTCTCTTACGAATTACGTTTGGATCTTTGTCGAAAGAGCACTCATTTAATTCTAATTCCCACACAGCGTCTCAAACACGTTCATGTGTTGACTGAAAGAACAGAAACAGAACATCGTCACCCTTTTTTTTGAAAGAAAAGAAAACTTTAAAAAATCACGATGTAAAAATGTCGCCTCAAATTCTCATTTGGCACGCACAGAATTCCAAAGCCATGCTGTGTTATTTAAGAATATCAGTTAGCGTGGAACACTGGACACTGAACACTTTTGTTTTCATGGATATCAATTTGGGACAATATCAGTCTCAAAATACCACGATCATTGTCCCGTTCTGAACATGCAATAACAATCTCTGCATGTATGACATCATATGTTTAAGTTAATCATAATGTGTACTTAATCTTTGAGACGACCCCTGAAGCTCTTGTCGCCACCATTTCACAGGGTGCTTTGTCTCACGTATGAGGCAACATGAAAATTGCCTGTCAATACCTTATCGATCCGTGTTCCCTTCAATGTCAGCCAAAATTAGAAAATAAAGATTTAGTACAGTGTAAATATTTCTGCAGGAAATAGCATTAAGGCTATATTAGAGAGCAATCATTTGAGATCGGTGGTATGCAAGCACTTGCGCAACGCTCACAGTGGACAAGTTCAGTGCTCTTTCGTCACTGCATCCTCCATTATTAGAGAAAGACTTTCCACACAATGCCCCGAGTTACTTCACAACACTCAGGGTTCTTTCCGCAGCCTACTGTGTGCGGACTAAATGCCGTCATGTAGAGGTGGAGACGTTGAAGGTCACGTCACATATATATCACGACAGTGTTCTCACCAGCCTTAGAGACCAGAGTTGTCAGTGGTCACATGTATAAACAACAGTTGTCAGTGATCACAAGTATAAACAACTGTTGTCAGTGATCACATGTATAAACAACAGTTTACAGTGATCACATGTATAAACAACTGTTGTCAGTGATCACACGTATAAACAACAGTTCACAGTGGTCACATGTATAAACAACAGTTGTCAGTGGTCACATGTATAAACAACAGTTCACAGTGGTCACATGTATAAACAACAGTTGCCAGTGGTCACATGTACAAACCACAGTTGTTTTTTGTCACATGTATAAACAACAGATGTCTTTGGCCACATGTATAAACAACAGTTGCCAGTGGTCACATGTATAAACAACAGTAGTATTTGGTCACGTGTATAAACAAGAGTTGTCTTTGGTCACATGTATAAACAACAGTTGCCACTGGTCACATGTATAAACAACAATTGTGTTTGATCACGTGTATAAACAACAGTTGTCAGTGGTCACATGTATAAACAACAGTTGTCTTTGGTCACGTGTAAAACAACAGTTGTCTTTGGTCACGTGTAAAACAACAGTTGTCAGTTGTCACACGTATAAACAACAGTTGTCTTTGGTCACGTGTATAAACAACAGTTGTCAGTTGTCACACGTATAAACAACAGTTGTCTTTGGTCACGTGTATAAACAACAGTTGTCAGTTGTCACACGTATAAACAACAGTTGTCAGCGGTCACAGTGGTCACACGTATAAACAACAGTTGTCTTTGGTCACATGTATAAACAACAGTTGTCAGCGGTCACACGTATAAAAAACAGTTGTCTTTGGTCACGTGTAAAACAACAGTTGTCTTTGGTCACGTGTATAAACAACAGTTGTCAGTTGTCACACGTATAAACAACAGTTGTCTTTGGTCACGTGTATAAACAACAGTTGTCAGTTGTCACACGTATAAACAACAGTTGTCTTTGGTCACGTGTATAAACAACAGTTGTCAGTTGTCACACGTATAAACAACAGTTGTCAGCGGTCACAGTGGTCACACGTATAAACAACAGTTGTCTTTGGTCACATGTATAAACAACAGTTGTCAGCGGTCACACGTATAAACAACAGTTGTCAGTTGTCACACGTATAAACAACAGTTGTCAGCGGTCACAGTGGTCACACGTATAAACAACAGTTGTCTTTGCTCACCTGTACAAAGAACAGTTGCCATTGGTCACATGTATAAACAACATTTATCTTTGCTCACCTGTACAAAGAACAGTTGCCAGTGGTCACACGTATAAACAAAAGTTCACAGTGGTCACATGTATTTACAACAGTTCACACCCTGGTCACAAATATTAACAAAAGTTCACAGTGGTCACATGTATTAACAACAGTTCACTCCCTGGTCACATATATTAACAACAGTTCACAGTGGTCACATGTATTAACAACAGTTCCCAGTGGTTCCACAGTTGTTAGTGGCCACAACAGTTCCACAGTTGTTAGTGGCCACACGTATAAACAACAGTTCACAGCGGTCACATGTATAAACAACAGTTGTTAGTGGCCACAACAGTTCCACAGTTGTTAGTGGTTCACAGTGGTCACATGTATTAACAACAGTTCCCAGTGGTTTCATAGTTGTAGTGGCCACATATATAAACAACAGTTCACAGTGGTCACATGTATTAACAACAGTTCACAGTGGTCACATGTAAAAACAACAGTTCACAGTGGTCACATGTACTAACAACAATTTTCAGCGGTCACATGTATAAACAACAGTATCCAGTGGCCACACGTATAAACAACAGTTGTTGGTGGTCACATGTATAAACAACAGTTGTCAGTTGTCACGTGTATAAACAACAGTTTTCAGTGGTCACATGTATAAACAACAGGTGTTAGTGGCCACATATATAAACAACAGTTCACAGTGGTCACATGTATTAACAACAGTTCACAGTGGTCACATGTATTAACAACAACAGTTATAAACAACATTTCACAGTGGTCACATGTATAAACAACAGTTGTTAGTGGTCACATATATAAACAACAGTTCACAGTGGTCACATGTATCACATGTACAAAACAGTTCACAGTGGTCACATGTATAAAACAACAGTTCAACAGTTCAGTGGTCACAGTGGTGGTCACATGTATAAACAACAGTTCACAGTGGTCAGTGGTCGGTCATTGTATTAACAACAGTTCACAGTGGTCACATGTATTAACAACAGTTTTCAGTGGTCACATGTATAAACAACAGTTCACAGTGGTCACATGTATAAACAACAGTTCACAGTGGTCACATGTATAAACAACAGTTCACAGTGGTCACATGTATAAACAACAGTATTCAGTGGCCACACGTATAAACAACAGTTGTTGGTGGTCACATGTATAAACAACAGTTGTCAGCTGTCACATGTATAAACAACAGTTTTCAGTGGTCACATGTATAAACAACAGTTGTGAGTGGTCACGTGTATAAACAACAGTTGTTGGTGGCCACATCCATAACAACATTTGTCAGAGGTCACGTGTATAAACAACAGTATTCAGTGGTCACATGTATAAACAACAGTTATCACTTGTCACACGTATAAACAACATTTGTCAGCGGTCACACGTATAACAACAGTTGCCATTGGTCACACAGTATCTTTGCTCACCTGTACAAAGAACAGTTGCCAGTGGTCACACGTATAAACAAAGTTCACAGTGGTCACATGTATTTACAACAGTTCACACCCTGGTCACAAATATTAACAAAGTTCACAGTGGTCACATGTATTAACAACAGTTCACCCCTCACATGTATTAACAACAGTTCACAGTGGTCACATGTATTAACAACAGTTCCCAGTGGTTCCACGGTTGTTAGTGGCCACAACAGTTCCACAGTTGTTAGTGGCCACACGTATAAACAACAGTTCACAGCGGTCACATGTATAAACAACAGTTGTTAGTGGCCACAGTTCCACAGTTGTTAGTGGTTCACAGTGGTCACATGTATTAACAACAGTTCCCAGTGGTTTCATAGTTGTAGTGGCCACATATATAAACAACAGTTCACAGTGGTCACATGTATTAACAACAGTTCACAGTGGTCACATGTAAAAACAACAGTTCACAGTGGTCACATGTACTAACAACAATTTTCAGCGGTCACATGTATAAACAACAGTATCCAGTGGCCACACGTATAAACAACAGTTGTTGGTGGTCACATGTATAAACAACAGTTGTCAGTTGTCACGTGTATAAACAACAGTTTTCAGTGGTCACATGTATAAACAACAGGTGTTAGTGGCCACATATATAAACAACAGTTCACAGTGGTCACATGTATTAACAACAGTTCACAGTGGTCACATGTATAAACAACAGATCACAGTTGTCACAGTGTATATAAACAACAGTTGTTGTGGTCACATGTATTAAAACAACAGTTTGTCAACAGTTCAGGGTCACATGTATAAACAACAGTTTTTCAGTGGTCACATGTATAAACAACAGTTCACAGTGTCAGTTCACAGGTCACATGTAAACAAACAACAGTTGTCATTGGTCACATGTATAAACCACTATAGTCAATAGTTACATGAATAAAAACCATTAGTTGTCACTTGAGGCATGAAATATTTGGATCACATAAAATATAGACGTCCATCATTACCCAATGAGTTGTTAGCGAGTTATGCGATTATCGTTTGGTCGTTTCCCACCATAATCCTCATGTTTCTCCAGAGCTTCGACGGTCACTTATTCTCATTTCCTGTTTTGTATGTTTCAGGCCCGGTAGTGTAATTATTAGTTTTGTACTCGACTTCAAGACATCATTAGGTATTACACGTGACACAGTAGATCACGTCACCAGTGTAATACATACAGGCTTGGAAGGTTCCATATTCAAAATAGATCCGTCTTCACTGAAGATTTATCTCGAAGGTGAGTGACACCTTTTGATATTTAACCTTGCTCTTGTGGGGAGAAATATCGTACATAGGGGTATATATGTGTTGAGTTGTGTTTTTTTCTGGGCGTTGTCAGGGACAAAATATGTAAGAACCGAAGCAGGAATCATATTAGAGTGCAGTTTTCAGATACATTTCTTCACAGCGCTCGACCACGACCATGGCAGGTTATTACGCAAACTGTTGAGGTCTCTACATATGGTGATGCCATTAGATGTCATATAGATATCACCATCCTTAATCTGTTCAGATCGCATATAATGTAACTAATGTACTTGCATTTCATGTTCTACTATCTATTTGCCAACAGTTCATGTTCTGTCACCCATTTGATTACAGTTTCTATTCTGCTACCTACTTGCCTACAGTTCATGTTCTGTGACCTATTTGCCTACTATTTATGTTCTGTCACCTATTTGCCTATTGTTATGTTCTGTCACCTGTTTGCCTGCTATTTATGTTCTGTCACCTATTTGCCTATTGTTATGTTTTGTCACCTATTTGCCTACTATTTATGTTCTGTCACCTATTTGTCTCCAGTTCATGTTCTGTTACCTATTGCCTACGGTTCATGTTCTGTTGCCTATTGCCTACGGTTCACGTTCTGCTATATATTTCCCACGGTTCATGTTCTGTTACCTATTGCCTACGGTTCACGTTCTGTTATCTATTACCTACGGTTCATGTTATATTACCTATTGTCTACAGTTCATGTTTTATTACCTATTGCCTTCGGTTCATGTTCTGTTACCAATTGCCTACGGTTCATGTTCTGTTACCTATTGCCTACGGTTCATGCTCTGTTGCCTATTGCCTACGGTTCATGTTGTGTTACCTATTACCCCGGTTCATGTTCTGTTGCCTATTGCCTACGGTTCATGTTCTGTTACCTATTTGCCTAAAGTCCATGTTATTTAACCTTTTTCCTACGGTTCATGTTCTACTACTTATTTGTCTACAGTACCTGTCGCGTTTCCTGCTTGGCCATTGCTAATGTTTTTAAACGTAATTATAAAACCGACTAAGTCGACAACACGAAGCATACTGTTATGGTCATCCATTTATGTATAACATATCTCCACTTTTACGTGATTATGTTATATTTTCAGTGCCATTAACTACGGAAGGCCCGGCAATCCCTGCAAGTAAGTTTAGTTGTCTCCCACACGCAGGCTAAAACTGGAAGATACGCGTCAAGAACATACATCACCGATCACACAAAACCTTTCCTTATTACATGTCGAAGCATTAAAAACAAGAAGCGATAATGATCCATAAAATGAAATTGACTGGACAACGTTTGATGTGTAAGAGCGTCTCTGGAAAAGATTTCAAGCCATTTTTATTACAGCATTCATTCAATTGCAAGGTAGAACGCGTTCAATTTCGGAAATCAATGTTCAAGAGAGTACTTAGATACCTCAATACGACATGTATGATGTTCAAGCGGACACTGTATGTCAATGTGTCTAAACTTGGTAACGCTGCACCGTCTATTTGCACATGTAGAAGGGCACAGGGGTGAGCCTGGCTTCTGCCGCAGTTGGCTGTGCAGAGCTGCCCATCAGAACATATGGTCATCCGGTTCGATTCTCGGTTCGCCCCGATTATGTCTGATGCGTGTCAGATACCTTTGGTCACAGGTTTGAATCCCCGATTAGACCCCATTTTAGCATCGTCAACCTTATTTGATGAATCAGGCAAATGTGTGTTTCTCTTCCAGCATCATGCGAGCCGATGCGTCTCCACCCGTGTATCAACGGGACGGACTACCACAGCACCATGTACCCTAACGTGTTTGGCGACGTCACTCAGTCTCAGGCCATAGCACGATACAACCACTACAAAGACTTCTTTGACATTCCATGTCATGCATACGCAACTGATTTCTTCTGTTCTGCTTACACTCCCGAGTGCTACTTGAATAGGCCCATACCTCCTTGTCGGAGTTACTGTGAGGGTGAGTGTTACTTGAATAGGCACACACCTCCTTGTCCGAGTAACTGTGAGGGTGAATGTTACTTGAATAAATCCATACCTCCTGGTCGGAGTTACTGTGAGGGTAAGTGTTACTTGAATAGGTCCATACCTCCTTGTCGGAGTTACTGTGAGGGTGAATGTTACTTGGATAGGTCCATACATCCTTGTCGGAGTTATTTTGATCGTAAGCGTTACTTGTACAACCCAATACGACAGGTACTTGAACAAATCGTAATTCCAAACCGGCGATAACTGTGTCAGTGTCATATGAGAATCGGGATGAACACTCTTTGGTTATTTCCAAATACTTCATCACACCAGCATTATTTGAAAACAAGCCTTGTGTTTGTGTGTATTGTCAGAGGTGCGGTCCCGGTGTGTGGGTGCTTACTCTGCCAACATCACATTCCCCGTTGACTGCTCCAGGCTGCCCGAGTCCTCCAACCCCACAGTGTGCAGGCCAAGCTTGTACAAACGTAAGTACGACCCGGATATATGGAGTGAGTGAATGAGTTTAGTTTTACGCCGCTTTTAGCAATATTCCAGCCACGGCGGGGGACACTAGGTCTTCACACATTGTACCCATTATCCGGATATAAGTGGACTGTAAACGTTTTCCTGTTGTCAGACTATCCTGCATTCGGTATATACTTTTATCAAAATCATGATGTGAGTTGGGATGGGATGCTGGTGGCCCAGTAAGCGCTGCAATTCGCTGTTAGAGTTACGTCCCTTCGGGCACACTAGGAACCTTTGCTTATAGATTCGAATCCCAGTTCGCATGGACTATGTTTCAGGTTTATCAGTACCAAACCTTTTCATGAATTTCACCACATTGGTAAAGGTCACTTTGTCACTGGAATAGGCATCAAACCCTCTTCACTCACTGAAACAGTCAGTATGCAGATAGAAACTGAAACATATTTTCTGTATATTTCTCCAGCGGGGAAGTGTATACCAGTGCAGGAAGAGCTGTGTGAGGACATTGGCTACAATTACACCTCCTTCCCCAACACCGTGGGCAGCTACGGGGAGAAGGAAGTCAAAAGCAACCTGACCTTGATTATCAAGGGAATCCAGTTTGCCACCCACTGCTTCAAATACGCCCGACTGTTCATCTGTGCTGCCTTCGTCCCCAAATGCAGTGGGACAGGTCACGTGCCCAATCACATCATCCCGCCCTGTCGCAGTCTGTGCGAAGGTAAGAAGCACCATTAGTTATTTTTGCGTTATTTGATTCTTTGTTCATTGTCTGAGACACACTCACTCATGATAAAGACATCGTCACTCAACGTGAGGGTCAACGTTGGAAACAGTGGTTTCGAGATTTGGAGCCGTATTGAGAGGAAATGGTTTAATTTAAATAAGGTAATACTTGAATCAGTGAGGCGCTTTTGTGGGGAAAAAGCGGAACTCACACATGGGTGATACTTTATATATTTTGGCCACACTTTCTGTATACCATCAATACTTTGCTGTCATTATAGAGTTCAAGTCCCGCTGTGAGATCTACCTGCACATCTTCTACCTTGGGTGGCCTCCCGGTATGAACTGTTCCGCCTTCCCAGATTCCCCGGATGAAAACATCTGTATTGGCTACGATGAGGCCCACGAAATACCGGAGAAGGGAGGTGAGGCCAGTAGTGTCTCTTCTAGACTAGATCCACTCAAATACCCGTGAAGATCCGGGTTACAATTCATATTCAGCAACCCGTGCTTGTCGTAAGGGCGACAAACGAGATCGGTTGGTCAGGCTCTCTGACGTGGCTGATGCATGTCATCGTATCCCAATTGCGTAGATCGATGTTCATGTCAGTAAAACAACCCGTACAGGGTAATTGCATTAATGGATGACTACATTATTTGAAATTGGCCTATTTAGGAATGTATGGATATTTACTTTACTTTAGAATTACATGTTTATCGATTCTCGGTGTGGTTACTCTGAAAGCCACAGTGTCCTTGGGGCAGGCTGAAGATGTTGTTTCACTCAACTTTACTTGTTCAACTATATACTGTAAACTGAAGAGCAAAACAAGTATACCAAATCAGGTTTTTATGTACATTGTACTTGAAAATTGCTGGAACTGCTGTTAAATTCGATTATGTCTCTTTTATAAATATTCTTTTCTCCAACATTTTGCAGAAAAGTAAACTGTGGAAAGGTAATTGTGTGTAAAAAGAAATCAGTTCAGTGAGGACTTGGGCAAGAAATGAATTTGCAACAAAATGAGTGCTATTATGTTAGAATTTTTCTGAATCTATGCCGAAAAAAGCTAATTTATTGATTTTCAAACGTAAGATATGTACAATTAACCACCAGCGGGTATGCGAACAATATCTTTCAATTTTTAAAAATAAGTCTAAAAGTACTTTAAAATATAGAACGATGTTGAAGTATTATCGTTGAACGCTAAGCACAAGGACAGTTCATTTCTCGGGTATGGACTTAAGATATTTTCATTCGAACATTGTTAACATCAACCGAAAGTAGTAGTTTCGTTTGCTGCTCAGTTTAATTCATCACTCGCTATATACTGAACTAAAGAAGTTAGGAATCGTGAATATTTTTGAATATTCACTCCCATTCCCTCAAATTGTCCATGATTCCTGACGAGAGCCCCAGTTGCCTAAAGTGCCGCCATTTGAGTCGTGTCACTTGGGTGCACTGGACACCCATGGTTGTGGGTTCGAATCCCATTTCGCGATCATGGTTCAAGGTTTGTCGGCTCACCAAAATGGTTTTTCCTCCCTTATTTGAACTGATGCTGTGATACAGAGCGGCAACTATCTAACTCACTCACAAAAGAGCTTTAGGAGTAACATTTCATTTGATTAGCTTTTAGGTAGCTCTAACTAAATACTTTATTAGTACATAAGCACCTTCACTTTGACAATTTATCTGATGTTACCCGCAGTCCCATAACGAGGCTATCGGTGATGGATTTCTAGAGGCAGTACATATTAATTCTGGGTCGATTCGATTATGTTTCAGGTTTATCAGTACCAAACCTTTTGTCCTGAATTTCACGACATTGGTAAACGTCACTTTGTCACTGGAATATGGTATACAGAGCATTAAACCTTCTTCACTCACTGAAACAGTCAGTATGCAAATAGAAACAGTGACATATTTTCTGTATATTTCTCCAGCGAGTATACTTCTCCAGGAAGTGTATACCAGTGCAGGAAGAGTTGTGTGAGGACATTGGCTACAACTACACCTCCTTCCAGGCAGCTTTAATTAAATACTTTATTAGTACATAAGCAGCTTCCATTTTGACTATTTATCTGATGTTACCCGCAGTCCCATTATATTAATACTGGGTAAAACACGAGGCTTTATGTCCCTTGATGAAAACACGAACAAGCGGGGACCAGAATTGCTTTCACATTGTTTTCCAATCAACGGTAACACCAAAGATCCGACCCCTCGCCGAGTTTGAGGAATGGCTAAATAATGACAGCAAGACATTGTTGGGAACTTAGGGCTACACCAAGTGGACATAAGACATGCTTGATGGGTAGTTGATAGCGAAGCTCTGGGTGGTGTTTGCCAAGCATCTAGCGGTTCCAGCCGCAATGCGCGGGATGCGGCGTTCTGACGCCGGCTTTAAGAAGTCTTATTGGGTCTCGGTTTACACTGGGACAGTCTTCTGTACAAATATGTTCCTTTGCCGTAAAAATGCAGATACTCAAATCCGAAGGGACATACTAGCCCGTGAGATGTTGTTCTTATCGAGTGGTAGCCCGCGTAGACACATTGCAAATACCTATAGCGCTGCTGATCATGTTTACAATTGATCCTGGGCAACCCTTGTTGTCTTAAGTGGCGACTAACGGAATCGGGTGGTAAGGTTCGCTGACGTGTTTGGCACATGTCATCGTATCCCAGATTGGTAAATCGATGCTCATGATTTCTATCACTAGACTATCTCGTCCAGAGTCTATAATTTACAGAATGCCGCTAAACCGGTGTTAAACAACTAACAAACTGCAAGTACTTAGAATTGGAAGAGTGTCTGGATGTATGTATGTTTTATCAGTGGAAACAAACTAGTGTTTTAATTCAGAATGTCGGCATGTCGGATAACTTACACCACACTGGTTTACACCGGTTTGTTTGTGACACAGCCTGCACAATGGGATGAGTGAGTCAGTCGGGTTTTATGGCACTTTAAACTGTATTCCAGTTACATCACGACGTGGGGGCTGAACTTGGGAGGTAACACAATGTGATGTAGGTCTAATAACTTTGACGAAACCCACGCTCTTGATGCACACGGGTATGGTGCAGACAAACCGAAAAACTGGAATTGAACCCATAATCATATGTTTCTGTCGTCTTCGGGGGTAGCAGTCCTACACAGAACATGAGACTAGTGGGCCAGCCGTGCCTCATACAAATAATCAGACGCAGGTTTGCACTAAGCACACAGCTGCAAGAAGTTTGTGTGAATCGCCAAAGAACTTCATTTCGTTAAGATATTCGTTTCATATTTATTGCTTTTCCAGTTTGTTCACACAAACTTTATTCACACTACTCGTCAGTAAATCCAGAGTAAATAGAGTGTGATCTCATTCCAGCATGTAAGCGTGACGAATTCCGATGTGACAACGGCACGTGTATCTCCACCCTCTGGGTATGCGACGGCTACCAAGACTGCGCCGACAACATGGACGAGCACCACTGCGGTGAGCACCAGAATGGGGTATTCTATCCCAAGAGGGTGTGGATGTATGAGGTAAACGGGTTGCTGGGTATGTCTTGGGTGGACATTTGGTGATAGTTTTCCTGCACGATGTGTCCAGACACAAGAACGTGAACGTGAACCGTATGTCTCATCGGGTTTAGAAAACAAGTAAACTGGCGTACAAAAGAAAGTACACACCTGGTGCTTTTGGATTACTTTCCAAAAAGCGACGTAAATGTTGTGAAAAGAGTTTTTACAATGATATATAAGTCACAGACTTTCCTAATATGTTGCCAAAACACTACAGATATCGTGCCCAATTGCGAAGTTGACAGTCAAAATCACAACACTTTTCAAATAATCCTAAAACCCCAGGTGTGTACTTTCTTTTCTACGTCAGTTTAGCACATGTCTATTTCATTCTTTTCTTGAAATCAAGGTTTTATCACACACTTCAAGAAGAGCTGGTATCTTTTTATTGTGTGACAGCTGGTATAGACAGCGATTTGTTTGTATAATTCTAAGATCATAAAGTTGCTGTTGCTGCCTTGCAGATTGCAAGGTTTGGGGTCAGCGTTTTTAGATAATATATCTGCATTTGGAAAATTTCAACAGGCAGCATAACTTTGGCGCCGTATTGATGCCTCATATGAAGGTTTTCTCGTCTTTTCAGCAACTTGCGCTTCCAATGAGCATCTGTGCTCCGGAAACAGGATGTGCGTCAACAAGAACTCCGTCTGTGACGGCGTCACTGACTGTGTCGGCGCTGTGGAAGAATCGGAGTGCGGTAGGTTAAAAAGACTGATCGGGCAACTGGGATTGTCACGATAATGAAACCACTGACAAGCGTTGGTTTTTGTTGTTTTCATTTCTATAGGTAGCTAAAGAACAATGCTGTATAAAAAGTTAACAACAAACAAGTCTCGGTTCTCCGCTGAAACCGATTCCACTGGGCGTAAAGAGGGGAAATTACATAAACATCGAATGAATGGATAGTTGAAGATCAGTAATAACACCAAGTGTGATGCCACCATCACTCATGAAGTAAAACCGGTGTCATTTTGGACATTACGAATATTTATACAGAATTGTATCTTTCTTAGAATTCTTTTTATATTTAAGGTAATCAATTAGTTTATAACTTACACACCTTCATTTTTCTATTTTCTCCCAAATGTATGTTTGAGTTTGTTATACAGGTGAAAGGTATGCTTAGCCCAATATGGGAACAAAATAGCGAACAAAGCCACCTACGATTAATAAATTCCAACATTGCTGGCTACAGTTCGCCTGGGGACACGCGCCCAACAGAAGGTGGTGGAGGCCAGGAACCCGGACACGAACAAGTGGCACCCCGTGTGCTCGGACGGCTGGAACATGACCTTCAGCAACATCGTCTGTAATCAACTGGGCTACAGGTAAAAACTTTCACGCCATTCAGCAACATTGTCTGTAATCAAATGGGTTACAGGTAACTACTTTAATGCCGTTCAGCAACATTGTCTTTAATCAAATGGGTTACAGGTAGCTACTTTAATGCCATTCAGCAACATTGTCTGTAATCAAATGGGTTACAGGTAGCTACTTTAATGCCATTCAGCAACATTGTCTGTAATCAACTAGGTTACAGGTAACTACTTTAATGCCATTCAGCAACATTGTCTGTAATCAACTAGGTTATAGGTAGGTAGCTACTTTAATGCCATTCAGCAACATTGTCTGTAATCAACTAGGTTACAGGTAGCTACTTTAATGCCATTCAGCAACATTGTCTGTAATCAACTGGGTTACAGGTAGCTACTTTAATGCCATTCAGCAACATTGTCTGTAATCAACTAGGTTACAGGTAACTACTTCAATGCCATTCAGCAACATTGTCTGTAATCAAATGGGTTACAGGTAACTACTTTAATGCCATTCAGCAACATTGTCTGTAATCAACTAGGTTACAGGTAGCTACTTTAATGCCGTTCAGCAACATTGTCTGTAATCAACTGGGTTACAGGTAACTACTTTAATGCCATTCAGCAACATTGTCTGTAATCAACTAGGTTACAGGTAGCTACTTTAATGCCATTCAGCAACATTGTCTGTAATCAACTAGGGTTACATGTAACTACTTTAATGCCATTCAGCAACATTGTCTGTAATCAACTAGGTTACAGGTAGCTACTTTAATGCCATTCAGCAACATTGTCTGTAATCAACTAGGTTACAGGTAGCTACTTTAATGCCATTTAATTGTCAAATGGGTTACAGGTATTCCATTCAGCAACATTGTCTGTAATCAACTAGGTTACAGGTAGCTACTTTAATGCCATTCAGCAACATTGTCTGTAATCAACTAGGTTACAGGTAGCTACTTTAATGCCATTCAGCAACATTGTCTGTAATCAACTAGGTTACAGGTAACTACTTTAATGCCATTTCAGCAACATTGTTTCAATGTCAGGTAGCTACTTTAATGCCATTCAGCAACATTGTCTGTAATCAACTGGGTTACAGGTAGCTACTTTAATGCCATTCAGCAACATTGTCTGTAATCAACTGGGTTACAGGTAACTACTTTAATGCCATTCAGCAACATTGTCTGTAATCAACTAGGTTACAGGTAGCTACTTTAATGCCATTCAGCAACATTGTCTGTAATCAACTAGGTTACAGGTAACTTACAGGTAGCTTTTAGTAATGCTTTAATGCCATTCAGCAACATTGTCTGTAATCAACTAGGTTACAGGTAGCTACTTTAATGCCATTCAGCAACATTGTTTGTAATCAACTAGGTTACAGGTAACTACTTTAATGCCGTTCAGCAACATTGTCTGTAATCAAATGGGTTACAGGTAGCTACTTTAATGCCATTCAGCAACATTGTTTGTAATCAACTAGGGTACAAGTAACTACTTTAATGCCGTTCAGCAACATTGTCTGTAATCAACTAGGTCACAGGTAACTACTTTAATGCCATTCAGCAACATTGTCTGTAATCAACTAGGTTACAAGTAACTACTTTAATGCCATTCAGCAACATTGTCTGTAATCAACTAGGTTACAGGTAACTACTTTAATGCCATTCAGCAACATTGTCTGTAATCAACTAGGTTACAGGTAACTTTGCTACTTTAATGCCGTTCAGCAACATTGTCTGTAATCAAATTGGGTTACAAGTAAATACGTCGATGTCGACCAGCACCATCGTCTGTTATCTGCAAAATTACGGGTAAATACTTATCAGTTTCTCAGCAACATCATCATTTAATCAGGTCGGCTACAGGTAAACACGGGTACATTTGTTTAGCCCAGGAATGCTTTCCCTATGAGACAATGGGTGGTATACATGGTGTGAGTGATGCATTGAAGGCTAAAAACATACACTCTGAGAACAAAATGACTAATAAAGAAAATGAAAACCTAATGAAGGGGCAAGAAGGAGCCCAGAAACGTCGTGTTTTAAATAATAAAGAAGTTGTAAATCCATACCATAGGTCTCGTGTTGTTATGATACAATGAACATTGTTAAAGCAAAGTGTCCGGATGATTTGCATAAGTTTCAGTTCATGACGAATCATGGGCTCGTGATGTTGACGTGTCAACTACTCACTAACCCTTCTCTGTGTTTGTTGCTAGGATCGTACACAGCACGGTGTTTAAGGCAGGCTCAAGTCGACCGACTGTTGTCCTGCAACCACGCAACAAGAACCAGGACCCGCGGAAAATACAGAGCTATTTCAACTGGACGTGAGTTCACTCACACCCACTCCATTTGGCCTCACCTGATTCGTAGTTCAAAATTAACCACATTCTTGTAAAAAATACAAATCTCTACTTTAACAGACACATCTTGATATCTAATATGTCTACTCAAGGACCAGTCTGGATTGTCCTTCGAACCGGTTTTGAACCGAGAGGTTTTATATGAACAAATAGGCTTCAAATTGTCGTATATGTATGTCTTGTTTGAAAGTTAATGGTCATTGTTATTTTCAGGTCTACCTGCTCAAACAATGAGCATGTGAACATCATGTGTGAAGATCCAAGTAAGTCATATCACGTTTCCTTAAGCTACCTGTCTTCGTAATGGCCGCTTCATCGTCGACGTCTTTATTTGACACAACTCAGTAAATCATAAGCGTGACGATTGGACAAAAATACTTTTTGACGTGTATCATGATAAATGGGCACTGCTTACCAAAACGATATAATTATCGACTCCCTGTTAATATACAGACTGGATCTCATATGTATATGTATATTCCAATCAAGGACATGCGTGTGTACGGTCTCTAAAGCTTGGACAACAGCAACTGGCATTTCTCAGATTGATATATAATTATATACAAACAGACAACATTTTCGAGTGATCTGAGTAAATGACACAAAGCGGCTGAGAAGAGAGATATGTGTAATTATCTGACAATGGCGTGATTAGGTTTACATATACCCAATACCCGGCTGAAAGAGTAAGACATGCTCGGCCTTGAAGGATAATTATCTGTAATTGCGTTTAGAGATGTATCGACTGCTGGATTCCCACAGGTAGAAATTAAGCGTAAATACACCCGGGCAAAATATACAAGTATATACCGACGTTTGATGGTGGTAATGAAGAAACAAACAAGTCTATGGTTATTCGATGGTTATGTATCGGATACCACAATTGTATTTCACGCATTAGTTATGTTGTGTTTTGGCGAGTGTTTCCAGCCGAGTAGGGCTCGCAGAACCTTTGTATTTGGCCAAATCCAATTGTGTATAGTTTGTTTTAGCTCAGCACTGTAGTGCAGGCATTTAGTTCGTATGAACAGAGAATGACGACGCAGCTACAAGTAACCTGTATTTCTCACCGTTCTAGATACTTCCGTTTTAAATCCACTAAGTAGTAATTTGGTTATGGGATTTGAATATGAATTATTGTTCGGATTAATTTCACGCGAACTGTATTCGCTTTCCATTGAATCGAAACATGTTCAGATTCATGTCATTTTTTGTTATCATAAATTAATTATAACCTTTACTATGGTTAATTAACCTTAACCTTAACTCCCATTCTTTAACATTGCACTTAGGTTACCTTAGTGACTTAAGATCACCTTAGTGCTTTGTGAAAGGGTCCCCTGGTCATTACCTTTACGTAACAGTATCAACAACATCATTGACCTCATCAGTTATTGAGGGAAACTCGACTTTACAACACACCTTTGTGGGCAATCTAGTGTATAAACAACCCAGTATGTATCAGATATTAACAGTTGGTCGTCAGTTATGCATGTTTATCTTGAACTCCAGTTTCTTTTTCTCACATTTTCAAAAGGAATCATGTAATATTATCAAGTCTTTCAAATTTCGTGTAACTACAACTTGGAAAAGAGTATGACCGCAAAGCACGTTGATCGGTTGGAAAATTTTAATCTCTTAAACCTAATCCCCGGGTTTTTAATATTAGATTTGCTGATTAAAGAGAAGATCACTGCCCATCTCATGTGAATCTCTGTCCTCTCACGCTGAATCAGGGATATTGACAGGCTTATTAAATGTCGTGTTAAACCACACTAATACCCAGAAACATTGCCCCAATTCTTTCCATACACATAAACACCTCACCGGATTTGTCTCAGCTCCATGCAGCGTACACCGTATGGATTTGCCGTTGCACGCGGTAGCTTGTGATGCAGCGAGTTTAATCGACTACCTTTCGTAAAATCGTACTTTATTGAAAATTCCAGGCTCTTGTCATTTGATGTACTGCATTTAATTATCGCTGAATAGCGCACTGCTTGTAATTCTCTTTCCTTTTTGAGAGTCGTTACAACTTTGGATCGCGGAAAATTTGGATAAAATTTCGAAAATTAATCAATGTGGATTTATTGATTGTGCACTTTCGCATCAATATCGACCGCATAACCATGTATTAGATTAAAAACGCGATCTTTACTGCCATTGCCGTCGATGGACCTGGGCAAAAGTGGTTGAAGTTATTTCCCTTACACTTGTTAGGATCTGCTGTTCCCCGATTATTATCCGTGGTTTGTCGGCGCTTCATCTGTATTCAGGATCAAAGTGGTCAAGGTCATCAACAGGGTGCGAAATAGTTTCCAAATGTTGATAGCCAGTCGGGATAGCTATGAAAGTTGCTAGCCCACAAAATAATTCAGGGATCACTAGCCCGAAATGTAGACACGGTTTGCATCAATAAGCTGCTAGTATGATGAACATTTTTATCAGGCCATCATCTTGCATGATTTAAAAGTGTGTTATAAATTAACAAGCCGGAGAGAGTGATATATTAACAAAATGACCCTATGAAATTTCACTAGCCAGTCGGGCCAGCGGAGATTGTCGAGATTACTGGCCCGATTGTTTTTTTTCACTAGGCCACGGGCTAGCGGGCTAGTGACTATTTTGCACATTGGTCATCAACCTGTGTCAGTGATTCCTTGCATCTCATTCAACATTCATTACCCGAAGAGCAAAATAAACTGTACCTGTTTGTTGATATGCTTGATTTAAGAAACATCTTAAGTAAAGAATATTATATCCGAACAAGAAACTTTAACAAACTAATGAGCGCTTAGTCCGCCCTCAACGAATACTTTAACATGGCTTTATTTTACTTAAAACTTTGAGAGTTGTTTTTAAACATGGCAAAATGCACAACTGTTCATTGGCATATCTTACATCATATATTCAAAATCAATGTTCCCTTCGTAATTCCCAAATTTCAAATTTACCATGCCACATTGAGGGGGCATGTGGTTGAAATTCATTTCATATCCCAGTGTTCACTGAACCAATATATTTTTACACACAATTACCAAGCCACAGATCTTTACAAATTGTTGCAGGAATGACTGACGTTTAAATAGACTAAATCAAATTTAACAACAGTTTTTCAATTGTCAATTACATAAAAAGCGGAGTCGATATACTTTCTTTTTCCTCTCAGACGATATTCACCACGAGATAACTCGATAACTTCCAAATTTAAATAAATTGATTCTCCATTTGAGAGAAGACATTCCCTAATTCAGCCTGTCGACACATACCAATACCTCCACGATAGCAGTGAGTATCGGTTTAACACCAGTGTCCATGTGACGCCACGTTGAGAGGCCAGTGTGATACATTCATGTCTTAACCATAGGGGCGTGTCTCGCTTAGAAACAGCGTTAGAAAGACACACAGGTGTATAGACCCTTCCCTATTACTATATATAAGTAATAGGGTAGGGTCTGTACACCTATATGTCTTTCTAACGCTGTTTCTAAGCGAGACAAGTAATAGGGTAGGGTCTGTACACCTATATGTCTTTCTAACGCTGTTTCTAAGCGAGACAAGTAATAGGGTAGGGTCTATACACCTATATGTCTTTCTAACGCTGTTTCTAAGCGAGACAAGTAATAGGGTAGGGTCTATACACCTATATGTCTTTCTAACGCTGTTTCTAAGCGAGACAAGTAATAGGGTAGGGTCTATACACCTATATGTCTTTCTAACGCTGTTTCTAAGCGAGACAAGTAATAGGGTAGGGCCTATACACCTTTATGTCTTTCTAACGCTGTTTCTAAGCGAGACAAGTAATGGGGTAGGGTTTGTACACCTATATGTCTTTCTAACGCTGTTTCTAAGCAGAGACAAGTAATAGGGGTAGGGCCTATACACCTTTATGTCTTTCTAACGCTGTTTCTAAGCGAGACAAGTAATAGGGTAGGGTCTATACACCTATATGTCTTTCTAACGCTGTTTCTAAGCGAGACAAGTAATAGGGTAGGGCCTATACACCTATATGTCTTTCTAACGCTGTTTCTAAGCGAGACAAGTAATAGGGTAGGGCCTATACACCTATATGTCTTTCTAACGCTGTTTCTAAGCGAGACACGCCTCTATGTTCTTAACATACATCATAGCGTGGATGTACAGATACACTACAGGACAAAAACATGTACTCCCATGCTTGATGGTGACTAAAGATGAAACAAACAAGACACGGTTATTTGGAGCTGACGTATTTGATACGGATGTCATAGTTGTGATGTGTCTCGTGCATTTAAAGAGTTTCGGTGACTGTTTTCAACCTGGTAACGTTTTGTTGACGTCAAATCCAATAAACACACGTGTACTCTCTTCTACATGGGTGATACTTTGTACGGTATGTGTTACATGTGTAACGGATGCATGTCTGATCTTCAGTCTGTGGCACCCGACCGGCGGTGTACCCGAACCCGCTAAGGATTGTGGGAGGGGACGAGGTGCGGCCTGGGACGTGGCCCTGGTTGGTCTCCCTCCACGGGGGCTCGGGCCAGAAGTTCTTCTGTGGGGGCAGCGTCATCAATGAACTGTTCATCCTGACTGCGGCCCACTGTATTGGGGAGGGTAAGTCCTGCATTCGATATTTCAAGGATACGGATGGTCCTGTGGTCTGATTACCATGTTTGTGTAGAGTTGCTTCGCTTAGCTGCAAATGGATCCGCGGATTGCTTTTTTCAGAAACAGATTGTCTTCAAGTGTCTGTTTTCACCTTCCCAATGTTCTTGTGTTTCAACAATCGTGACCCCCAACAACCTTTTCTTCCCACGTGTTAACGCTGACATTGCCGTAGTATCACTACAATACCGTGTAGTGGCCTCAACATTAACCTACAACTATTTGAAGGACACTTTCATAAACAAAAAGTCCATCAAAGTAAAATAGAAGTTGTATTTGAACACAAACATGTGCGTTTAGAAGATGGTATGATGAACAAGGGAGATATTTCTATGTGGATATACAACTTCTTTATCACAATATATACAACGTTTCGGTGTAGACGCTGACACTGTTATCAAGCAAGTGATATATATTACTGCGGGTGAAGCATTTATATACATGAGTAAAGTTATGTTTGTACAAGAATGTATTTCCACAGAACAATTTCCAATGTTCTAACGGTATATGTGGCTGGGTATCAATAAAGTACAAGCAAACATCGTCCGGCCTGCATGCATACAAATCAAACCACAGTCCGCTCTCTGTCAGTATCTGCCCACTACGCAGGACCTTCATACTCACAAACTGTACTTCAGAAAATAATAGGATGATCTTTTTCTCGAATATCCAATATCATCCCAACCTCCGCATTAGTATCTAGATGTTTTGTTTTTGGGTTTCATTTTGACATCTAGGACATTTTCTAAAAAACATCTCGACATCATTCAGAACGGATGTTAGTTAAACACATTGACAGCAGTTATTCTGTTTGCATGTAGCGGTGTGCCGTTTCTACAGTGGACTATTCAAGCCGGACACACGCGGAAAGACACCTACTCCAGATACCGACAAGTCAGGAAAGGACTGAAGTTTTTCACCTACCCTGGCTACAACCACTACACTGTTGAGAACGACATCGCCATCATCATGTTGGACGAGCCCCTCACTTTCAGTGACTACCTGCGACCAATCTGTCTTCCCAAGCAGGGCCAGGTGATACCTGTCGGGACGAGGTGCATCTCTGCAGGCTGGGGCAAGTCCAGTGATACAGGTACCAGCTTTATGTAGCTTAGCCCTGTTAACACCTCCTTTTACTACTTCCTGATTTTCGTTCTGAATTCAACACGACCATATGTTTTTGATACTTTCACTGAATCATTGTACTGACGTTTGCATCGTAGCTTGGCCTTCATTTGAAGTGACCACTGCAGTTCATTGGCGGACCCAGAGGAGGGGTGCAGGGGTGCGCACCCCCTGTTTTGTCCTGAAAGTTTATTAAATGACCATTGAAACTCACGGGAAAATGAAGTGTACACCCACTCTTTCTCAAAAGTGTGCCCACCCACCCCTTCTCAAAAAGCTGTATCCGCACTTGTGCATGACACTACTTACAAGTACATTTTTTCATCGGTTATTTACTAAAATAAGTTGTACTTGTCATAGTGGCGATTGACAGCCGAATGGTCAGGCTGACTTGTTGATGCATGCAATCGTATCCCAACTGCATAGATCGATGCTGTTGATGTCAATCAGGGGATTATCTCGTCCAGGCTCGATTTGTTTACAGATCGTCGTCATATACCTGGAATAATGCTGAGCATATCTTTAAAAACAAACAAACAAATATAATTTAAATAAAAACACGTTGTACATAACTCATATCGTATTAAGTGTATTATATTGATGGTCAGTTGCGCTGAGTATCCAAATTCCAAACTTTGTTATGAAATATGCACATGTACAAAGTATCCTAATGATGTTTCCAGCCTTGGACTACGAGCCTGCAGCCCGCCAGGTACAGTTGGACATTGCTGACTGGCACAGCTGTGAGGCGGTTGTCCAGCGGGCAGAGAAGCAGGTGCCCTACAAACTGACCGATAACATGATCTGTGCTGGGGGGTCGGATGGATTTGACGCATGCGCGGTAAGATCATATGTGTATGTTCATGTGGTAATAATATGATTTATTGTTAGGACCACGGCCCCAATTTACAAAGTGGACTTTGCAACGAGTGTCGTTAGTGTTAAAGGAGAATACGAACGAAAACAAAACTTTTGATATGTTGTAATGGATAATCTAAAAGTCACCTTCCGTGATTAAAATTGAGCAAAAGGTTTGTAAAATAGCAATAAAAACACAAAAAACGTACTCGTACTTCCGCCTATTACGGAAACACCCGACAGTTAATGAGCAGAGGGGTATCACGTGACAGGACGTCATATGTACCTGTTGCTGATGGCTTCCTCTTTGATTTTACCTCACAACTTAACAGTGACCATGGATTCTGAAGCTGTAAAACTTGTTCCTGGTGTCATTTCTGAATTTATCAATACGATCCGATTTTACATCTTGCCAGACAATCTTCCAGTGAAGACGAAAAGAGTGAGTGAGTGAGTGAGTTGAGTTTTACGCCGCACTCAGCAATTTTCCAGCTATATGGCGGCGGTCTGTAAATAATCGAGTCTGGACCAGACAATCCAGTGATCAACAGCATGAACATCGATCTGCGCAATTGGGAACCGATGACGTGTCAACCAAGTCAGCGAGCCTGACGAAGACGAAGAAGAAGAATCAAGCGAAACGGAGGCACCGATTGAGGTCAAAATAAATTTAAATAATTTAATAGACCATATCGTTTAACAAGAATACTATTTGTCAGCAAAATGTGATACAGTTCCAACCAGCAAACCCACCCCTATAAATATATGACCAGTCCCTAAGAATTATTTAAAAAAAAATGTGTTGCAGTCCTTTTGTGTAGGGTCAGTCGGCGGAAAAATAGAAATTATTTGCTACAAAAATTACAAAGGAATTATTTTGTTGAAAAAATTAGGATCCTAGTTCTCATTAATAACGTATCAAGTCTCCATACAAGATCCCAGCCTGGTCAAGCAGAGATAATATTCGCGACGCAGATAGGTTATTCCCCGAAAACTGGTGAATTATAAAATACTAGTCAGGACAATGCATGTTTCCCCAGTGTATGTTTATTGAAATAGTTATGATACTCTGTCTTGGCCTTAGAATGACATCCTGTCAGCCAATGAGAATACAGAACAACTTTCACGGCACACACTACTGACAAATAACGAGTCTGATGCCGACGTAATTGGACAAAATGGAAAACAATGAAAGCAACAAGTACTTCATGATTTGTCGTTGTATTCGGCAATGTTTCGGGTAGACTGCAGCATTTAGGGCTCCAAACCGAAAAAACGTTATAGCGGAACATTTTCAAGCTCATGTGAAATCTCTTACTGATTTTAATAATATATCTCATGGTTACCAGTCGAACTGCCCCAGCTACAAAATGCCCCAGCAAATTTAGTCATTCATTCTAATTTGGTCAAATTTATTTAAAATGATTAAACATATGCCCTAAATGCATAGTTTTTGTCAACTTTGATATTATGTCCTTTATATAAAGGTTATTACCAAGTAATATTTCTGATAAATGTTCCATTGGTAAACTCATAACTATGTATATACGTTTATATGAAGAACATAATATCAAAGTTGACAAAACTATGCATTTATGGCCTATATTTAATCATTTTAAATATATTTGGGAATATTGACTACCCCCTGGGGCAATTTGACCAAAACAGGGGCAATTTGACTTAATTTGCTGGGGTAATTTGTAGCGAGAGCAATTCGACTGGCAATCGGACTTATGTTAAAAATACCACTGACAGCAAGTTTAACATCGAATGATGGAGTTTAAATTAATCTCGTGGGTACTTCTTCCTTCTTCAGCCTAGCTTTGGGATTTTCATTTCCCATGTGTGCATGTCTCTTTCATATGCGTCCTCCTGGGAATGATCGGAGCGTTTCTCCTGCCTAATCTGTCTCTTTACTTGGAAAACGGAAGAAATGGTGGCTCTTTCCATTGTTCGATGATTCCGTGCATCCCAGGCAACGGAATACACCATCGTACCATTTACAAAAACGACAGAAACGACACGATTTGTATTACTGTAGCGCTTGTTTTTTGGCAATATGGCGGGCGCTTGTCACATATGACGTCACGAGCAGAAAGGTCACGTGAGTTCCAGCGAATGTGCACAATGCCCGAAGCTCAGATAACAGAAACTGTTTTCGCGATAAAAGCATAATAAACCGTATGTTTGAAATAAAATTGGGGTACATGTTTCTCATGACTTTATCTTTCCCCCAGCAAATTATTGCAATTGTCTAGTATTCTCCTTTAATGGATGAGGGGTGGGCCAAACCCAGTCGTCCGAGGCGCCGCAATTCGATGTGCTAGTTTGCATCCTTTGGGCACAACAGAAAAACTATGACTTGGGTTCGAATCCCGGTCCTCAACTCCCTTTCCCGATTATGTTGGTAGGTGTGTCCCACGCAGAAACCTGGAAAAGAATAAAGGAAGACTTGCACTTTCATGTGTTCCCTTATAAGTTTCCATGAGTATATATATAGTACATTTGTAGAGTAATGGTTAGGGTGCATTGACTTGACCATGTTCTTGCACTTGCAGGGCGACAGTGGCGGTCCGTTCGTGTGTATGAAGCCCAACACAACCGACGTGTGGTTCCAGGCGGGGATAGTGTCGTGGGGGATAGGGTGCGCCATCCCTAACGCCCCGGGAGTATACACGGAACTTCCCCTTTATGTTAACTGGATAAACGAGGTAATCTCCAACAACACCGACCCCTCGTGATGGACGTGGACTACGGGAGACGCTGAGGATGGGAGGGAGTGACCACTCCCACTCCGTCAGCTGAACAACTTGCTCAAACTCTAGAATCAGAAACATGTCCTATTACAATAAAGGTTGCATTATTGCCATACAGAATAACTAATGACACTGAAGCCCCAAACATGGATACCCATGAGGGGCAGGATTCTTCTAACACCAGCAGAACTGGTATTTCCGTGTTGTGCATTCGAGGTATAACTATGACACCATAATGGATTGTGTCTGTTGACGGTTTTATATGGAGCTGTGGCGATGACATCATCAACACGTTAACACAGCGTCAGTGTGTCAAGCATGAAACATGCCGCCGAACGTTTCCTGAATATTTCATTAACCTGGCTATGACGCAAACAGTTAAGCATCAAAATAACGGCATTTGTCGGTGTGTGATTCCACTCTCGGCTACCACTGCAAGGAGCTGCTATTACATGCTACATTCTGACGTGATGCCAAACAGCATTCAGGGGAAAGCCTGTTGAAAGTACATTTGGTGGCACATATTGGTAATTAACATTTCAGAGCCATTTTTGCATTTCAGTTGAATCTATATTCCCTCAATGCACGGGTGTGATTCTCCTGTTTCAGTGGACAGTGGTGTAATGTGAGCCCTGTCTTTGGTTGGCTGTAAAAATGTTATTTCACATTAGACTGAGCCTGCATTGTGGATAGTATCATGCGTTTGAATCATATTGATTATGTTTTGTACATTTAATGTCAACTCAGCAAATGCCACATCCGGGTATTTCTGTTTCGGTTGCACACGCATGCGCAGTAAATGTTGTAGGTTGTGAGACAGTATTGTCATACATTATTTGAAACCAAATTACTACCTGATATGATATGGTCCAAGACTGACCTTCAGCTGGTTGAAACACAATAACGTTATATACCCTTGTTTTTTACGAAAGGCTAAACATGTGTTTTGTTCGTAATCATTAAGTGTGTTTCATATGAGGTCATGTATGTAACTTGATTTCAGTTTCGATGCATTTGTTTTCAAAATGTTCAATATGAGTAAACATGTTCGGGTTTTAGAGAGGACTGTTAACACAGATATAGTAATTGGGAGTCAATACTCATCCCATGCACGTCCACACCACCATTGACGTCTACACGTCCGTGCAAGGAGACTGACACCTGACCCCGTACCTTACTGCAGTCAAACAATTAGCTAACGACCTGTGTGTACAGCATAACTTCCGTTGGTACTGTCAGGGATCGTTTCAAAAGTCACCTTTGCATTATATTTGTCTTTAATTACTTAAATGAATGATAACAGTTTAGTGTAAAGATGGTTCTCTAGGACTCTGAACCAGGGTACCGATCCACAAAGCATTCGTAACCTTACGACCTGTCGTAACTCAACAGTTTATCATAGGTTTACGAATGTCGTAGTGCTACGAACGTTCTGTGGATCGGGCTTCAAGAATGCAATCCCAGCACCTTTAGGTGTCAGTGTTCTTTAAACAATGTCACGTGTCGTCTTCGTGATTGGACAATTGGACCATTTTACAAAACTGATATTTTGTTCCGGTCGTAACCTGTTAAGAAGTATGATTGTGCAAATAGCGTTCAGATATTATTTTTATCATTCTCATATCCCTAAATCCTTATAGGAACTTGTACTTTCACGTGACTCACATGACATTCGGATTCGTGATCCTGTTGTTTATTTGATAGTCTCTCGGTTGTACTCTCAAGATGAAGGTATTTTACTGTTTTTTTCAAGAGAATATGTTTTCAAATTCGTCAAATTCTAGGCGGCATGATTTGGAGGTACTTCGATAACGGTGACGTATAACTACGCCAGTCAGCCAAGGTACGTACCGACGGCAGTTTCAAGAACTCGTTTTACAGTTCAGGCTTCATTCTGTCATATTCGTCAGTCAACGTTGTCGCCATACGTCACCCCCATTAACGTGAATCTTGATCAGTTTGGGCAGTATATGTATTAACGCCATGTTCACACGTCAGTTATGTATATCACCTTAATAATCACCGGTAGTATAGAACTTGAAGGTTAGTGACGAAAATATCTACATTCATGTATCACATGGATCGCCTTCCAACATAGCGCCACGCTTAACAATGATTCGTACTTACAGCCAATCTCCGTCGCAGAATGACCTTGACCTTGGCATTCGATCAACGTACAAGATAGGACATTTCTTTGCACGACTTCGCAATATAGAAAACTGCAAATAACGTAACAAAGGAGTCATTTCCCCGACTGACATTGGAAGCATTTTACAAAGCTACACAAAAGAGCCGTTTTGGGCAAACACAACAAACGCATGTCAGACAAATGGATAAGTAAGTACGTAAAACTCATTCAAGTGTCTAGTGTCTGTTATGTGACCAGTCATCGATGTTGACTGTGAGTTGTGACGTTCGTGACTAAAACGAGCCATGTGACGTGAATTCGTGATGTTATATTTCACCAAGACATACTCTGTGACACGAAAACGTGGCGTGTTTTCTTCCAGACCTTGCAAAATAGGTACGCCATTCTCGAATACAGTGAAACCTGGCTAATCCGAACAAGTACCCAATGCAATCGTCCGGATTATAGAGGATTTGAAGTAATGATATTTTCTCTCTACACTGCACATAATGTTTCGCAAGGGCCTGTATCTCGTTCAACAAGTCGATCTTAGACAAGACTACCGCAGTTAATTAGCCTCGACGCTAGGATCGCTTTATGGAACCGGACCGTGGTAACGGTATTTGTGTTCAATCTCATGGGGTGCCCGACCATCGGCCCCTAGGGAAGTCCCCGTCAGTAGCCACAGCCCCTATTGTGCAATGCATGCTTGGTGTAAGGTTCACCTGTCCGCCTTTATATACTATGGCGAATCCCCTTGTATTTTCTCTTTGCATTTTGTCATATTTTTAAAGTTTATCATGTGTCATTAATATTGTTATAACAGTTCATATATTTTGTCCATGTTACGTAGAGTATTTGTATTCATTATCAATCAGATTTTTATTACCGCATATATGTTTAAATACACTATAGATACTTTTTCAAACAGTTTATTTTAGAAGATTACGTGTGTATAAAAGCGTTGTAATTAATCAGTACATTAAAATTGCTTGAAACACAATATTCAGATTTTGTCACTCGGAATGTTATTTTTACTGCTCTAAACAGCAGCTTATCTTACAGCATATTGTTCATCTTGGAAAATGTTTACAGTTTTGATATTTTCGCAAGAATCACAAGGATCCCAGCAATGGAGCCACCTAAATCTGATTCGGTGTTAAACAAGAGCGCGACGACACCGTTGTTTCGATCATACAAGGTGGTCGTAACTTTGTCTTTAAGTGATACCGGTATCCTCCGAAGATATGTTCCCCCGCAACCATCCTACTGACGATTCCCAGATCTTGTTGACAATACCATGGCCGAAATGAATGCTTCTTCCCGATATGAAAATGTAATTTGGTTAAAAATAATAAAAATGTGAAAGAAATTTCCCAAGACACCACTGCTGGCGAGTATACTCGACATGTTATCTTTGAAAATCAATGAATTTGTGTTTTTTTCGGCACATAACTGCTTCAAACATAACAGGGAGCATGTGGTTACAAGGTCATTCCTACCCCAGTCTTCTTTGAACCAGTCTATTTTTACACAATCTTACAAAGCCACAGATAAGGTTTTCCAAGCTCATGTAAAAATAAGTATCAGGTGAACAGACACAATCGAACTTAAAAGCAGCTCTTTCATTTTTCAGTTACATGAAAACCTTAGTCCTATACTTTCTTTTGAGTCTCAGTATATACATCCTAAAAAAAAAGAAATACCTGTATGTCATTCTCAAGAGATTCATTCTGTGACATATACAATGTTGATTACAAATTCAAGCGAAGACTTTGTATTTGTCGGTTTCATTACTAGCATGACAGTCGTAAAACCTACTATCATGTATGTCAACCACTGGAGTGAATGACTGCATACTACCACGTGTGTCAACCACTGGAGTGAATGACTGCATACTACCACGTGTGTCAACCACTGGAGTGAATGACTGCATACTACCACGTATGTCAACCACTGGAGTGAATGACTGCATACTACCACGTGTGTCAACCACTGGAGTGAATGACTGCATACTACCACGTGTGTCAACCACTGGAGTGAATGACTGCATACTACCACGTGTGTCAACCACTGGAGTGAATGACTGCATACTACCACGTGTGTCAACCACTGGAGTGAATGACTGCATACTACCACGTGTGTCAACCACTGGAGTGAATGACTGCATACTACCACGTGTGTCAACCACTGGAGTGAATGACTGCATGGAGTGAATGACTACCACCACGTGTGTCAACCACTGGAGTGAATGACTGCATACTACCACGTGTGTCAACCACTGGAGTGAATGACTGCATACTACCACGTGTGTCAACCACTGGAGTGAATGACTGCATACTACCACGTGTGTCAACCACTGGAGTGAATGACTGACTGCATACTACCACGTGTGTCAACCACTGGAGTGAATGACTGCATACTACCACGTGTGTCAACCACTGGAGTGAATGACTGCATACTACCACGTGTGTCAACCACTGGAGTGAATGACTGCATACTACCACGTATGTCAACCACTGGAGTGAATGACTGCATGTTACCACGTGTGTCAACCACTGGAGTGAATGACTGCATACTACCACGTGTGTGTCAACCACTGGAGTGAATGACTGCATACTACCACGTGTCAACCACTGGAGTGAATGACTGCATACTACCACGTGTGTCAACCACTGGAGTGAATGACTGCATGTTACCACGTGTGTCAACCACTGGAGTGAATGACTGCATGTTACCATGTGTGTCAACCACTGGAGTGAATGACTGCATGTTACCACGTGTGTCAACCACTGGAGTGAATGACTGCATACTACCACGTGTGTCAACCACTGGAGTGAATGACTGCATACTACCACGTGTGTCAACCACTGGAGTGAATGACTGCATGTTACCATGTGTGTCAACCACTGGAGTGAATGACTGCATGTTACCACGTGTGTCAACCACTGGAGTGAATGACTGCATGCTACCACGTGTGTCAACCACTGGAGTGAATGACTGCATACTACCACGTGTGTCAACCACTGGAGTGAATGACTGCATACTACCACGTGTGTCAACCACTGGAGTGAATGACTGCATGTTACCACGTGTGTCAACCACTGGAGTGAATGACAGCATGTTACCACGTGTGTCAACCACTGGGCTGAATGGGCTTCCAAGTGTGTCAACCACTGGAGTGAATGACTGCATGCTACCACGTATGTCAACCACTGGAGTGAATGACTGCATGCTACCACGTGTGTCAACCACTGGAGTGAATGACTACATGTTACCACGTGTGTCAACCACTGGAGTGAATGACTGCATGCTACCACGTGTGTCAACCACTGGAGTGAATGACTGCATACTACCACGTGTGTCAACCACTGGAGTGAATGACTGCATACTACCACGTGTGTCAACCACTGGAGTGAATGACTGCATGCTACCACGTGTGTCAACCACTGGAGTGAATGATTGCATGTTACCACGTATGTCAACCACTGGAGTGAATGACTGCATACTACCACGTGTGTCAACCACTGGAGTGAATGACTGCATGCTACCACGTATGTCAATCACTGGAGTGAATGACTGCATGCTACCACGTGTGTCAACCACTGGAGTGAATGACTGCATACTTCCACGTGTGTCAACCACTGGAGTGAATGACAGCATGCTACCACGTATGTCAACCACTGGAGTGAATGACTGCATGCTACCACGTGTGTCAACCACTGGAGTGAATGACTGCATGCTACCACGTGTGTCAACCACTGGAGTGAATGACTGCATGCTACCACGTATGTCAACCACTGGAGTGAATGACTGCATACTACCACGTGTCAACCACTGGAGTGAATGACTGCATGCTACCACGTATGTCAACCACTGGAGTGAATGACTGCATGTTACCACGTGTGTCAACCACTGGAGTGAATGACTGCATGTTACCACGTGTCAACCACTGGAGTGAATGACTGCATGTTACCACGTACCACGTATGACTGCAACCAACCACTGGAGTGAATGACTGCATAACACGTATGTCAACCACTGGACGAATGACTGCATGTTACCAACCACTGGAGTGAATGACTGCATGTTACCACGTGTGTCAACCACTGGAGTGAATGACTGCATGTTACCACGTATGTCATCCACTGGAGTGAATGACTGCATGTTACCACGTGTGTCAACCACTGGAGTGAATGACTGCATGCTACCACGTGTCAACCACTGGAGTGAATGACAGCATGCTACCACGTGTCAACCACTGAGTGAATGACTGCATACTACCACGTGTGTCAACCACTGGAGTGAATGACTGCATGCTACCACGTGTGTCAACCACTGGAGTGAATGATTGCATGTTACCACGTATGTCAACCACTGGAGTGAATGACTGCATACTACCACGACCACTGGAGTGAATGACTGCATGCTACCACGTATGTCAACCACTGGAGTGAATGACTGGAGTGAATGACTGCATACTACCACGCATACTTCCACGTGTGTCAACCACTGGAGTGAATGACTGCATGTTAACACGTGTGTCAACCACTGGAGTGAATGACAGCATGCTACCACGTATGTCAACCACTGGAGTGAATGACTGCATGTTACCACGTGTGTCAACCACTGGAGTGAATGACTGCATGTTACCACGTATGTCATCCCCTGGAGTGGATGACAGCATGTTACCACGTATGTCAACCACTGGAGTGAATGACTGCATACTACCACGTGTGTCAAACACTGGAGTGAATGACAGCATGCTACCACGTGTGTCAACCACTGGAGTGAATGACTGCATGTTACCACGTGTGTCAACCACTGGAGTGAATGACAGCATGTTACCACGTGTGTCAACCACTGGAGTGAATAAAGCATGAAGCATGGGGCATGGAACTTTGGACATGTTGTGGAATGATAGCCTGTTGTCCCTGAAGAGCGTGGCGGAATTGCTGCAGATTCAGAGTCAATGTTTGACGTAAACGTCTGTCCTGCACATACCACAATCAATATGTTTCTCATTTTGGAGAGATCCGGTGTCTTTGGACGCTACGACAGTATGTATATATACTTTTGTCAAGTGCCAAGGTTTACTTATATATGCGGAATCCCGGATCCATTTCGATTCCATCCATGGCTTGATATCCGTGTTCGTTAGTTTCAGCAAAGTTGTAAGCGTCGACCCCAGCATCGCTATGCTATTTCCTCCCATATTATAAAAGTTAGACACTCTGGGAAGTGACATAAAACCAAGCTCAGTGGGAGGGTTTGATCTATAATGTTGCAAACATTTCTCGTTATTTGCAGATTACTTACAGATCCCTACGACTCCTCGTCCCCTGTCGCCCCATTGTTACTCCTTGCTGTGCACACCAAGAAACACTGCCTGACAGACTTTGCCCATCGATCGTTTATAATCCATTCCCTTCTGTTCGGTAGTTTCACAGCTCAAAGACAAATTTAAATGTTAATGCCTGAGAGATTTTAAATCCCTGTCACTTGTAGAACATCAGGCAACGAAAAACTGAAGCGCAAATACACACAGTATAAATGTATCCTTGTTCACAGCAACAGTGCAGCTCTACAGCTTGTATCAAACACAATTCCATATTCCAACTGGAATGTGTCTTGCTATAGCTGTGATATATCTGGGCATTATTGCGTAATTTATTATAGGGATTGTTCTGGGATTGTTCTGGGATTGCTCTGGCATTGTTCTCTTAGTGCAGAACTGAAGGCAACAGGCCCACATTGCAAGTATATACGATGTTTAACAACATGCCTCTCCATAAGAGCATGGGTGAGAGTATGGTTTTACGCCACTTTCAGCAATATTCCAGCAATATCACGGCAGGGGGCACCAGAAATGGGCTTCACACATGCTACCCATGTGAGGAATCGATCTCGGGTCAACGCATTAACTATAAGGTTATATGGTATATATTTCCTTCTAAGATACAATAATGATTACAAATTAGTAGAACATGCTATTCGTGGCAGATTATACAGTCTGTGCATTGGATTTTCGATTCATACCTCAATGAACCAAAACAAATACACAGTCAGTCATTAAATATTTTCATATTGTAGGTTTGTTTCGAAATTTCCCTTATAATACATTAAATCGTAATATACTAAACGGAAGTGGGATAAGGATTATGGCATACGGCTGGATGTATATATTATAGCTCGTTAGTACAATTACAACGTCAGTTCCAACGCTCGGAGGTCATCGAGGCCATGGCTTAACAAGTCTTTTTGGACTGTCATTGTTGTCACGAATTCCATATTATCAACAGGGGTCTCGGATATACAAACTGATATTGTTGAGTGAGTGAGTGCTCTGAACAGTATTTCAGGTATATCATGGCGGTGAGACCACTATACAGCCCTCAGCCTTTTACCATTATGGTTAAACCCACAAACACAACTGTACTGACAAACCTACAAACATGAGACCAGAACCGGGATTCGAACCCTCTATTATAGGTTTGTGGTGTGCCCAAGGGACGCAACTCTGTTCAGCTAATTGCGGTGCTTCAGACGACATGGCCACCCGTGGCCCTAGTTAATACTGTGTCACAGCGTTCCGCTGTGGGATTGACGATTATGAATATTTCATGAACGATGACATGAATGATGGACTCAAGTCCTCACCAGGATTCCTAATCTGATAACCCCACATACCAATAGGATATCTCGCGACGCTCGAAGATAATTATATCAGAAACATCTTTTTTCTGGGTTCATTAAATTTAATGCCGGCTCTAAGAACCAGTTTTACATCTGTATTTCTGATTTGATTGAGTCTTATTTGTAGTTATGTAGATAGGTTTGCCAGTTGCAATAACGCGATGTGCGACCTTTCGCCGTCACAAGCCTGGAGAGTCCGGAACTGTCCGATACTGTGCTTTACGCGCTCAATCATCATGAAGGTAAGTCGTATTTACATACAGGGGCCATTTATCATGATCAGTTAGCACGTCAATGTCCGTATGCGACTTGCTAACATGTTCAAAGTGGCTGCCACGAGTCGTCCCCCTGTGACCTCAGAGATGGGTCCCCCATAATACAGGCGTCGGTTGATGGCCGATGACGCGGATCTCCTACGACGGCTGGCAAGGATAAAGTCACGTGACACATGATGGATAAAAATGGTCTGCCAAGGTCATGGTACCAGCATCAGTTTATTAACATGTCGATGCGTAAGTCTTATAATGACGGGCAACACAAATACACATCTTCCTGCAGATCTAGGGACCTCCCAGGCAAAAAAGCCCCACGATGAAATGGAAATCTTGTGGTCTCTTTTTCAGACAACCCCCGGAAAGTAATTAAATCTGGTCAATATATGAGATGACTTCTTGTATGGAAATGTCTTGCCATGTCTCCCCTATTAATCGGTGAGTCCGATAATAATCTACAACTGAGAACTGCGGCACGCAACTGATCAACTGGACATAAGTGAAGAACGAGCACGGCTTGGATCTATGTACACGCTATTTGTATGTCCTGGCTAACTTAGCATCCCCACGGACCCCCACAGTGTGGATCTATGCACACGCTATCTCTATGTCCTGGCTGACGTAGGATCCCCACGGACCCCCACAGTGTGGATCTATGCACACGCTATCTGTATGTCCTGGCTAACTTAGCATCCCCCCGGACCCCCACAGTGTGGATCTATGCACACGCTATCTGTATGTCCTGGCTGACTTAGTATCCCCACGGACCCCCACAGTGTGGATCTATGCACACGCTATATGTATGTCCTGGCTGACTTAGCATCCCCCCGGACCCGCACTAGGAGGATCTATGCACACGCTCTCTGTATGTCCTGGCTGACTTAGCATCCCCCCGGACCCGCACAGTGTGGATCTATGCACACGCTCTCTGTATGTCCAGGCTGACGTAGGATCCCGTCGGACCCCCACAGTGTGGATCTATGGGAGTGGTTTGCCCGTTCCAAACACAAAGAGTTTACAGTCTGTGAACGTGGTCACATGCACCGTTGTCTACGATCGATAACCGCATTCACGTTAAACTACACTATCCATAACTCTATGACGGCAGCTGAATACTTCCCCGACTTTGTAACAAACTGTCTCGCACACTTAATCACTGCTAAATCTACTATTCTTTCCAAATCATCCCGTCGTAGATATTATCGTAGAATTTACTCTCCGACCTACCAAATAGGGTTGATTGCCGTATACAATCTTAACAAAATGCGGATGAACCTGATTGCAGAGAAAACGAACCCGCGCGACCACACCAATTGTCTGCGGAACCGGGTGCGACTGTCGACGTTCCCTGATTAACGTCGACGGCGTCCCTCCAGAAATGATCCCGGACCCGACTCTGCCGGCCATGGTCTCAACCTCCCATGTTTGGGTTGTGGTGGCTGTAGTAGATGAGAGGCAGTTTGCCTGGTAGTCAGCGGTCCAATTAATAGGCTGAATGGACGACCTGACCACGACAGAGATGCTAACAAGGTTAGATCAATATTGCCTACAATACGGACTGTACAAGAAGATCATCCTCTTCTTCTTATAAGCTGTCAAATTAGACAGCCTGGTCGCTTACAATTACTCCCCCTGGTCAAAGGGCTGGGTATTTCGTATGGCGCAAGCAGCTCGGGGCAACATGTAACTACTATTTGTGTCGGTCAGCTCAGATGTGTCTCGAGATCTCATAGACTACAAAGTCAATATTCAGCAGGACTAACTCGATACTCGCCCAATATCCCCATTGGCGTTTTGCTTTCTCACAGATCCACAATTTACATATTTAGCAAACTGTCTGCCTTGAAAAGGAGAGTATGTTTCAGCAGACCACTGGTAGTATTTGCGGGAATGAAAATATTTCCTATCGCCGAATACAAGTGTCCGGTGGCAATATGATTTAGGGCAATTGGAGATCATGAGCCAAAGAAAGGGATTCTTTCCTCCCATGTGCATGTGGTACCGTTATGCATTATGATGCATTGACGTTGAAACGGGAATATTGCCATTGCGCTGAAGCGTGTTGACATTAATCTGCTCAGACAGTTAGTTCTTAAGGCGACTTTGGTATAGTCGATGGTTGTAAATGGTGGCACTTGTGGTACAGCGCCCAGACACGGTACATCAAAACATGTTTGCCGTCAACCCATCATAGAGACACGCCGTGCGTCATGTAAACATGCCAATTGTTATGTAGACACACCTTTTCTTATGTAAATATGCCACGCGTTACGCAGACGCACCATGTGTTATGTAAGAATGTGAAAGCATCGTGTAAATACACTGTCATATCATTTCAACGTATAAAACCATCATGAAAACAATCCATATGTCGTGTAAACATACCAGTCGTCATGTAGACATAGCACATGTCTATCAACATACCAAACGTAATGTAAACATACCACCCATGTTGTAAATGTACCAAGCGTCATGAAAACACGCCGTGTGGCATATATTTATACCACGAATCGCGGAGACACACCATGCGTCATATGCATGTAGACATACCTACCGTGATGTAAACATATAAAGCATCATGAAAACACGTGTGTAATATAAAAACGCCAAGCGTCATGTAAACATGAACAGCGTCATGTAGACACACACCATACCTCATCTACACATGGTGACACAACGTGCAGCAGGTAGACACACACCATACCTCATCTACACATGGTGACACAACGTGCAGCAGGTAGACACACACCATGTCTCATCTACACGTGGTGCCTCAACGTGCAGCAGGTAGACACACACCATGCCTCATCTACACATGGTGACACAACGTGCAGCAGGTAGACACACACCATGCCTCATCTACACATGGTGACACAACGTGCAGCAGGTAGACACACACCATGCCTCATCTACACGTGGTGACACAACGTGCAGCAGGTAGACACACACCATGCCTCATCTACACATGGTGACACAACGTGCAGCAGGTAGACACACACCATGCCTCATCTACACGTGGTGACACAACGTGCAGCAGGTAGACACACACCATGCCTCATCATGCCAACGCATCTACACATGCCTCATCTACACATGGTGACACAACGTGCAGCAGGTAGACACACACCATGCCTCATCTACACGTGGTGACACAACGTGCAGCAGGTAGACACACACCATGCCTCATCTACACATGGTGACACAACGTGCAGCAGGTAGACACACACCATGCCTCATCTACACATGGTGACACAACGTGCAGCAGGTAGACACACACCATGCCTCATCTACACATGGTGACACAACGTGCAGCAGGTAGACACACACCATGCCTCATCTACACATGGTGACACAACGTGCAGCAGGTAGACACACACCATGCCCTCATCTACACATGGTGACACAACGTGCAGCAGGTAGACACACACCATGCCTCATCTACACATGGTGACACAACGTGCAGCAGGTAGACACACACCATGCCTCATCTACACATGGTGACACAACGTGCAGCAGGTAGACACACACCATGCCTCATCTACACATGGTGACACAACGTGCAGCAGGTAGACACACACCATGCCTCATCTACACATGGTGACACAACGTGCAGCAGGTAGACACACACCATGCCTCATCTACACATGGTGACACAACGTGCAGCAGGTGGACACACACCATGCCTCATCTACACATGGTGACACAACGTGCAGCAGGTAGACACACACCATGCCTCATCTACACATGGTGACACAACGTGCAGCAGGTAGACACACCAGGTGTTCTTAAGACACATCTGGATTCCTGTAGACATATCAGACTCAGACGCAGACTTGTTTATTCAATACTGCAGGCCATATGACCTAAGGTACAATTTCACCAGAACATATTATTTTGTCACGTGGATGTGATATAATGAACAAAACTAATAAGAACGGCGTGCATTGATTAAAACATATTTATTTCCAAAGAAAGGAACCGGATTGGTAAACAAGAATAAGCGTATATGAATACCGCTCCGGGATACAATGGAAGGAAGAGTAAACATGTCATGATGAATGTACAATGTGAATGATATATAAATGTTGCAAAAAACGAGAAATAACGACAATCATTGTTAAACAGTATGTGTCATATGAAGAAATTATTTTGGATCAAATCTGCCTGTTAAATTTATGAACGGCGTGCATTAAATACATGCTTCAAATATAATGATATTAAGTTGATTGTTTGTTGATTCTGTGAAGAAATAAGTTTGATGAAGAATATTTTGGACAGGAAAATAGTATGTGAACTTCAGCAGATGTTATCATGGTTATAGTCGTACTGTTGTTTCTCCTTCCTGTATGCATTTACCTTCAGATTGTTCAGTGCTATTCTGAATTTACAGAATGCACGTACCAAAGACTTGTCTTGGAGGCAGGTAATATATGTTTCTGTGTTAAATTCAGTTTTAAATCTAGAGTATAATAGCAGATAACTTGAGGTAGAAATAGATAAATGCCAGTCCTGGATAAACATATCCTGTAACCTGTTTGAAAGTGCTGATAAATAGCTTCTCCTCACCAACCTGGATAACAACTCCATGCGAAACCTGTTGAAATTAAAGGAGCAGAAATCTGACCTCCGACACCCAGTTATGTCTTCCATTATCGTCTAAAGATTTGAGAAGATATCATTGGCCAATGACACGCCTGGCGTCATGGCGACATACCAAGCGTCATGTTGACACGCTATGCGTTATGTTGATATACCAGCTGTCATATAGACATGTCAGATGTCATGCAGATAGCATGAGGCCGCATGTGGTCATACCACACATCATATACCGAAGTTTCACAACTCGAACTGAAGAAACCGCCAGCAAATCGCGGAGTCTCAGAACTGTTTTGTTATTACAGTCACGTGCTATTTTTACCAGAACATCAAGTTCCACCCTTGTTGTAGTTATTCCATATATATATGTTAATCACTTTTCGGGGCTGATTAATTTGGCGGTTGTCCGTCGGCCGGTTTTGATCGTGTTCTGCGAATTGAGTGTATTTATCTGGTTGATGATCATTTAGTGGAACGTGTCAAGAATCAGGCAGGAAGAAGGACATCCAGCAGCATCACCACAGCGGGTGTCGTTGGGAAGTGGGGTGTAGTCACGTTCAAGATTATTGTACGGTTAGTGTGTGTGTGTGTGTGTGTGTGTGTGTGTGTGTGTGTGTGTGTGTGTGTGTGTGTGTGTGTGTGTGTGTGTGTGTGTGTGTGTGTGTGTGTGTGTGTGTGTGTTGTGTGTCTGTGTGTCTGTGAGTCTGTGTGTTTGTATGTATTTGTTTGTGTTGGTGTATCACTGACTGATGACACGTGCAGTTTTTATTGATGAATCGTCTATCACTCAACACTTGATGAAACGTACATCACTGACTGTAGTATTAATTGGTGAAACGTACATCACTGACTGATGACACGTGCAGTATCAATTGGTGAAACCTACATCACGGACTGTGAGTATTCAATTGGTGTGAAACCTACATCACGGACTGATGACATCACTGACTGATGACAGTAGTATTAATTGGTGAAACCATCACATCACGGACTGATGACACGTGTAGTATTTATTGGTGAATCGTACATCACGGACTGATGACACGTGCAGTATTAATTGGTGAAACCTACATCACGGATGACATTTGCAGTATTAATTGGCGAAACCTACATCACGGACTGATGACACGTGTAGTATTGGTGAATTGGATGAAACGCATATCACTGATGACACGTGTATTTATTGGTGAAACGCATATCACTGATGACACGTGCAGTATTAATTGGTGAAACCTACATCACGGACTGATGACACGTGTAGTATTTATTGGTGAATCGTACATCACGGACTGATGACACGTGCAGTATTAATTAGTGAAACCTACATCACGGACTGATGACACGTGCAGTATTAATTGGTGAAACCTACATCACGGACTGATGACACGTGTAGTATTAATTGGTGAAACGTACATCACTGACTGTTGACACGTGCAGTATTAATTGGTCAAACGTACATCACTGACTGATGACACGTGTATCATTCACTGTTCACTTGAGCATCATTAACTTGTGGTACTAACGTTTTGTCGCCCAACACAACGTATATCAACGGGAAAATGGCCCTCACGTGTCATCACTGAAACCGTTCCTGAAAAGCCAAACTGATGCCTTTACTGAAAGAGTCTCGGACACCCTCAACGTTGACAATGAGTAAACATGGCACCAGCGAAGGATGGTCGAACATGGCCATGGCACGCTTGAGAGCCGGTCGTGCATGAACTTAACACACTTATGTATGCCCGTGCTTAAACATGATACATGTACGTGTCGCCGAACATAAAAATGACACATTTAATGTAGCCGTACATGAACATAACACGTGTAAGTGTCGCTGTACATACAAATGACACATCGAATATAGCTGTACGTTAACTTGACACATCGAATATAAACATGGCACATGTACGTTAAAACTGGCACATGACACATGTTAGGTGACCGACCATGGCACATGTTATATACATAAACATGGCACACACATGGCACATTAGCGTGACCATAAACATGGCACATGTTATATATAAACATCACACATGTTACTGTGACCGTACATAAACATGGCACATGTTAGCGTGACTGTACATAAATATGACATGTTAGCGTTACTAAACATGGCACATGACGTGACCGTACATAAATATGACATGCGTTAGCTTGACCGCATAATCCTTATTTGTATTTATGGATGATTTCCAGTTTAATATTAAATCATGTCCGGACGACACGTCTTCGTGTTATTATCGACGATCCCACATCATAGAATATGCATCTAAATTAAGACTAACAAACGATATTAAATCATTTCCGGACACTCTTCGATTATCTTTAGAAGTAAAACCGAACCATTTTTATCTTTAAAGTAAAACCGAATCATTTTTTTCTTTCTAGAAAACGAAATTCTGAATTTCTCTTTCCTGTTTCTTTACTGAATTATCAAAATAACGTCAAAAAGGGTATCTTGGGGTAACTCTCCAGAGTGATTGTCAGAGATAAATCACGATGTTGTTTCTAAGCCCAAAGATTAATTGTTTATGAAATGTATAGTATCGCCTGCGAAGAGATAGCCTTCAAATAGTGCATAACTCTTTCATCTTACCTACATATGAATATTGTGATTGTTCGATGATGACGTCATTTTAGGTCTATACCCCCCCTGTCTACAACATGTGATCATATTTGGTATAACAGAGCAAGAACGTTTGAAAAGTTTACACCTGGCCTCCGTCAGAGGCGTCAGTCATTTAGTATGACACGATGACACTGGTTATGCACCTGAAGTAATCGTCTCAGAAATTGCAAAATGGGTGTTTTCCAGAAATTGTTTTTCTATAAACATGCCAACACACCTATCAGATCGAACGTCACTGAATGTATCTACATCTTCCTCACATGATACTAGATAAAATCCGACACACTCCAGAATACTCTTTCTTTCCCGCACTGAATAAAAATAATTGTTGCATTCTGCTATTTGTACTGGAATAGTTTGGATAATAAATACCGTTGTACTGAATCTTTCACAGAATTTAGAAAATCGCGGATTGTTTCTCTTATGTAATGATCATAGATAATTTATACCATTTGGTAACAGATTTAATCAAATTATTCCCTGTACATTAATCCTAGGTTGTAGCTGTTTAAACACACGCAGATTCCTCAATGATTATCCTACACACAGTTAAGTTGTCACACACACGAAGACAGTCTATGTTATATAATTATTCAAATGCTAAAGTTATTGCGATATTAGATCAACATGTTATGTTTACGTCAACTGCGTCTTGTTTGGAGATATACTAATCTACAAGATCATATTGATGTTAAATTGATTGATTCTGTACATAACTACATTGCCCTCACAAAAAGATGTTGCTAGGCTAATTTAATATATTTTAATGATAATAATGTCTTCAATTACAGAACATGGATTTTATTTTCTAATCTTCAAGACTGCTTTACTGTCATGTGTATATTTGTTATTTTGTAAGGTAGAAGTCTTTCATAATATTTTGTTATATGTCTGTTGCCAAAATAATTTTTTTCCGAAATATATATTGTATAAAAGCAAATACAGAATATACATGTTCCTTGTAGTAAAGTATGGCATATTCACAAATCTATAGTGATAGTTTACATGTGAGTGGTGTGGGTGAAAAGGGGATACAGACAGACAAGATTCGAAATATCCATCTTGTTTGAAATGAACTTGCTGAAAACTAGCTGGTCAATCGCTTAACCAAATATAATGTTGTTTGTTAATATGTAATCCTGGACAGAAGAAAGTATACACCCATGGCTGATAGACCCGTGAAGATCCGGGTTAGAATTGATCTTCATGATCAGTAACCCATGCTTGTCGTAAAAGTCGACTAATGGGATCAGATGGTCAGACTCGCTGACTTGGTTGACACATGTCATCGTGTCACAATTACGTAGAGAGATGCTCATGCTGTTGATCGCTGGGGTGCCTGATCCAGACTCGCTTATTTACAAACCGCCGCCATATAGCTGGAATATTGTTGAGTGCGGCGTAAAACCTAACTCACTCACACATGCCTGATAGCGACTAAACATATATGAAACAGGAAAAACCCCAACAAAACCGGTTCGATGGTAATGTCTTTGACACGGGTCACATAGTTGTGTTTTAAACCTTAGTTTACAGTGTCTTGCTGACTTTTAACCCTAATCAGGTTTTGATAACGTTTATCAGTTTTTGTTTCATATCAAATTGTATAGGCTACTTCCTTTTGTCTGGGAGTTTGCAACAAGGCCACAAAATGCCAGAGACATAAGGAAACTGGCTGGAAAGGTAGTTTTATAACATCTCAAACTTTTCTAAACCAACCAACTTTCGTCTTTTCAACTCTCCCCCAAAAGCCCATTATGCATTGCACACCACGAGGGCAAATGGCACAGATCTAACAATACAATATAGATAATAAACCAGTCATATACACAAAGGGACCTCCTTATATAGACAATAAAGATGGTTATTATTGTTTTATTAACCAACTACCATAAATCATGTGGCTGTTACAACTTCCTCCCTGAAGGACGCTTTTACTGTTACGTATTACAACAGTAAATAATGAATTGCGGTCAAAGGGGAGTAACTCTAATTACGCAGAGGGCGCCTGTATCCAAGATGGCGACATCACTTGGAAAACATCGTCGTCACAAGATGTTGAACATTTATCAGCGCCTACAAAATTTTGAACTTGTTTGTTGTTGAATTACTTGGAAATCGACCTCAATTTTTCAGAATGTTTAACAAACCGAAGAGCTGGCTGACACAGGCCATTTGGAAACCGAAAAATCTTCATTCTTTAGATCATCTCAAGTGAGTGGCTTTGCTTTTCCTGTCACCGACTGAAAAATGTCAATATTCACACTATACAGTACGAACACCCAACAGGTGCTCGTTGCTGTCTTAGTGGGGTTTTTTCAGGCCGACTTGTGTGTACAGCCGAAGAGTTATTTATAATTTGGCGTTTTTCTTTTTTGTTACCTTTGTTAATGTTATACCCTATCTACTTTTTCCAGTCAATATAGGCAATGTCTGTTGTTGTTTTGCCCTCTTGTGTTTTGTATTGTTTGGTAGTCGTGACGATCTGTTAGCGTTTTAAATCTATTTGTGTTTACAGACAACAGGAATTTGATACATATTATGGGTAATATTGTCAGTGGAAAGAATTGTGTATTATGCACATGAACATTGTGTCATCGATTATATCTTACATTTTAAAAAAATGGTAGAATGGAGTTTAAATGTAAAGTGTCAATATATAAAGTTTTTTCTTTAATCATTAGTCACTTCTAAACCTAGCCGAGAGCCGCGATGCGGTCCTCATCGGCTCTCGGCTATTCTAAACTATGCTGTTTTTTGGTCAGTAATCCATGCATAAATGTGTTGCCAATGACCAGTGACTTAAAAATATCTGGATTTGCTTGGACCTTTTTTTCATTTTTGCTCAATTTTACTAGTCCAATATTTGTCGATAATCAATGGAATTTTAGTTAACAATTACCCATCTCCATGATCTGTACCAATAGCCAGTTGTAAAAATTATGGAGAATCTCTGCAATCTGTCATGTTGTAAAATGTACTGGGTTGTCACATAGCATATGGCAAGTGTTCCGTGAGTGAGAGCATACGCTGAGTGTTATTACAATGTCCCAGCATATCAGATACCAGTTACCACACTGTAAACATACACCTATGTATTTGGGCCAATAGTTCGGCACAAATGTTTTGGGCACAAATGTACATAGAAAACAAGAAGTAAGAAAACTGAAGCTAGTTACACTGTAAGAGTGTCATCGGGGAGTGAGAGAAACTATTTGGCAATCACAATGATAATGCGTACAGTTTATGGAGGTTTTTAGTTAAAGGTACAACTGGAACTCTTAGCAAAAAATACCTTTCCATGTGTTGTATTTACTGTTAATACATTTACAAGTTTTTGTGCATGTTAACTGTATCAGTTAATGTTTTGCTGTTAACCATGCATGGCTTCCTGAAAGACATGGAAATGTGTCAGTTAATGTCGATGTAGTATGACATATTATTTCATCATCATACACACCCTTACTGACAACATCCTAATTTCTTATACAATGCTAATTTGAGAGTTTAGACATCTGACACCCGCTGAATGATTAATTAATTAGGTCAGCGTTCAGCGTTCAGTTGCACAGCTTGCACTTTAACCTGACCAAGCTTACTCTTGTGTATTTCATACATGTTGCTGATCAGTTCATTTTCCAGTACATTGTCTGACTGTCATCTAAACTGTGTGGTAATGACACAGAAGGATTTGCTAGCAAACATATGAGCAACTCATTAGCACATTATTAGTCTCAGTCCAAAACTCTGCCAGTAATTAGTATCGATAACTGTGCATCATTCATTGTTATCTTAAGTATCTTTAGAGTATTGATCCCCGTAAATGGTAGTGAAACAGCTCCTCTTAATTAGAGTAATTAAATGGGATTGTGTGGCTCATGGCAAAAGTACAGGTTTTACCTATACCATGTGGTTGGTTGGTTGTTAAAATAAATCAAGTCTGGACCAGATAATCCAGTGATCAACATCAATCATGATCATCGATCTATGCAATTAGCATACAATGACATGTGTTTACCAGTCAGCAAACCTGACCACCTGATCCCGTTACTCGCCTCTTACGACAAGCATGGGTTACTGAAGATCAATTCTATCCTGAATCTTCACAGGTCCTGTTCCATGTGACACCAGTGGGTAGGAAAGTAGTAATGTTCAGGCATACATGTGTACAAGTTCCAGGTTTTCAGTTTGTCTAATGTTTTGGACAGGATTGTCATCCTAAATATCCAGAAGAGTTTTTCATAATAAGTTATAACCTATAAAAATTGATTAAATATCCAGATCCAAAGTATCCCATGCAAACTCACTGATATCCCACATCCTACATGTTCTGTGTAGTGTGTAGGGACTGTAAGTTGGAATGTAGGTCACAGGATCTGTACACTTGACCAAGTTGACCTGATACTTGAAGCAGACATTACTGCATGAGGGCAGGGATAGGATGTCATGTAAGGACTTTGCCTGGATGCTGGCTGAATATCATGTAACACTGGATTCCGGGCCTAATGATACCCTAACCTGTGGGAAGTGTGATAACTTGGATCCTGATTATGGGTTTCCCATATCTCAAGTGTCTCAATGCACAGAGGCCATGGACGTTAATCAATTATGTTCAAACAAGGACACATCACTGTCACCATACATTTTGCTTAATTTGGTAGAATATTCCTATAAAATGACATTAGCATGTGTAATACTGTTTGAATTTGAGACTGAAGTCAAAGATCTTTGACAATGATAATGTTAAACACGTTAAAATTTAAAGTATTAGTGGTTCTGGTCAAATGTGGTGGCAATGAGCCTTAAAACATAGGGCCCTTATCTTAACACTGTTTGCAGACATTTCATTTGAAGTAATGGCAGCTGGTATGTTTCATCAAATGTTTTGTCCTGTTATTTAAGATTATAGTCAGAATGCTGTGGTGGGAAAATTTTGAATGCATTATTTTTAATCCCAAATTGGGAACTTTAGTGATGTTGAAAAATCATTACCGGTACATTCAGCATGTTCCAAGGTACATATTATTAAAATATGTCACTTATTCCAAGTTATAATATATACTTATGTAAGAAGAGATTTATTGTGACCTGAATTTGGATATTTAATTTCATACCAACATTTGCTTGAGACTGTGGACTGAAAGGGTACATATATCATGTGGCAGTCATTCTACCAGCTAACTAGTTAGTATACCTCAACATATTCAAAAGCCAGAAAGTGAGTCATGAACAGGACCTTACTAAACTGTTGTGATGCGAACTTTGCTTGTCTGGTATGAATTTTCTGAGCTTGTTCAACTGGACATGGACAAAATTATGAGATGTTCTTATTTAAATGTTAGTAGATGCATCATGCTGTTTTTGTATTTATGAAAATAGGTTGGTTGCCTAAAAAGGAACAAATGCAAATCATTTGTGTTTAATTTTCTCATTGTGATGTATGGATCTGGGCAGCTGAATTAACATCCCTGACCAACAAGGTTGTATAATGTAACTGATATGCATTGATTTATTCTGCCTGGAAATCTGAAGGTCATATATTCAACATGATGTGCATGTCAAACTGCAGCATGGTATCTCAGAGGGTTAGAACTATGAACATGATGAAAACAACATGAGCACAGAGAATACAACACACCAACACACACACAGCCACACACACACACACACACACACACACACACACACACACACACACACACACAACCGTAACAAAACACAGTGCCACACCAACACACCCATAGCCACACCAACATACACAGAGCTACACACACAGCCACACAAACACACAGAGCCACACCGACACACACAGAGCCACACCAACACTCAGTCACACCAACATACACACAGAGCTACACATACACACAGCCACACCAACACACAGAGCTACACACACAGCCACACCAACACACACAGAGCTACACAGCATACACAGACCACACACACACACAGCCACACACACAGCCAGCCACATACATCCACACCAACACTCATCAGCTACACACACACAAACACACACAGAGCCACACACATACACACAGCCACACCAATACACACAGCCACACACACATCCACCACATACACACAGCCAGCTACACACAGCCACACACACAGACAGAGCCACACCAACACACACACACACCAACATACACACACATCCACACAACACACACACACCACACAACACACACACACACACACACACACACACACACACACACACACACACACACACACACAGCCACACACACACACAGGCACACACACAGTCACACACACACACACACACACACACACACACACACACACACACACACACACACACACACACACACACAGCCACACACACACACACACACACACACACACACACACACACACACACACACACACACACACACACACACACACACACCACACACACACACAGCCACACCAACACACACACACACACACCACACACACACACACACACACACACACACACACACACCACACACACACACACAGCCACACACAACACAGACAGAGCCACACACACACACACATCCACACACACACATCACACACACACACACACACACCACACCAACACACACAGAGCCACACCAACACAGACAGGCCACACCAACACAGAGCCACACACACACACACACACACAGAGAGCCACACCAACACAAACAGCCACACCAAGATACACACACATGGCAACACCAACACACACACATGGCCGTACCAACATACACACACTCAGCCACACCAGCACACACATAGCCACACCAACATACACACACTCACAATGCCATGCCAACATACACAGAGCCACACCAACACACACACTGAGCCGCACCACTCAGCAGCACTTCACACAGCAACATACTACACATCAATGTACCACACATCAACACCACAATGTCAGACTGCTTTGCAACATACCCAAATACTAAAGTGAGTTAGAGATCTGATTCCAGATCAGTCACAAACCGGACAGTGTTTAGAATATTTTTTAGTTGATTGCTTTTTGTCAATAGTTGATAGTTCATTATGTGTGATATCTAGTGTAACATTCTGCGCTTTGTCTCCTTGCAGGTTTCTGTACACAGTGCTGTGTAAGAACCAGGCCATCACAGACAACAATCGAGGACTGCTTATAGAGACTCTCCGCTCCATCTCCGAGATCCTCATCTGGGGCGACCAGAATGACAGCTGTGTCTTTGAGTAAGAAATCAATACAGCAGTTACATAAGTTGAAACTCTGCTCTCACAAGTCCAAAGTCCTATTTTGTCACATCCTGTCAGAAAAAAGATGTAATTGCTGAATCATTTTTATTATCCATGCAATAAGCTGATTCAGCTTCTGCCCTGCGGTATGTATTGCTGATTCAGCTTCTGCCCTGTGGTATGTATTGCTGATTCAGCTTCTGCCCTGTATGTATTGCTGATTCAGCTTCTGCCCTGCATGGTATGTATGTATTGCTGATTTTCTGCCCTGTGCTTCTGATTCCTTCTGCCCTGCGGTATGTATTGCTGATTCAGCTTCTGCCCTGCGGTATGTATTGCTGATTCAGCTTCTGCCCTGCGGTATGTATTGCTGATTCAGCTTCTGCCCTGCGGTATGTATTGCTGATTCAGCTTCTGCCCTGTGGTATGTATTGCTGATTCAGCTTCTGCCCTGCAGTATGTATTGCTGATTCAGCTTCTGGTATGTATTGCTGATTCAGCTTCTGCCCCATTCAGCTTCTGCCCCGGCACGCATTTGCTGATTCAGCTTCTGCCCTGCGGTATGTATTGCTGATTCAGCTTCTGCCCTGCGGTATGTATTGCTGATTCAGCTTCTGCCCTGCGGTATGTATTGCTGATTTAGCTCTTTGTTCAATGCTTTACCAGTTTTTACTGTTGAGATGATTTTCAAAATGTACACCTTTCAAAATTAACACGATTAATGTCCTATATTCGCCCCTAAATTCACTTGTTTTTTATAATCCTGCCAGCAGAAATGCCTGAAGTATTTTGTGTTTGCTGCCAGGTCATTGTGATTTCTTCTAACTATGACCGTTACATGCGGAAGTAGTTACATTTGTCATGCATGTTCCTCATCAGTTTACATTAAGCCTTTGTACAAAGGAATGTCTAGCACGACGAGGTCTACTATGTCAGTCTTTGAACCACAGGTGACATACATCTCCACCATTGGTATATCATCTTCAGCACACGGCATGTCTGTTGATTTGTTGAGTTTCTGCCATGTGACAAGGCAGCATGGGGTACAGTAGTTTGAGAAAGTCTGTAAAAGTAATCAATAAAAGTATAAAAGAGTTTGCCATGGATGTTTGGTGTGACACTAATGGATTGAAATCAATGATAAAATTTCAAGTTTTAGGTAAGAAAGATTTTATACATTTACAGAAGGACTTTTTGCCTCTTTTGAGAAGACTTACTTGAGAATACTACATAAATCCAGTATTGATATGTGCTGTTTGTATGGGTTAGGTTACATTTGGGTTGTCAGTAATGTCACCTGAACCATGTTTGCCCAAGTGAGGTGTAGTTGGTGGACCTGAAGTATTTGACTCAAAACAGGTTAAAGGATGTTTGATGTTCTCATGAGACTATAGCTAACCTGTCTTGATAAGAAATGGCATGTTTTGTAACCTTATTTGAATAGTATACAGGTATATGAGACTCAAAGACAGCTGTTTCTGGTAGACATAGTCTGAGGAAAGGTTGGATAACCATTTTGACGTGACAGATATGGTTTGTTTGTATCTGTTTTGACAATCTTTTCTGCTATATTTTTTGTTTGTGACACTGTCCAACTGTCGTGTATCGAGTGCTCTTACTGCATGGTTAAAGTCCACCATCATTCCGTTTTACGACATGTCAGGTATTCGGTACCCACAGTCCAATCTTGTGACAACTGTGAAAAGTTCTAAGATGATTTCACATTAACATATACAAATTATACTGTTTTGTAATTATAACTTTTTGTTAAAAGTTTGTGTTAAAAAGGTAAAACATGAACTTGTATGCAAAAATGTTGAGGTTGTAAGTAGTTTCTCTGCCTTTCCACATAACAGAGAGGGAATGTGGCATAGATTAGTTGCAGAGAAATTAAAATCATTCATCTGCCAGGCTGTAGATGGAACAGAATAGTCACTTCTAATACTTGTGTACTGTATATATACAATTCAAGTAGTGTTTAATTTGTTGGTTTAGTAAACAATATAAAAGTCATGACTTGTTTCTGTACGATCAGAAAACAATATATTGTGAATCTTTGCTATTTCCTGTATGAAGGGTTGTGCCTATCTCCATGCCTGCCCTTGGATGTTTAGATCCTGCATGTGCTCTGTGTTTCAGCTTCTTCCTGGAGAAGAACATGCTGTCCTTCTTCCTGCGCTACCTCCAGCAGAAGGGCGGCCGCTACATCTGTGTGCAGCTGCTGCAGACACTCAACATCCTGTTTGAGAACATCAGCAACGAGACATCTCTATGTGAGTGAGAACTCTGTGACAGTGTGGTGTTAACTCGGGTTTGGTCCAATGTCTCAGGATGTTATATATCTTACTCCTGCACTATGCTCATGATATTCATAAGGATGGGTGTATTTTCAGTATCCATGTGTCAGAACTGATAGCCAGTTAACGTTGATAGAACTTTTATGAGTGATAATATGGAATGGTTGTTATCTCTCATTTTGCCTCCGTACAGTATCAGCCATTACTGTGACTTGTCAAGGCATCCATTGTTCTGAGCATCAATTTCTTGGATTTTAATACCATTTTAGTAATCAGTTGTAATGTGAATGCAAGAACCTGTTTGGTAAACAGAATATTCTTTTCAGAGCACTATAGGTGACAGAATTAAGCCAAACTTTGCCTCTTTTCGGAACATCAGGTTTACATGTTAAGATTTTGAAGCTGGTCTAAACTGGAAACCCTTCACACTGAGAGATAGACCTCTGTCATTGACTATATAGTGGAGGTCCATCAGCCGGAAGAATGTTCACACCCGCACATGTTTGGGTTCCACTGTAAACGTATTGCTACCCGTGTTGATGTGTTGTCTGTATGGTCCTCTCTCACTCCCAGATTACCTGTTGTCCAACAACCACATCAACTCCATCATCGTCCACAAGTTTGACTTCTCTGATGAGGAGGTAAATATTTATGAAATAACAAAAATTAATTGTTCTCATTTATTTTCAATATGAACAAGAGTGTGACTGAGACTTTGTCATTCACAGGCCACCATGATGTTTGAGTGCTGGGTGTACAGATATGATGCAGTGTGTATGGTTTGGTTTGATTGTTACAACATGTTACTGGTTTCACAACAACGTATAGTATGGATTCAGGGCTCCAGATAACTTTTGGGGGTGTGAGTGTACTTACACATCATATTGCAAGTGGAGGTGTACTGAGAATTTTGAAGGAGTACTGACATGTTTTTGTGTGAGCGAGTTGGTGATGTGGTTTGTCTGGACAATTCATCGATCACTATTTCCAACCATATATTTGTATTTGAAGATGTGTGAGAAATAACTGAGCGACCGTGTGATGAGCGAAATGTCAGGTCAGACTGGATATAAATAGGAACAGTGTAGTTTTTAGCCAATCGAAAAATAGTGACGATATCGCTGCATGGCAACGCGGGTTTCCTCATGTGTCAAATCGCGTTTCGCGAAAGTGATTCCTACTGTCGGGGTTTCCTCATGTGTCAAATCTGTGTTTATATTTCAAAGAAACTTGACAAGTATTTATCCTGAAATAGATTTCCATTTGCATCTCTTCCGATAAACGGATTACGTGAATATTAAATAGTTGGAGTAAGCGCCGCTTGACAAAGGTATTTATGCTGCATAAAGAGACAGCTGGCAGTTCCGCAAATCTTATATTATGTCGTCTACTTAATTGATTTTGAGGCATATCTCGTACTTAATTGATTTTTGAGGCGTACATTACGCCTGTCGCCCTTTATCTGTAGCCCTGGGATTACAACAACTTCTTTAATATTTACAACACAAGCGTTTCTGGGCTACTTCTTGCCTCTTCATCAGGTGAATGATGAAGGGGCAAGAAGTAGCCCAGAAACGTTGTGTTGTAAATATTAAAGTGAGTGAGTGAGTTAAAATTTTACATCGCATCAGCAATATTACAGCCATATAGCGATGAAAAGTAAATATTAAAGAAGTTGTAATCCATACCATACGTTGTTGTGTTACCTCCCAACTTCTAAATGCCCATCAAGCATCTGATGTCTGCTTTGTCTGCACCAGGCCCAGACTGGCATGCAGGTGCTTGTTATGGACACTGTGCCTGTCTCCTAGTGCTGATTGTTGACCTATGTCTGTACAGGTGATGGCCTACTACATCTCCTTCCTCAAGACGCTGTCTCTCAAGCTCAACAGGCACACCATACACTTCTTCTACAACGAAGTAAGTGAAATCTTTTTCAGATTTTGTTTATGTAGATTTTAAGATAATTCAGTGAAAACCAATCCATGTAGTGTTAAAGTACAGTAGATGTAACAGTTCACGGGACACCACAGTAACTTTCATAGTATCGTGTGTAATCTCTGTAACATCCAGCTTCGGTTTGCTTTAGCAGGCTGTGTACCTGTGTGTTGACAGGTTCTTATGTAATCTCTGTTTGTTTCAGCACACAAATGACTTTGCCTTGTACACAGAAGCAATAAAGTTCTTTAACCACTCAGAGACCATGGTCCGGATAGCAGTGCGAACCATCACGCTCAATGTGTTCAGAGGTAAGCAGGCAGTAGGACTGAAGGGGTTAACCCATTACTCTCACAATGTAATAATGGCACGATGATTGTGTTGTTATAAAGAGCCTAAGGCCACTTTATTCTAATATTTAAGATTTTGCTTTATCCTTTGTAGTTGACGACAAGGCAATGCTGCGTTATATACGAGACCGGACAGCTGCCCCGTACTTCTCTAACTTGGTGTGGTTCATTGGTCAACATATACTTGACCTTGACCTTTGTGTCAGAAATGACTCTGAGTAAGTATGCCATTTCATCTTCATGTTTCCTTCTCATTAAATAAATGTGTTGAAGTTATCCAACTGATGGGTCTCTTTGTTTACGCTTCTAAGATACATGGGGGGCGGTGGGGTAGCCTAGTGGTTAAAGCGTTGGCTCGCCATCCCGAAGACCCGGGTTTGAATCCCCACATGGGTACAATGTGTGAAGCCCATTTCTGGTGTCCCCCGCCGTGATGTTGCTGGAATATTGCTAAAAGCGGCGTAAAACCAAACTCAGTCAGTCAGTCAGTTTAAGATACATGCTTGATTTTCTGCAGTCATCGTAGTCGCGACCGTCTGTCGGACCTGGTAGCTGAACACCTGGACCACCTCCATTACCTGAACGACATCCTCTGTATCAACATAGATGCCCTGAACGAGGTCCTTACTGACCAGCTCCTCAACAGACTCCTCATCCCACTCTACGTGTACTCCCTGACAAAGAGGAAGAAGTATGCAGATGTACAGGTATGAAACTGTAGCCGCCTCATCATAGGAACATACATGTTGACGTATACACTGTAATACAGGGGTTAGTCTAATGACCTTAACCTTGTAGATATGTTTAATGATATGATGGTAGATGTATGTTATATTATTACTGATAATCATCCCCTTGTGTTTCAGACGGATAAGAAGCATGTCAGCTCAGTTGTCTCCCTTTTCCTGCTGTCTCAGGTGAGTTTCTATGTGCCAGAAACATTACAGGTTGAAATGAAACCATTGATAACATATAATGTCAGCTTTCATTTATTATTTGACATTGAAAACATTTAGAGGAGTGCATTTCATTTTTGACAGTGCTTGTTTCATAAGAAATACAGGAAATAGTTTTTAGTGTTGGGATTTGACTTATCGCTCAGCTATTTGGTCTTTTGATGTGAATAAGTTAACGCAGATTTAAATATGCTGATGACAGGAATATGTTTTCATGAACCAGTCAGTGAACAAAATTTGAAGCATGTTGATGGTGATAGTGTTCATGGAATTTTATCATAAACCTCCATACAAGCTGCAAGTAAGACTGTGAACCCCTTGCTCAAGTTGTAGCATGTGTTGTGATATAACCCATCACAATCTGGGTCACTATGATGGTCTCTTAGATGTTTCAGCGGATCACTAGCACCTGAATCAGTTAAGAAAATACCCAACTTTGTTTGGCACCTTTGGACGTATAAGTGTAAGAACCTGTATGTACATGTGTTTTACCATTTAGTAGCATGGTGACTAAACACATCAACATGAAATCAGCATGTAACAATAATTGTTGGGCTGTGGAAATGATGGGTTTTCATTTGTCTGTCATCACAATTGTGAAAAGTGAAAACATGCCACGACTGACAACACAGGCATGCATCACCAAGCACCATTATAAACTATGGAACGGGTATCAAAAGCATGGGTCAACACATGACCTAACATGATACATTCAACCACATCTCACAGTTCAGGATTGGTTCACACGGGTTCCTCACTTGCGGGGGCGGTGGGGTAGCCTAGTGGTTAAAGCGTTGGCTCGTCACGCCGAAGACCCGGGTTCGATTCCCCACATGGGCACAATTTGTTAAGCCCATTTCTGGTGTTCCCCGCCGTGATATTGCTGGAATATTGCTAAAAGCGGCGTAAAACCAAACTCAGTCAGTCAGTCCTCACTTGCGACTCATGACAGCCACCTGTACAGCTACAACAATAACAGGATTTCATAACGTTTCAGCCCAGGCAGTAAGGAAACTGTCTACACACCACAGATATATGCTGGACACGACCAGTTTGAGGGATCATTCTTTCTGCTTTGCCTAGTTGACTACAACATCAATGGTGTCAAGGCCTCGGAGTATGGCCACATCAATGGTGTCAAGGCCTCGGAGTATGGCCACATCAATGGTGTCAAGGCCTCGGAGTATGGCCACATCAATGGTGTATGGCCACATCAATGGTGTCAAGGCCTCGGAGTATGGCCACATCAATGATGTCAAGGCCTCGGAGATGGCCACATCAATGATGTCACATCAATGGGCCACATCAAGGCCTCGGAGTATGGCCACATCAATGATGTCAAGGCCTCGGAGTATGGCCACATCAATGGTGTCAAGGCCTCGGAGTATGGCCACATCAATGGTGTCAAGGCCTCGGAGTATGGCCACATCAATGATGTCAAGGCCTCGGAGTAAGGCCACATCAATGGTGTCAAGGCCTCGGAGTATGGCCACATCAATGATGTCAAGGCCTCGGAGTAAGGCCACATCAATGATGGAGACATGTTTGGTTTAGTGTCAAGGATTTTGCTTTTCCGTCCAAATCCAGATCAATTTAATGGTACAACATATAAAATTCTTCAGCCACACATCTTTCCCCTTATACAGCAGACAAATGTCATATTACAACACGACAATGCCCAACCACACATGGCAAGACTGAAAGCGGACTTATTGAATAACCACAACACCCAAGTACTGGCATGGCCCTCAAGGTCCCCAGATCTAAACCCCATCTAACATTTATGGGGTTCTCTTCATCAAGGTTTTTGTTGCTTTTGTAGGTGTTTCTCATCATCCAGTCACCACCCCTGGTACAACAGCTGGCCGAGGTCATCTTCCAGGGTGACATAAGTCTCACTCGCACTGGCAGCCATCATGACTCCCCCAAACTGGTAGGCTATAAGTTAGTGAACATTTAATAGGAGGTGACCGCCTCCATGGTGTAGTGGTTAGAGCGTCCGCCCGGAGAGCGGAAGGTATCGGGTTCGATCCCCGACCGCGTCATACCAAAAGACGTTAAAATATGGTACTTGTTGGTCCCGGCCTGGCTCTCGGCATTAATGGGTACAACAAGGACTGGTCGGCTCGGAGTCAGTATAATGTGTCTGAGTGGGGTATTCATGCTTCACTGCGGCATGGTATCTCGGTGGGCTAGCACTATAAGACCAGCTTCAATCTGGGCTAGTACAAGCAGCCGCACATACACATACACACTCATGCACGTCGTCATATGTTCGAAATATTCTCAAGCATGACATTAAACCCAATTTCACCTCACCTTTAATAGGAGGTAACATTACTCACATCATCAATCACCCATAACCAATTGTTACAGCCCCCATCATGTCCTTTCAGTTTTGTTGAGGGTGGCATTAAAAAACAAAGAAATAAAACCTTCTTGCTATTGTTGCCTATTTGAGAGTCATAGAGACGTCACTCTTTTGACATACTGAACCGATATCTGAGGGGATTGCTCTGTTCATTGAGACATAAGAATGATGGAATAAGAATGGTAATTTGTCTGTTTACTGTTACATGACACACTGTTCTAACATTGCACAAGAGAGAACACATATTCAATGAAACGAATGTCCGACATGCAGAGAATTCGCGAGTTCCGAGCTCCTGCAGAAACCCTGGAGAAGACTCTGGAGAACAATCGCCCCAAGATCCGGTACGGCCAGGCACCAGGCGATGAGAGCCATGGACCATCTACAACTGAGGGGAACTCTACCTTCTATCTACAGCGGGACGAAGCAGCTGTAGCAGATGGTGTGTCTACACCCTCCACAGGTACAGTGACATCAGCAGCATTGCAGGCCACATCTCTTGCTGAGCCCATGGTTATGCATATACACATGGAAAAAGTCAGGGGCACAATAATATGTATATGTGAACAAAGGTTGCCAAGACATACAACTTTAAGATATGCACCTGTATTGTAATTCACTGTGAGCAATAACAATCTCACTATTATAAAGCTTTCATTACATAGAATTAATACAACTGACTGGTTGGTGATACAACAGTATGGAACAGTTTAACTACAGAATGTCCTGCACGGTAAATTATTTATCAAGTCATGGGTATGTCATTTAGAAAGTTGTGACCCAACAACCTGTGCAAACTTGTTGATAGCATGATCTTGTAGCCTAATGACATAGATTGTTGCTTAGAATACAGATCACTGGATTGTCCGGACCAGACTTGATGATATACAGCTACTGTGACATACATGATATAGTTGCTGTATTTCTGTGTGTGGTATTCAAACAGACAAACATGATCATGAATGCTGTAAGCTAGACAAGTGTGACCCTTTATATTGATCTGTATATGCAGAGGGAGCTCTGAGCCCCAGCAGTGAGATCTACTCCGGGGACACTGACATCTCTAGCCCGAACCAGAACTCCACAGATGAGGAGAAGCTTGTGCAAAGGATGGGGATAGTCTCAGCAAGCATCTCCGAGAGGCAACAGGCAGCCTTCACACTTGAGAACAGGTACTGTCTTGTGTCTGTCCCGTCACTGTAGACTGTAGGAACAGATTAGGTCCCCAGTGTTCCATGACTGTAGTATGTTCCTGTTTCCTGTCTGTATGAACAGATTAGCTCCCCACATTTGATGGAGAAATTTTGACCATATTGGAAATGTTGGACGAGAGTTGGAAAAATTGCTATATGTTTGCCTGGATAAGGCATAAATATTTCATTACTGTTGTGATATCGCTGCCATATATTGCTACTTGGCCATCTTAACATTGAAGTTAAACAACATTCATTTCATTGTTCTGTCAGTAGGACGCTGTGACAAGACAACTTATCTTCTATCATGAGAGGATGAGTCATTTGCCGTGTTCAAGTGAACGTTGTATGATAGTATTGATACACTCAGTGTCTCTGAGCTCACATTGTTAATACAGTACCATATATCTGTACAGGCCGTACTTGGAGTCAGTGTTCAACGCCCTGGAGTGTACGGAGAATGACTACGCTGCTCTGTTTGCCTTGTGTCTGCTGTTTGCCATGGGCAAGAATGATGGTGAGTACCTGTGGCAGGACTGGCACCTTGTTGAAAGCGTCACCTCTTTAATGGGATAGATAGAGCTATTGGTACTCCAGCCTTGGTACAACAGAATCTAGTTTTGGTTTTTATATCAACATCTAGTCAAAACGAGTTGAGACTCTTGGTAGTCAAATCATGTGTCTAGCTTTTTTAATATAAAAGTAGATTCCTGTATATGATATTTCTACCACTGTATGACAAGTGTACTCCAGTATCTGTGTGACAAGTGTACCAATGTATGACTAGTGTAACACTGTATGACAAGTGTACTCCAGTATCTGTATGACAAGTGTACTCCAGTATCTGTATGACAAGTGTACTCCAGTATCAATATGACAATTGTACCATTGTATGACAAGTGTACCCCAGGATCTGTATGACAAGTGTACCACTGTATGACAAGTGTACTCCAGTATCTGTATGACAAGTGTACTCCAGTATCTGTATGACAAGTGTACTCCAGTATCTGTATGACAAGTGTACTCCAGTATCTGTATGACAAGTGTACTCCAGTATCAATATGACAATTGTACCATTGTATGACAAGTGTACCCAGGATCTGTATGACAAGTGTAGGATCTGTATGACAAGTGTACCACTGTATGACAAGTGTACTCCTGTATCTGTATGACAAGTGTACTCCAGTATATGTATGACATGTGTACTCCAGTACCTGTATGACATGTGTACTCCAGTATCTTATGACATGTGTACTCCAGTATCTGAATGACAAGTGTACCACTGTATGACAAGTGTACTCCAGGATCTGTATGACAAGTGTACCACTGTATGACAAGCGTCCTGTAGGACAAGTGGACATAGTATGACAAGTGTAATTTAGTGTGACAAGTGTACTGCTGTAGGACAAGTGTACCACTGTGTAACAAGTGTACCACTGTATGTCAAGTGAACCATTGTATGACAAGTGTACCATTGTATGACAAGTGTACCACTGTATGACAAGTGTACCACTGTATGACAAGTGTCCCTCTGTATGACAAGTGTACCACTGTATGACAAGTGTACCACTGTATGACAAGTGTACTTCTGTAGGACAAGTGTACCACTGTATGACAAGTGTACTGTATCATCTGTATGACAAGTGTACCACTGTATGACAAGTGTACCTCTGTATAACAAGTGTACCACTGTATGACAAGTGTCCTTCTGTATGCCAAGTGTACTTCTGTAGGAAAAGTGTACCACTGAATGACAAGTGTACTTCTGTAGGACAAGTGTACCACTGTAGGACAAGTGTACTAGTGTACCACCAAGTGTACTGTATGACAAGTGTACCACTGTATGACAAGTGTATACCACTGTATGACAAGTACTCAAGTATCTGTATGGCAAGTGTACCACTGTATGACAAGCGTCCTTCTGTATGCCAAGTGTACTTCTGTAGGAAAAGTGTACTATTGTATGACATGTGTTCCACTGTATGACAAGTGTACCACTGTATGACAGGTGTACCATTCTATGACAAGTGTACCACTGTACCATGACAAGTGTACCACTGTATGACAAGTGTACCACTGTATGACAAGTGTACCACTGTATGACAAGTGTACTTCTGTAGGACAAGTGTACCACTGTATGACAAATGTACCACTGAATGACAAGTGTACTTCTGTATGACAAGTGTTCTGTATGACAAGTGTACCACTGTATGACAAGTGTACCACTGTATGACAAGTGTACTCCAGTATCTGTATGACAAGTGTACCACTGTATGACAAGCGTCTATGACAAGTGTCATTGTATGACAAGTGTATCACTGTAGGACAAGTGTACTTCTGTATAACAAGTGTACCACTGTATGACAAGTGTATCATTGTAGGACAAGTGTACTTCTGTATAACAAGTGTACCACTGTATGACAAGTGTACTTCTGACAAGTGTACCACTGTATGACAAGTGTATCAACGTATGACAAGTGTACCACTGTATGACATGTGCGCTAATGTATGACAAGTGTACCACTGTAAGACAAGTGTACTTCTGTATGACAAGTGTACCACTGTATGACAAGTGTACTTCTGTAGGACAAGTGTACTTTTCTAGGACAAGTGTACTTCTGTAGGACAAATGTACCACTGTATGAGAAGTGTACCCTAGTATGACAAGTGTACCATTGTAAGACAAGTGTACCACTGTATGACAAGTGTACTTCTATATGACAAGTGTTCCACTGTATGACAAGTGTTCTTCTATATGACAAGTGTTCCACTGTATGACAAGTGTTCCACTGTATGACAAGAGTACCACTGTGTGACAAGTGTACCACTGTATGACAAATGTACAACTGTGTAACAAATGTACCACTGTATGACAAGTGTACTTCTGTAGGACAAGTGTACCACGGTATGACAAGTGTACTTCTCTAGGACAAGTGTACCACTGTATGACAAGTGTACTTCTGTAGGACAAGTGTACCACTGTATGACAGATGTACCACTGTGTGACAAATGTACCATTGTATGACAAGTGTACTTCTGTATGACAAGTGTATGACAAGTGTACCACTGTATGACAAGTGTGCTGTACCACTGTATGACAAGTGTACTTCTGTATGACAAGTGTACCATGACTTCTCTGTATGACAAGTGTACCACAAGTGTACCATTGTATGACAAGTGTACTTCTGTACCACTGATGACAAGTGTACCGCTGTATGACAAGTGTACTTCTGTAGGGCAAGTGTACTTCTCTAGGACAAGTGTACCACAAGTGTACCACTGTATGACAAGTGTACTTCTGTAGGACAAGTGTACTTCTGTAGGACAAATGTACCACTGTATTGCTAGTGTACCACTATCTAAATAGTGCACCACTGTGTGACAAGTGTTCCAAAGTATGACAAGTGTACCCCTCTATCTGTATGACAAGTGTACCCCTCTATCTGTATGACAAGTGTACCCCTCTATCTGTATGGCAAGTGTTCAACTGTGTGACAATAGTACCACTGTATTACATGTATGGGTTGCAGGTATCTCCCAACAGCTGCTGGACAGTGTCCTGATGCCCACAGAGAGGTCTGAGGTGGGTACTCCACATGGAACATATATCATGCACAAACAAACCCTTAGATGTAGAGTTACAGGGAGATGAGTACACAGCAACTCAGTGATTCCAGTCATGTGTATATCTGTCAGGAGACATGTTGTATGGGTGGCAAGTGTACTTCATGGTGATTCATAATGCTTGACCAAGGCAGTGACCATGGCACAAAGACAAGTCGATGTTAAAATAGATGAGTTAGAATGTAACATGACCCAGGTCTTGTATCATGTCACTGTAATAAGTTATTGTGTGATGACATGTTTACAGGTAAAGGACCACTACAACATTGCCCTGGTGGAACGGCTTATCAGGATCATTACGCTGGCCTGTCAAGCAAGTAAGTGCTTTCCGTTCTAAATATGGGTTTATTTAATTGAAACATATTATTATTGGTATATTGGTTATTATAGAAAATACTTACCATCTACCTTATACCAAAGAGGTATGAATATTTACTATATCAGAAATATGGCATGGTATATACATGTATAGTGAATGCTAAGGCATGTTAAGGGGAGATAACTCTTGAGGCCATAGTGGCTGATGCAGCATTTGTTTGCCTTAGAGAAATGTCAATAAAATGCTGCAGTTTTGAATGCATATGAATAGACAGGAAATTATTAAACTATATGCAATATTTATAGTTACATGTCACTGTTGATTGTCACTAACACAAGTCTCAACTTGATTATGATCATGATCCCTGGTGTGTCAGCACTAAACCTGTCCTCATATAATGGGAAAGGTCTTCCACAGGCATCCCTTAAGGCCTTTCCCACAACAAACTGACGTGTACTGATGTAACTGAAAATTGTGAGATATTGTTCCAAGAGCCAGTGAACTATTTCTGGTATTCCTCGGCTGTTTTCCATTGTTTCACAACTTTCTGTACTCTCAGGCAGCAAGGTTCGACTAGCCACACTGCAGCTGAGCATCAAGTTCCTGAAGCAGCTGGTGATACAGGAGGGCAAGTCCTTCCTGCAGGACCGCCATCTGGCCTGTATAGAGAACGCCAGGGAATGCAGCACACAGATGCTCAGGAACTTCTACAAGGTACTTGGAGAATCGTATATGAGCTGCGAAGTTACTTTTGTGTTATTCATTTTTATTCTTTTGATATGTTAAATCCTCAAAAACAATAAAACTTAAGGAACAGTTTTACTGAATTAGTCAACCAGAATGAAGGAGGAATTACAGTGTTCAGTGATGATTGCTGAAAATAATCTGACTTTTATCCTTGTGCTTATTAAATTCTGGTGCAGTGTCTTCTAGACGTTAGTTACTTGTTGCTATAGTAGTGGTGAAAATCATGGAATAGAATCAGCCAAGACTGGAAAGTGCCTGAAACATTGTTCTTTTAAGTTACACGGCTGTATATCTTTGTCTAAATGATAATGATTATTATTATTTTTGTTACAGAGTGAAGAAATTTTCTTAGACATGTTTGAGGATGAGTACAGGGATATGATGGTAAGTATGAAGCAGTTTTATATGTCGTCAACAGGAAGATAATTTGCATCAGTGTTTATCTCTATACATAAACTTCTATAAAACCACGTATTCCACTCTAAAAGCCCTGATCGAGATTCTCTGTGAGAATTTAGGTGTGGAGAAAGATGATCTTCTGTATGAGATGTGTAAATGTGTGTGAGTCCGACTTGGTAACTGGGTTGTTTCCTGGCCATTGTACTCCGATTGCATGGGAGGTTGCTCATGATATCAAGCACTGGTTTGCCTTGTTTAGATTGGTGGATTATTTACAGGCTACTCACCTGCTGGAATATTGCCCAGTTTGGTGTTCTATAACAGACTGACAGAAGTTTTGGTGTGTTTCTCTATGCTGCCTGGCATCTAGCATCAAGTATAAATGTATACATATAAGGAACATGTATGAAGACTGATTCATTATTGAACATATGTGAAAGATGTGAAAGATTATAATAGCGCATTATACAATTTAGCAGACTGATTGTTAAGTCATTGTCTGGAAGAACCCATGCAGCTCAGTTAAACAGCTTGTAGTGATATCATGATGTCAAAACATCACTCAGTATACTTGCCAGGTTACACCTCTCATCTATCATATTGCTTATGATGCATGTAGCTGGTAATGTTGTTTCTTGACCCTAACTGTCAGATTACATCTTCTAGAACCGTCCCTTGAACGTGGAGTACCTGATGATGGATGCATCCATTCTCCTGCCACCTCTTGGCACGCCACTCACCGGTATTGACTTCGATAAGAGGCTTCCTTGTGGAGAGGTGGAGAGGGCAAGAAGAGTAAGTGAACATTACTAAACAACCAACCTGATAATCTGAGATGTACACCTCATAGCAGTTTTGTTAATATCTATACTTTATGGTTAGCTGGGATTGTGTATTCTGTGTTGTAAAACTTGCATTGTTCGGATGATTTCAACACTTAACCATTGGCTGTAATTTCAATTATTATTACTCTGTACACTTTACTGTAATTAATGTGCCTGCATTACGTCATCAATAGTTTCTATATAACAATAAATATAGTCTCTACAGTATACAAAAATGGTTTCTATATAGAAGATAGTCTCCGTATACCTCAACAATAAAGAGGAACACTATTTATGGATAGACAACTTCTTTAATGCAATAGATGCGATGTTTCGGTGTAGTTCCTAACGCCATTGTCATGCAAATGATAAGAAAGAGTTACCTCATCAATAGTTTCTATTGTACAGCAAACACTAGTCTTTATACTACAGCACCAATGGTCTCTATATCACTGTACCTAAGGTGGTGCTGGTAATCAACATTATTTAGCACACTTTGATGGTGTGAATACATTGAATGTACTGAATTTGCTTATTAATGTCTATGTGTTCAAGAATAAGCATTTTTAATATCGCGCGAGGATGTCGGTAACTCAAAGTCTGGATGTTGGTAACATGCAATGAATGATGCTGGTAACTCATACTGTCCTGGGCCCAGTTCCTCAAAGCGATCGTAGCGCTATGATTGTCGTAAGCCTATGTTAAAATATGGGAGTTACGATCATCTTACGGTTACGATCGCTTTGAGGAACGGGGGCCCTGCTATAGTCGGTAAACAGAAATTATCAATTTATGTTTAAATACAAAGGAGATACTAATATCAGTTGTTATGTTTTACACAGGTGTGTACTGCCGCTACATTAACTATATGAAGCAGGGTGTGTTTAATCACACTATTTAGGTGGCGTTTCATTGAACTTGAACAGGTTTAGATGTGTGTGCCCATTGTCCATTACGCTGAGAGCTTTTTCGCTGAGCAAAGTTTATCAGTGTGCTAAATAATGTTGATTATACAAGTGGAAGACTGCTAATTCGAGGGGAATAATCGCCAAGCAATCTTACCTGCCCGCAATGTTGGGATGCTGGTAACGTGTGTTTGGTACATCACCTTTGGTACAGTGTATATTATATCAACAATTTAAATAATACATTAATGATAGTGACTCTATACTGTAGAGGATGTGATCATGGCAGCGATGTTGTTACACACGTTGTTTGCCGATGTGTATGTTGAACCTGAGAGTGTTTTAAAGCTTGGTTGCAGTAACATGAATTTCCCATGACTTGACTGATTTGGTGTGATCAGCTCTGAGGTTCTACACTCTTAGTACTAATTTATATCTAACACTACAGAATGTAGCTATCAAACCCCCAACTCCAGTCAAACCCTGTTGCTCATACTTCCATGATCCAGAGAGACAGTTATAATCTGTTTGTTGGCCATATCCAACTCAACCTGATTACTATCTGATCTGGCCATCAGACAACAGAAAGGAGACATAGCATGTCTTTTTATCCCCCCACATGCGGCAGGGGATACAGTATTACTGTTAGGCTCTGTCCATCTGTATGTCCATCCATACGTACGAATTGGAATATCTTAAGAACTGTGGACTAGATTCTTTGTCAGGTTTGGTGGCCTTGACCTTCATTTCAAGGTCACAAGGGGACTTTCACATATTACTTTGTCAGTGCGATATCTCAAGAACCGTTCACGGGATTTTCTTCATTTTGGTGACCTTCACATAATTTTCAAGGTCACAGCAACACTTTGAAGATTTCAGCATGTTAACCTGCATGTTAAGCTTGTCAGTGAGATATCTCAAGAACCATTCACTGGATTTCCTTCATATTTGTCACCAAGCTTCATCTAAGGAAGGCGCTGGGCCCAGTTGATTTTGGTGACCTTCACATAGTTTTCAAGGTCACTGCGACACTTTGAAGATTTCAGTTTGTTAACATACATCATTTACATGTTCACATTGTCAGCATGACATCTCACAAACGATTCACTGTATTTTCTTCATATTTGACACAAAGCATCATATTGGAAGGTGCAGGTTGACTAGTCATGCTTTTGTTGACATTTAACTTCATCTTAAACTACAACCTTCACTTTCATTACTTTTTAAGTTTGATTTGATAATTTGCGGTGGGGGATTATGTCACCTGAGTGACAACTGGTTGGGTTTTTTTTTATTGTATAGTATAAGTAGTGCAACCATTTTATTTTTGTGCAGTATGTTGTTAACTGCAGACAAGGTTTTGTGGATGACAAAAAAAGAAAGAAATTGTGATGCTTCCTGCATACCTGATGTGGCTACCTTCAACACAAATGTTTTAAGAGATGAATGAAACAGGGCAGCTGTATGTATCTGTAGGGCGCTGCCAACTTGCACACTTGAGTGAGTGATATATATCACTATTATCAGTTCTGAGTATTTATTATGATGGAAAACACCAGCGATCTACATGAGGGAACATGCAACATCTGCAGATGTTTAACTGCCTGCCTTGTTGCAGGACCTTATGCTTTTGCCCTGATAATGCCCTGAAAGTGCACGCTGATCATATGTTCCTGCCTTTAACACAAAGAGGTTTCAGCCAGGGATATATGCTTTTTATAGGACAGTGCAACCCCTGTACAGAAACCATTGATTGGCTCATGCACAGCAAATAAATCATGTTGGTTTTGTATCTCCAGACTTTGGAATCATTTATTATAACTCTTTTTGTCCCGCCACATCATGACGCCTTTACATGACCCACCGAGATAAGAGTTAAGAACTTAGTGTACAACCGTCGGGGGCCAGCAAAGAGTCTTTGTGAAGATCTAGGTTACAATTGTTTTTCAGTAGCCAACGCTTGCCATGAGAGGTGACTTATGTGATTGGGTGGTACGACTCGCTTGTCTGGTGGATGCATGTCACTGTATCTCATTTGCAGCATTGAATTACCATATATGACATCAGATAGGTCAAATTTGAGTACCTTAAAAACAACACTTTGTAGGGACGAACAAAAGAAACAACTTAATCAGTAGAGATGTCAACTTTGCAGGTACCCACGATTACTAGAGACACTGAGATTTACCTTATCCACCCCTAATCTAATATGTTTCTGCTAGGCATAATACAATGCATATACAATAATAATATGCAGGGATTAAGATTACCATAAATAGCAGTCAGCTGTGCACGTTTCTCTCCCCCAAATCTCCCTTTCCCCCCAAAACTACTCGTGATTTAGTTTAACCACACCCCAATAGTATAACGGAAATAAATTAATGCAGTAATTTGTAATTCGAAAAATACTCTTTTATTTTACCCTCTGTGTTATTTTAATTGTAGGTTTTGCTACAAAATGTTAAATAATGATAATCATAACTAAGGTTCTGCTGTAGCACTTACTGTCAGATAGTACTTATGGAAGGACCTGCAGCACTTACCGTCAGATAGTACTTATGGAAGGAGCTGCAGCACTTACCGTCAGATAGTACTTATGGAAGGACCTGCAGCACCAATGCCCTGTCAAGTACAGGAAGCATTGGTGCGAGAGGTCAACTACCTACATCAAGGGCATCAACGATGTTCGCGGCAGTCAGGCGATTTTACATAAAGTTCAGCGATGGCAGTCACCCAGCATGGTTGCTCACCTACATTAACGCTCAAACATCGGATAAGCATATCTAATGGAAGGACTCAAGTGCGCTATACAGAATCAAAATGCCTTGTTCCCGCCAACCAGCGAGGTCGATATAGTCCCATTCAAGTCTTACTCAAAATCATTACAGTCAGTTAAACGAACCTTCATGAGCTGCTCATGAGATTAGAGACATCTCAGATTTTGATAAAGTTCAACGATGGCAGTCACCCTACTGGCCAGCGAAGGACTCAACGTGGTTTCCCAACTTACTCAAAATCAGTCATTCAATCGCGCTCTACTCCAGCGGACAACCAATACTACTGCAACTTCCAGAGTGCTCGAATCTGTTAATACATCCGCACACCAAACAAGCACACCAGAAATATTCCAACTTCAATGCATGGATTGTATCAAGGCGTGTCTGAATAAGAGAGGTTATTCAGCCAGGGCGGCAAAAGCAGTCACGCTTTGCCCTCGTAACTCAACTCAAGAACTTATACGATGACAAATGGCACAGTTTTGTCAATTATGCTGCAAAGAAAGGATTTACAGCTAGATATGCTACTCATCCTCAAGTGGCTGACTACTTATGTTATCTACGTCCAGACTAAGAATCTAAAGGCTCAACTTTGTCCACTTATCTTGCAGCAATAAGCTCTGTCATAACTATGAGAACGGGCCAAGTTAACCAAGACCCCAGAGTTTACTCTCGCCTTGCTACGAAAGCATTCCGATTGGAGGATCAAAACGGAAGTTTCACGCGCCAGCTTGGGATCTGAATATAGTGCTCCAACACCTCACAAGTGAGGCTTATGAACCGTTAGAATCTACATCGTTTGAATCTCTGACTCAGAAAACCTTGTTCCTGTTATCTCTAGCTACGGCTGCCAGGATGTCAGAGATTCACGCATTGGATTACGAGAGAACACGCTTTGATGATATTCATAACATAATGCATCTGGGACTACGCTGGGATTTTATCGCCAAGAACCAATTGCCAGGTCAACCAGACAGATTATTCCACGTCCCAGCTCTCTCATCTATACTTGGACCTCATGATACGATGGATCTATCACTATGCCCATTAAGAGCACTGAAAATATATCTCCACCGATCCAAACAGAGGAGGGCAAAATTCAAGAGATTATTTATTCCTCTATCAACAGCTACGCAGACTGAAGTCTCACGTACTACTATCTCCATTTGGATCAGAACTGTCATACTACGTGCCTACAAGGCTGCAGGACTCGACCCTCCAAGAGCATCTAATCCTCATGAAATTAGAGCGCTAGCATCAACACTTGCTCTACACGGCAACTGCTCTTTGAATACCATAATGGAGGGTTGTTTCTGGAGATCCGATATGGTGTTTGCCAACCACTATCTGAGAGATATCACCAAGGACGTCTCAGGTATCCACCAATTCGGTCCCATGGTCCTCGCTCAACAGTTGACAGTTCCTCGGAGAAGATAAGTCAATCTTACAGATTTCTACTTATCTTATAACAGTACTAAATAGCTACATGCTATATATATTTTGCTTAAGTTCTTTTATTATCTTAAGCTCAGTACTATGGTTGTTATATCATACAATATATTAGCTAACAACTCTACGGAGTTTGCTATTATATATTTAGCTTAAGTTTAATCATATCTTAAGCTCAGTATTATGGTTACATTATAAATGTATTAGCTAACAAACTCTACGGAGGTTTTGCTATTATATATGTAGCTTAAGTTAATTATATCTTAAAGGTCACATGCAACCAAAAAATCAAACATAATTAAAACACAATTATCACTTATTCATGACATATAATATACATTGCTGGTTATGAAAAAATATATAAACAAAATTATAAGCGTACAATCGCAAATCGAAAGTGCAAAATTGTGTACTTCGGTTTACTTCCCAAGAAACGAAGCAGCCGGGATACCGAACCCAGTCAGAGCGGGTGGGTGTGCACTCAAGTGTAGTGGCTGGTTCATTTGCAGATGCCTTCACGGCTAATTGTGTGTATATATATAGAGAGAGAGAGAGAGATGTTGGGTTTTGTAAATACATGCTCATTTTTTGTGTATAACATTTTGCAATCAACAGACATCATAACATGTCATGTGTTCAAGTATCACACCTGCCTGTCTGTGTAATTACATAATGTGACAGAGACCGAACTCGGGCCATAAATCAATGCATTTTGTTTATGGTGTATAGCCTGATTGGTGTTAAGTTCAAATTGCATGTGGTCAGTGATAGCAGCTGTGTATTGAATATTGTCATTAGCAGACAGGCAGGCAGACACACAGGTGTCAATAAAACAAGACATTGAGTTTTGTCTGTGACAACGACATATCTATATCACAGTTAGAAATTCTGTCAACGCTAAATAATGACATTGCTTTTAAGTAAAGAACTGAGAAAGTGTCTCGGTAAGAAGAACGTGTGGTGAAATAGACAAATGAAATATAAACAGTTAATTTACTGTCATAACATATAAAAAGCTCGCGCCTGTGAGATATCAACAAAACATTAGAAAAATAGCTCACACCAAAGCCTTCACCGAGTATTCACCCGACAACCCGGCTTCCAAGCTGCGCAAAAACCTATTTACTTGCGCACATGCTATGAGCTTATTCAGCTGTTGAAACCCGCTTTCCCCAGAAAAGTCGGGGGAAAATTAGTGAATCGTTTGAACTCCGATTTCGCGCGGTTTTTTTCATCGCGTTATTTTTCAACTTTATAAGTTGAATTTGCATTTTTGACGATTTGTTTCGGTATGTCCATACCTAAAGGTATCAGAATCTGCAAAGTTGTGTTTTACGTTGCATGTGACCTTTAAGCACAGTACTATACTCCTATCATAAAAATATATTAGCTAACAAACTCTACGGAGTTTTGCTATTATATATATAGCTTAAGTTATTCATATCTTAAGCTCAGTATTATGGTTATATCATAAAAGTATATTAGCTTACAAACTCTACTGAGTTTTTGCTATTATATATGTAGCTTAAGTTTAATCATATCTTAAGCTCAGTACTATGGTTATATCATAAAAGTATATTAGCTAACAAACTCTACTGAGTTTTTGCTATTATATATGTAGCTTAAGTTTAATCATATCTTAAGCTCAGTACTATGGTTATATCATAAAAGTATATTAGCTAACAAACTCTACTGGGTTTTTGCTATTATATATGTAGCTTAAGTTTAATCATATCTTAAGCTCAGTACTATGTTTATATCATAAAAGTATATTAGCTAACAAACTCTACGGAGTTTGTTGCTATTATATTTTTTAGCTTAAGTTTAATCATATCTTAAGCTCAGTACTATAGTTATATCATAAAAGTATATTAGCTTACAAACTCTATGAAGTTTATGCTATCATATTGTCAAGCTTAAGTCTATTTCGTCTTAAGCATAGTATTCATGTTGTATATACTTTTATCATAATATTTATATTGTAATAACCCATATATGGCAGCTGATAAGTTAGCAGCAAGAATTCATCAATTCAGTGCCTTTATGAAGTTCCCATAGGGGTTATTACAGTTATTACAGTTATCAAATCACTAATTATCTAAATCCAAAGTATTCTGTATTCCCACCTCCGTTTCCGTCGGATTCTACAAGCAAAATAGCATGAGTCAGGATAAGGAAAAATATGTAATTTTCTGAATAAAATTGATATTTTATACTTATCCTGACTCATGAGGTAAGCCCTCCCGTCCTCCCCACATAACACTTTGGATTTCCCTGAAAATTCAAGTGTTGGGCTCGCTATAGGAGGAGAGAGTGAGGCACATGGCAGGAGGTGGCGCCCTCGTTCCCGCGCTTTTGAGGGGACAGATTACTCGTGGTGAGTACTAATTAGTGATTTTACATTGAAGGGAACTTCAATTGGGAGATACAAGTGTTCCACTGTGTTCTCAAGAAGAAGAAGACAAGCAAATAGCATGAGTCAGGATAAGTATAAAATATCAATTTTATTCAGAAAATTACATTTTTGTAATGTTGTAGAATTTTTGCTGGTCAAAAGCAGTGTAATTATGATTCTCTCTTTCAAATCATGTAAGATTATTTTCTTTCCCTTCTTGCATTCCTTTCGTGTTATGATAATACTGTGCCCCGACGTATGTCGTGTGTGAAGTGGAAGACCAACGCTGCAGAACATATGTTATGTTTGGGATTACACTTTCTCAGTAAAGTACAGATTCTTGTACTTTTTTGGGTTGAGTCCCATGCGGGATTCGAACCCACACCCTCAGAGTCAGGCACCTAATCGCCAACACATAAAGTCAGACGCCTAGACCGCTCAGCCACCGCGGCTTCCACAAAAATGGAAGTCGGACAACTGGTAGTCTAGACTGCGGACTATGTGTACCCCTCTGATAAGTGTTAATTGGCATGGCTCCCACGGTCGAAAGCTACTAAATACACAATGCCATTTTAGAAAGTGTTCAAATGTAACATATGTTATATTTGGGATTACACTTTCACAGTAAAGTAAAGATTCTTGTACTTTTTGGGGGTTGAGTCCCATCCGGGATTCGAACCCACACCCTCAGAGTCAGGCACCTAATCGCCAGCACACAAAGTCAGATGCCTAGACCACTCAGCCACCGCGGCTTCCACAAAAATGGAAGTCGGACAACTGGTACTAGACTGCGGACTTTGTGTACCCCTCTGATAAGTGTTAATTGGCACGGCTCCCACGGCCGAAAGCTATGAAATACACAATGGTCTTGTCATGTAAGTTACCTGGTACAGCAGGTGTACTTGTCATGTCCGTTACCTGGTACAGCAGGTGTACTTGTCATGTCCATTACCTGGTACAGCAGGTGTACTTGTCATGTTTGCTACCTGGTACAGCAGATGTACTTGTCATGTCCGTTACCTGGTACAGCAGGTGTACTTGTCATGTTCATTACCTGGTTCTGCAGGTGTACTTGTCATGCATGTTACCTGACACAGGTGTACTTGTCATGTTTGTTACCTGGTACAGCAGGTGTACTTGTCATGCATGTTACCTGATACAGGTGTACTTGTCATGTCCGTTACCTGGTACAGCAGGTGTACTTGTCATGTCCATTACCTGGTACAGCAGGTGTACTTGTCATGTTCGCTACCTGGTACAGCAGATATACTTGTCATGTCCGTTACCTGGTACAGGTGTACTTGTCATGTTTGTTACCTGGTACAGCAGGTGCAGATATACTTGTCATGTCCGTTACCTGGTACAGCAGGTGTACTTGTCATGTTCATTACCTGGTACAGCAGCTGTACTTGTCATGCATGTTACCTGATACAGGTGTACTTGTCATGTTTGTTACCTGGTACAGCAGGTGTACTTGTCATGCATGTTACCTGATACAGGTGTACTTGTCATGTTTGCTACCTGGTACAGCAGGTGTACTTGTCATGTTCATTACCTGGTACCAGGTAACAAACATGACAAGTACACCTGTATCAGGTAACATGCATGACAAGTACACCTGCAGAACCAGGTAACAAACATGATAAGCTAGGGAACCCCCAGGATAGCCTAGTAGATAAATGTGATTCCACATATGGGTTACAATGCCCATGTCTGCTAATGAAGACCAGTGTCATGATATTGTTAGAATATTGCTAGCTGCACAATGAAACTCGTCATGCCGAGGACCCGGGTTCGAATCCCCACATGGGCACATTGTGTGAAGCCCATTTCTGGTGTCCCCCGCCGTGATATTGCAGGAATATTGCTAAAAGCGGCGTAAAACCATACTCACTCACTCTAAGGTAAGTGAAAGGTATCACACATTCTCACATTTGATATATCCATAACACCATAAGAATTTTATTGTACAATTCTGTATAGTGCTTAAAAAATGAAACATCAAATTAAACTTAAGAAAGTATGTTTCTTATTGTTATGTTTGTTAAATCAAGACATAAACAACTGGTGCAGTTTCCTGACTCGTAAAACTGCAATGTAAAACAATACTGGCATGCCCGTTTCAGCAGAAAGAGTCCTCGGTTGTCTTTATAGTAGCATTGTCCTTTGTTTTCGCTTTGTGTTATGACAGTGTGCTGTTATTGCCCAAATGAGTTTTGTGAGGTGAGGTGAAATTGGGTTTAACGTCGTGCTTGAGAATATTTCGCTCATATGACGACGTGCATGCCTCTGTGTGTGTGTGTGTGTGTGTGTGTGTGTATGTGCAGCTGCTTGTACTAGCCCAGACTTAAGCTGGTTTTATAGTGCTAGCCCACTGAGATACTATGCCACAGTGAAGCATGAATACCCCACTCAGACACATTATACTGACTCCGAGCCGACCAGTCTTTGTTGTACCCATTAATGCTGAGCGCCAGGCAGGGTCCAACAAGTAGCATGTTTCAAAGTCTTTTGGTATGACGCGGTCGGGGATCGAACCCACGACTTTCCGCTCTCCAGGCGGACGCTCTATTACTAAGCTCCAATTATTTATCTGCATGTTGTGAGCGATATCCAGCACTATAGTACTGTCGGAAATAGAAAAAACTGTATTTTCTCATTTATCTCTACAATTTATGTAGTTGATATGTGCAAGTGTGAAATATCTCTTAAACTAAGTTCGGCCTAACTATAGTCTTAATGGTCGGGACACAAGAAACGTAGAAAAAGGACTTTACTTAGGAGAGATAAGTGCAGAAATGAGCAATGCGAACAAATTTTTTGGAACAGACCATGGCTGTATGCAAATTAGTGTGCGACGATATTGTATTATAAAGGACACTTTTTAAGTGACCAATTTGAAATTAGACGTAGCTTCATTATAAACGATAGCTGGCGTAAAAAATAATAACTTTCATGCTGAAACTATTAAGGATGTAGCTACCATGGAGTCTCACTGTCACTATAGAAAGAAACAGATAGGAGGGTTCGTCTCAAAAGCAAAACCTGGACGGGTGTCGCAGATGATCGTTGGGGTTGGGCTTGGGGATAGACATATCAGCTAAGATACGATAATCCTTAAGGGCAATTATACTGGGGAAGTACACGGCATGTCATAACAATTTACAAATAATATCCAGTCCTGTCGATCTTCGCAATCGGGTGGTCATGCCACCTATATATTTTGAGACATTTAATACGATGCGTTTCTATTGTTATCAGGTATCAAACTCTTTTACATATCTCAACATAAACTTTATGAAAGAAAGACACTTAAGCTGTTAATCAATAGATGAGGCATAGTCAACACACATGAAAAAACACAATATATCTTTGAGATGACCCCTTGGACGCCTGTAGGCAGCACATGCATTTAACGCCAGGTGAGTTGACGGTCCATCGCCATACCTGGCTGAGCGACCTAATTGCCATCTATAGTCTGATCTATTGTTTTCAGCAGCTATTCGTATTTCGTAGGGGCACCCTAGCGGTTAAAGCGTTGGCTCGTCACGCCGAAGACCCGGGTTCGAATCCCCACATGGGTACTATGTGTGAAGCCCATTTCTGGTGTCCCCTGCCTTGATGTTGCTGGAATATTGCTAAAAGCGGCGTAAAACCATACTCAGTCAGTCAGTCATATTTCGTAAGTTTTGCCCGATTTTACGAGTAAACATGCTTTTCTGGATATTCTATTACGCATCCCACTGAATATCAAGTTAGGCCGAAGTGGGTTATTTCGACATATGCTATTTGCAGTTGTGTAAAATTTAGGGTTACAGAGTAAGAGCCTAAAAACAGATTTTTTCTATTTCTGACAGTACTATAATTGTACTTGACATAAGTTTAGTTTAGTCATTGAGTTTAGTCTTCAGTTGTTATATGATAATAACAATGTTTTATCCTCCTTTAAAGCCATCTTTTTAAAAGAATTTTTTGGACACAGACCTTCCTCTGGCCAAAAGAACAATGAAAGATTGTCGTGTCATGGTGATTAGGGACCGTTCATAATTTATGACTAGGGGTGGTGATGATTTTTTTTTAAGGGGGTGGGTGGGTGTGTGTGTTGGGTTGGGGTTGGTTCACCCATTTTGTTCTGATGAGGTAGGGGGTTGTCAATTTTGTACACATGTTCCTAGGGGGTCAGCAATTTTGGTAATGTAATAATATTTTAAAATTGTGCTTAAAAAATATTGGTAGGTAGAGGGGGGGGTCATTGATTTTGTACATGACATGCTGGACGGGGTCACTTACTTTGTACATTTGTAAATTTTAGGGGGGGGGGTAATTCACATTGTACATGCTTCTCCATAAAAAATCATCGTCTCTCTCCCTCCACCCCCCTCCCCCCAGGCCATTTATTATGAACGGTCCCTTGAAAGGATAATAAAAGAAACAAGAGGCTGTTAGGTTTGTCATGAACCTTCCGCAGAGATGCCAACCACTCCGATTTTGGAGGAGTTACTCCGATTTTCAAATACAAAATCCACACTCCGTTTTTTAGAAAATACAAATATCTATATAAATATTTCCAGGCTAAATCTAAAGATTTTCATAGGGGAGGTCCCCCAGACCCCCACCGTCAAAAGGGGCCCGACCCCCTCTCACGCTCACCCCCAACTCGCACCTTCAGGGCTCGGGAATTGCTTTTAGCAAGGCATGACTGCGCTTTCATTTGATTCAGGGTTGGCATCTCTGCTTCCGCAAGCACTCACCAACACTATAGGCCACTTACAACTTCCTAGTGTGCAATAACATGGCCTTAATCTGCTACTCAACGCCTGCTAATATATGTTCATTGTATTTACACAGAAGTCTGAAGTAAGGCTGACAGCGTACATATGACGTTGACCAATGACACTGGCAAGAAAATACACCGTTCTCATTAAGTCTTTTCTCAGATTTACAAGTTAATGTTGAGTTTGCATTTTAGCATCAATAGCATTGCACTTCAGGTTCATATGTTTGTTCTTTAAAGGACAATTTTGTACTTGCATTTGTCATATTTAGTTCCAAATATATTCATGACAATCAAAATTTCAACAGATTCAATAATCATTCAAATAACGACAGTTTGACAAAGCCAGTTTTCTAGTCTGAGAATCATGAAAGTTTGATATGTATTTTCAACTGTCTAGCAATTCCGAGAGAATTTAACTTTGTAAATGGAAATCTATATGAATATTTTTTATATCATTTTGTTCTATTCAGCTTCAATTCCAGTGATATGAGTGACTTGCAAAAGAGAGGACAGGCTATTTTCCAGGGATCACCTCCGATAAAAATCAGTGACAAATGACATCTTACTATTTTCTTGACAAGATATTTCCTATCCACAGCCATCACTTCCGGACACAAAGTGTTCATATCCTTCAGTACAAAAGTTCATAACCTGTGTCAGTTTTGCCAGTACCCTAACACTGTGGTATCTTCAAGTTCAACAATAATACATAATTGATTTAAAAGTAAACCTGTTAGTTGGAATGTTTCAACACTTCAACTATTAGTTTTACAGTAGTCTGACTTACCATTTAATTAAATACCACTGTTGCTCAATTTGAACCAATATTGAGGAAGCCTGGGCAGCAAACATGGTCTAGTGGATGGAGCATCTGACCAGCTCTATAGGGCCTGTAAGTCTCGCGAGGCTCTACTTCCGGCAGCAAACATGGTCTAGTGGATGGAGCATCTGACCAGCTCTATAGGGCCTGTAAGTCTCGGAGGCGCCACTCCGCAGCAAACATGGTCTAGTGGATGGAGCATCTGACCAGCTCAATAGGGCCTGTAAGTCTCAGCGAGGCGCTACTTCTGGCAGCAAACATGGTCTAGTGGATGGAGCATCTGACCAGCTCAATAGGGCCTGTAAGACTCGCCAGGCGCTACTTCCGGCAGCAAACATGGTCTAGTGGATGGAGCATCTGACCAGCTCTATAGGGCCTGTAAGACTCGTGAGGCGATACTTCCGGCAGCAAACATGTTCTAGTGGATGGAGCATCTGACCAGCTCTATAGGGCCTGTAAGTCTCAAGGCTACTTCCTTCCGCAGCAAACATGGTCTAGTGGATGGAGCATCTGACCAGCTCAATAGGGCCTGTAAGTCTTATGGCAGGCTACTTCCGCAGCAAACATGGTCTAGTGGATGGAGCATCTGACCAGCTCTATAGGGCCTGTAAGACTCAAGGGCGCTTACTTCGGCAGCAAACATGGTCTAGTGGATGGAGCATCTGACCAGCTCAATAGGGCCTGTAAGACTCGTGGAGGCGCTACTTCCGGCAGCAAACATGGTCTAGTGGATGGAGCATCTGACCAGCTCTATAGGGCCTGTAAGTTCACAGGCGCCTACTTCCGCAGCAAACATGGTCTAGTGGATGGAGCATCTGACCAGCTCAATAGGGCCTGTAAGTCTTGCCGAGGCGCTTACTCGCAGCAAACATGGTCTAGTGGATGGAGCATCTGACCAGCTCAATAGGGCCTGTAAGACTCCGCCAGGCGCTACTTCCTCGCAGCAAACATGGTCTAGTGGATGGAGCATCTGACCAGCTCTATAGGGCCTGTAAGACTCTCAGGAGGCTTACTTCTCGCAGCAAACATGGTCTAGTGGATGGAGCATCTGACCAGCTCAATAGGGCCTGTAAGACTCTAGTGGATGGAGCATCTGACCAGCTACTCGCAGCAAACATGGTCTAGTGGATGGAGCATCTGACCAACTCTATAGGGCCTGTAAGTCTCGGCCGAGGCGCCACTACTCCGCAGCAAACATGGTCTAGTGGATGGAGCATCTGACCAGCTCAATAGGGCCTGTAAGTCTTGGCGAGGCTACTTCCGCAGCAAACATGGTCTAGTGGATGGAGCATCTGACCAGCTCTATAGGGCCCTGTAAGACTCGCCAGGCTGCTTACTTCCGCAGCAAACATGGTCTAGTGGATGGAGCATCTGACCAGCTCTATAGGGCCTGTAAGTTCTCATGAGGCTACTTCCGCAGCAAACATGGTCTAGTGGATGGAGCATCTGACCAGCTCAATAGGGCCTGTAAGTTCTATGCAGGCTTACTCTTCGGCAGCAAACATGGTCTAGTGGATGGAGCATCTGACCAGTCTCTATAGGGCCTGTAAGGCTCCAGCGATAGGGCCTGTCGCAGCAAACATGGTCTAGTGGATGGAGCATCTGACCAGCTCAATAGTGCCTGTAAGTCTTCAAGGCTACTTCCTCGCAGCAAACATGGTCTAGTGGATGGAGCATCTGACCAGCTCTATAGGGCCTGTAAGTCTCATGGCGAGGCTACTTCCGCAGCAAACATGGTCTAGTGGATGGAGCATCTGACCAGCTCTATAGGGCCTGTAAGTCTCGCGAGGCGCTACTTCCGGCAGCAAACATGGTCTAGTGGATGGAGCATCTGACCAGCTCAACAGGGCCTGTAAGTCTTGCGAGGCGCTACTTCCGGCAGCAAACATGGTCTAGTGGATGGAGCATCTGACCAGCTCAATAGGGCCTGTAAGTCTTTATGGCGGTAGCTTCTTCGCAGCAAACATGGTCTAGTGGATGGAGCATCTGACCAGCTCAACAGGGCCTGTAAGACTCGCCAGGCGCTACTTCCGGCAGCAAACATGGTCTAGTGGATGGAGCATCTGACCAGCTCAATAGGGCCTGTAAGTCTCGCGAGGCTCTACTTCCGGTACTAAGCTCAGTGTTTGCCCTGGGCATAAAAATTTACAAATCATCATGACTCCCTGGTGTCATGGACATGTTTTAGGGAGTCAACTTCAGTTTGGAACATTAATCAAGACATCAACTATGATTGTTTCAAAACGACAAAAACAAGGTAAGGCAGGTCAGGTATTTAGTCAGCACTGAGCAGTTAACAGGCAAACATTAGACTAAGTATTTTTAAACAACAGCAATTTACAAGTTTTGTCCGAGCTCGACGTTGCTTAACTTCAACTGATTCGTGACCTGAGCTCTGTGCACAGGACCACGCTACCACAAATATGAGAGCGGACCAAGTGTACACTCATGCTTGGCTGTCACAGCTGCTGACAGTCATAATATATGGCTAATTTGGGTTAGATCGGAAATTTTGGTATTCCTACAAGGATTATCGGTTCCTGAGTGTCTACTGACAACCATGGTATGAAACATTGTTTGTCACCGGGAGTACTAAGGTCTCGCCAAGTGTCCTGAGCTACTTATTGGCCCTATGTGAGTCAATATGCTGTTTACAACACAACACATGTGTCAGTCACTATATAAGTGGAGTGTTCTAGTGGATCTCACTACTCATTCCATCAAACCTATTCTTGCTGAATGGTCCTACAAATTCAGTGTATTCTTTGGGAAGGCCTGGACAACTGAAGTGGGCACATCCTCCACATCTCTCACCCACAATGCATTGTCATAGTGTCAGTGCCTATTGCTGTACCCAGAGTGGCTTTTTCCTCCCTGTTCTGCAGAGTCCATATTTCAAAATATAATTACATCATATAATGCTTGTCATTGACTGGAAATATGTTGTTTACTTTAATGATTATATGGAGTGAGTGAGTGAGTTTAGTTTTACGCCCTTTTAGCTATAATTCAGCAACGTCAGGGGCCACAAGAAATGGGCTTCACACATTGTACCCATGTTGAAAATGACAGATTTTATACATTGTAATGTTGTTCAAATTATTTCACATTAAATGTGTTTTTAGGAAAATATAAACCTGTTCAAATAATGAAGCTCTGTTAGTAACTTCACAACCATAGCTAACTGAGGAGGATGTGAGGAGGGTCATGGCAGGCCCAGTCATCTAGGTTCATTGTGCAGCATGGTAATACCTTGGGGTGTCAGAGAACTATTATTATTATGCTTGTCAGCTCCATACTGTACGTGTTTTCATCTAGGCAGTACATGTTATAGACCTGCATCACTTCAGGCTTCCTTCCCACATTATTGTACAGCAGGAATATTGTTCACAGCGACATAAACTCCTCCCACTTGCCCGTCCAACCAAGTTCTGGTCGTTATACATCAGAACTTTTGTCTGAGATGCCTGTAGATAAATGTATAACAGTTTTGCGCTCTTAGTCTGGTTTGGAGAAAATAATGACTAATGATATATTTTTATCAACTTGGCTTCAGTTATTTGTCTAAGGAGGCCTGTTACATGAAGCCGGATCAGTTGACATGCCCGTCAATGTGTAGAAAAGAGAACGACACTATAATAAAAAGATGGTTGTCATACTGTGGTATGAAAGCTGATGCATGACTTAGTGACAATACCTGCTATGAAAGTTGATCATGTGCATTTGCAAATGGAGATAACATCGGCATAGAAATGTTTTGCTGTGTCAGCATATCCTGTGTCATCTGGCTCAAGACCAACTGGTACTGATGCTACCATGTGAAGGAGGTCCCTTGTCAGTCAGGCATGAGTGTCTGAGTGATCTCAGACCAACTGGTACTAATACTACCATGTGAAGGAGGTCCCTTGTCAGTCAGGCATGAGTGTCTGAGTGATCTCAGTCCAACTGGTACTAATACTAGCATGTGAAGGAGGTCCCCTTGTCAGTCAGGGCATGAGTGTCCGAGTGATCTCAGACCAACTGGTACTAATACTAGCATGTGAAGGAGGTCCCCTTGTCAGTCAGGCATGAGTGTCCGAGTGATCTCAGACCAACTGGTACTAATACTAGCATGTGAAGGAGGTCCCTTGTCAGCCAGGGCATGAGTGTCCGAGTGATCTCAGACCAACTGGTACTAATACTAGCATGTGAAGGAGGTCCCCTTTGTCAGCCAGGGCATGAGTGTCCGAGTGATCTCAGACCAACTGGTACTAATACTAGCATGTGAAGGAGGTCCCCTTGTCAGCCAGGGCATGAGTGTCTGAGTGATCTCAGACCAACTGGTACTAATACTAGCATGTGAAGGAGGTCCCCTTGTCAGCCAGGGCATGAGTGTCCGAGTGATCTCAGACCAACTGGTACTAATACTAGCATGTGAAGGAGGTCCCCTTGTCAGTCAGGGCATGAGTGTCCGAGTGATCTCAGACCAACTGGTACTAATACTAGCATGTGAAGGAGGTCCCCTTGTCAGCCAGGGCATGAGTGTCCGAGTGATCTCAGACCAACTGGTACTAATACTAGCATGTGAAGGAGGTCCCCTTGTCAGCCAGGGCATGAGTGTCCGAGTGATCTCAGACCAACTGGTACTAATACTAGCATGTGAAGGAGGTCCCCTTGTCAGTCAGGCATGAGTGTCCGAAAGATCTCAGACCAACTGGTACTAATACTAGCATGTGAAGGAGGTCCCCTTGTCAGTCAGGCATGAGTGTCCGAAAGTGATCTCAGACCAACTGGTACTAATACTAGCATGTGAAGGAGGTCCCCTTGTCAGCCAGGGCATGAGTGTCCGAGTGATCTCAGACCAACTGGTACTAATCCTAGCATGTGAAGGAGGTCCCCTTGTCAGTCAGGCATGAGTGTCCGAGTGATCTCAGACCAACTGGTACTAATACTAGCATGTGAAGGAGGTCCCCTTGTCAGTCAGGCATGTGTCCGAGTGATCTCAGACCAACTGGTACTAATACTAGCATGTGAAGGAGGTCCCCTTGTCAGTCAGGCATGAGTGTCCGAGTGATCTCAGACCAACTGGTACTAATACTAGCATGTGAAGGAGGTCCCCTTGTCAGCCAGGGCATGAGTATCCGAGTGATCTCAGACCAACTGGTACTAATACTAGCATGTGAAGGAGGTCCCCTTGTCAGTCAGGCATGAGTGTCCGAGTGATCTCAGACCAACTGGTACTAATACTAGCATGTGAAGGAGGTCCCTTGTCAGTCAGGCATGAGTATCCGAGTGATCTCAGACCAACTGGTACTAATACTAGCATGTGAAGGAGGTCCCCTTGTCAGCCAGGGCATGAGTATCCGAGTGATCTCAGACCAACTGGTACTAATACTAGCATGTGAAGGAGGTCCCCTTTTCAGTCAGGGCACAAATGTCTTAGTGGTCTCAGTGTACATAAGGGCAATAATCTCAAACTTCTGCACGACAAGACAAGACAAGACAAAAACTGTTGTATGGATACAGATATAGATATAGACAGATATATAGATACATATATCTTGTTCCTGGGATCAATGAATATGTTGGCTTCAGGACAATGCAAATTTAGGAAGTCTAATTGGCCTGACAGTTTGACATTCACATTTGTTTTATGTGCTGAAAATGTGGGTTTGCAGTAAAGAAAACACGTAGAAATTTTACTTATGTCTTCAGGTATTTTCTGACCTGTGTTTTTAAAGTCATGTGAATCTGACAACCTCTTTAAGAAGACTTGCGTTTAAGGAGATATTCCTGTGTCGAAACAAACTCGCTGGTTTGTTTCCTTTACTATCTGAATGTTGATGCCATGAAGTCACTTCATTTCTAGCTCAATAAAAGTAAACATTTCCATTTGTAACAAGGATATGCACATATACACCAGTTTATTTGTCAAATATGCAACCGTTTAAGACATTCAGAATGTTTATCTGTTATTTATCTCCTGAATGTTGATCAAAGAAAACAACATCAAATACAGAGGTATGCTCCACAGTGATTAGTCCCTTTCTTCATGTAACTTTGAAATGTCCTTTTCTTAGTGAATCATGATTGAAGGAGAAATTAAGCAGATATGATCTCTGTGTTGAAACAGGTTTGTGAAAAACTAAGACTTGAAATCAGAATCACTCTAATTATGTAGTGCATGTGTAACATTAATTCATAGTGATAATATATTAGCTTGGACAAATAATCAAAGGAAGGAGTAAATCTACTGTGAGATTACCGGTAAACAAAATGGCCCTGTTGTCAGCTATCAGATGTAATCAGAGCAACAACCTTTCAAGGACAGCTGTTCTGGTAGACCTACTTTCTGTTTGGGTTTCCCGGGAATGCCAAATGATCTCATCTGTGTTGAGTTGTGCTGGTGGTGGGGCTGTAGCCTATTTCTGAGAAATCCTCCGCCAGGGACTGTATACCTAGCTGTCGATATACTGGGTTGCCAGGTCACACATGCAAGCTGCACTGCACAAAAATACCTTGTAATGTTTTCACATGGAATTTCTTTTTGACTTTACACTGTTGTGAAGGAATGATTAATTACATGAATTATTGTTTCTTGGTGTAATAGTAGTCTGAAAACATGACTGTTAAAAACTGAAATGATGTTAGTTTTACATGTATTCATTGTGTATGCTGAGGTGGTGATTGTGCAGATAATTGATATCATAGTGCTGGAAGTGTTGAGTAGTTGTGATAAGGTGGAAATCTTTGAAAGTCGCCCTTCATGGTGTTATCTCACATTTCCAGTAAAGGGCAATTGATTTGTGGAGTCCACAAGTTAATTGTGCTTCTATTATTTCATAGGCCCACAGTATGCTTGAGAATCTTACAGTTGATCTGCACATGAGGCTCTATCCCAGCTTGGGAACAGTCTTAGTTATAGATAGTATGGAGTTTCTGCATAGACTGCTCATGCAAATGAAACTTGATGTTAAGTTGAAACTTTGCATCAAATCACCTGCAACTCCAGATTTTTGTTATATGTTTCTGTTGGGATATTTTCATGTTTGGTTTGAGTGAAGTTTATACAAATTTGAAAAGGATTTTGGCTGAGAACAGCCCTAGAATATGAACCCATCAAAATGCCGTGAGTTGTTTGTATACAGTACATTAGAAGCTTGTCATACAAAGTGATGTTACATCTATCATAAAGCAGTGAGTCTAGGCATTTTGAAAGTTTTGGGGAAAAAAACGAAAATTAAAAAACCTGTGTTACAAAAACAGATAAATTTGTTTTTGGAAATGTTGAATGTCCTGAAATGCAGAAGTGTTGGCAAGTGTTAAAGCAATGAACAAATATTTCAGTGACTAAATATTAGTCTTTTCAAAAATCCCATCCGCTTTCACCCACTACTCTCTAGCCATGCTTCCTCCTGCTCCTTCCCTCCACAACTATCCCTTGACTTGCTCCACTACCCACCCTACCAACACTACCCTCCTACCCCACTACCCCCTTACCCCACCCCGAGTATATTATAGGGTATATACGTTAGTAACAGTGAGTAACTACTGCAAGGCATGCACATCCTAAGGATATCCGTTTTTGTTTCAGGCCATCCGTGTATTCTTTGTGGTGCGAGCTCTGTCCTTGATGCTAATGGACCAACCAGAGACTCAGCTGCCGCTAACCAATGAGGACCGCTGTGTTAAAGTCGGGGACAAGCTGGACCTCAGTGAGTCAAACACCTGAGAAGGGGCTTGTGTATTTAACGACACTGTCTGTCACAGTAAATGGAGAGCATAGTAAACCATTGTCTGATACACTACTCTCTTGACAACTGATGTTGTTGAATGTTGAGAAATTAAAAAATATATTTATGAAACTCTTTTGAGTGGCATTTTAAAAGTTGGGAAGTGCAATATTGACAAACTTTTTGGATAACAACTTATTTACAAGAATCTGTATCGAAAAATATCGCATTCACAAAATAGAAAAGGTTGTTATACATAAAGTTTGTCAATATTATATTTATGTCCATAGTATAGGTGATAAAGCTTTAGGTAATCATGGTAGTAGAGTAGACTCAAGACATACAGGAAGAATTATGTTGGCAACAGTGCTTGTATAAATGTTAATTAAATTATGCTTTCTAAATTTTACACGTTGGTGTCTTTCTGTACCTTTGTATATCCAACATATTAAAATAACATGTTTAAAACTTCTTGAATATGAGAAAAGCATTGAGTCAAAACAGATTCAGCAATGCAGTCCTCAAAGGAGCTGTCCTTTCACATTTATCCTTCATTTCCTTTTGACGACCTTATCTAAATCTACCATATGACGGGCTGAACCTATTTTATTTGTAAACAGACACACAGTTTGAAAGTTTGAATCACATGGACTCATCCAGTCCGTCACCTCTGCCCTTATATATATATATGTTCCTTATGTAAGCTAGTTTTCCAGGAATTCTAAAACTGAAAGTGTGGTGTTATTGCTAGGTTAGAAGTGTTTGTACTGATAACATCCCCTGCTGTGGATCCAGCCCCTCCAGCCCTGTCCTGTGAGGACACATTGTGTGATGCCTCATGGATGATGATATAAATAAGGAAAGAAGCAACAATCTGCTTGATCAGCATTATCTGTGTATGATTCAGATCACACTGATCATGGGCTCTGTCCTCCACAGTGATTTCTTGGAAATACATAGAGATTAGTTTCAGGGAAAACAATATTGTTAACACTAATTATATTCATATTGTCTATTTTGTCATTTGCATAACCAGTTTACTGTATGCACATACAGTTCCTGAATTATTCATGATGTTCCTGTTTCAAGGTCACAAATTAGCCAAGAAAACCATAATAACCAGAATAGAAATAACACATAGCAGTACTGCCCAGCAGTGATGTAGGCTTGCAGGCTTGTGTAGATCTCTCGTCCTGCTGATTGTTTGATATACATATAAATAAGTCCTGGCTTCGTTTGTAGCTGATGTTCCAATCTGAAGAAACAGAAGATAACATTTCCGAATACGTACATTACCATCATGTCCACATATGGTATATTCAGGGTATGATCAGCTCCATAAATCATTGTCATTACACTAAAGGCAGAAAAACACTTTATTGCGTTTTTCCTGAATTTATTTCTGAATCCACTGGTTTAGCTTGAATATAATTCTTAAAGTCCATGGTTTTATGTTGTGGTCCTCCAAGCTTTCTGCTGGAGTTTTCTTTCCTAGCAGAAGCACAGGAAACCATAATATATTTCCTAAGGTGCTGTTGTATTTCTGGGGAAGGATGGGTGGGCCTTTACCAAGTGTTTGAAGTAATGTTGTAAGAATTAATATTTTTGTTATAATGTTCCAAAACTCAAGCTACAAATACACCCCTCTATTGCTAAAAAACATCTGCCCACTGGAAAAAAGGTAGTCAAATGTTAGAGGTAATATTCTAAGAATTTTTATCATTGTTAATATGTTCCAGTTATCAGGATAATGTCAGTAGTGGTTTGATCGTAATTGATCGAAGTTGGACTAATGTGACATACTGTTTGAACAGAACTGTGACTTACATTGTATTGCAATACGCTAGAAGTACCTGCATAGGGATACATACCTGGGATATATTGGGAGCTGAAGTGTTTGATTTGAGTCAAGATATAGATGATGTTTTCTGCATGTTGATGTAAATAATCTGATAGCAAAGACAGCATGGGCTGCATTCACTGTGCCTGTGAGAGAAAAATCACATTCACGCTTTCGCCATTTTCGCCATTTCATCAGTTAATTACAGTGGGAATATCCTTAGTGAATGAATATCTGTGTAGATTTTAGGTTAAATGATTAAATGAAACAATGTAATATAGTTTGTACCCAATGTAATAGAACAGAGGAAACATATTGCATTATTGTTTGAAAAGTACATTGTTGGGAACTGGTTTATTATTGATTCAGTCAAGTCTGTGTGACATGTGGTTGGAGTTTGTGTGGAAACATATTCAGTGGAAAGGTGTCCCTCCAAATACCTCAATGCTGAATATTATTATTATTCAATATGACCAGCTTTGTAGTCATGTATTTGTATGTGGGAAAATCATATTACTAATTCATTTGAATGATTGATAGATCTAAATATTACTTATGATATACCTGATAGAATGTCACAGCTACACTAAACAATTTTGTGATTGTATCACGGGCTAGCAATTTAATATGATTGTGTCATTATGCACAGGGTTTAATATGATTGTGTCATTATGCACAGTGGTTTAATATGATTGTGTCATTATGCACAGTGGTTTAATATGATTGTATCATTATGCACAGTGGTTTAATGTGATTGTGTCATTATGCACAGTGGTTTAATGTGATTGTGTCATTATGCACAGTGGTTTAATATGATTGTCATTATGCATTTAATATGATTGTGTCATGCACAGTGGTTTAATATGATTGTGTCATTATGCACAGTGGTTTAATGTGATTGTGTCATTATGCACAGTGGTTTAATATGATTGTGTCATTGTGCACAGTGGTTTAATATGATTGTGTCATTATGCACAGTGGTTTAATATGATTGTGTCATGCACAGTGGTTTAATATGATTGTGTCATTATGTACAGTGGTTTAATGTGATTGTGTCATTGTGCACAGTGGTTTAATGTGATTGTGTCATTATGCACAGTGGTATGATTATATCCTTATACACAGTGGTTTGATATGATTGTGTCATGCACAGTGGTTTAATATGATTGTGTCATTATGTACAGTGGTTTAATGTGATTGTATCATTATTCACAGTGGTTTAATATGATTATATCCTTATACACAGTGGTTTAAGGTCATCCTCACTCTCCATGGTGGTTTAGTGTGAGGCACATCCATATAGTTTATTCCATGTTAGAAATCAACATCAGTCAGCATTGAAATTAAGCATACAAATAAGAGGTTATTGTCATATCCTGTAAATATAACAGAGGGTCCCCAGGTCAGTATTGAAAGTTAGCACTATCCTGCTGGCACTCACCAGCATCTTGAGGACCTAAGGCGTTTATCATTATTCAGGCTAGCAGACGTTCATTGTTAAGCTCAATCCCTGCTTGTTTAGGCACTATACTTCAAAGATGCCAGGACCTACCTTAATTTCAAACACTGTTACGACACTTTGAAGTTTGTTGCTTCAGTAAGGTGACAACTATATTTTGTTTGCAGACAACAGCGATCTGATAGCTTGCACTGTCATGACCCGAGACAGGTAGGTAGCGAGGTTTTTCATTCATAGTAGGATCTTATCAGCGTTTGTGGTTTTCGTAAATTGATCAATGTCTTTTTTCATGTCTCCAACAATATGATTATTGTGGAGACTCATCTAGTAGCCCAGATTTTGTAATTGATATTCAGAAACCCATGCTTGTCGTAACAGGCGACTAACGGTATCAGGTGGTCAGACTCGCTGACTTGGTTGACACATGTCATCGTATCCCAATTGCGTAGACTGAAGCTCATGCTGTTGATCACTGGATTTTCTGGTCCAGACTCGATTATTTACAGACTGCCTCCTTACAGCTGTAATATTGCTGAGTGCCCCGTAAAACTAAACTCAGTCAATATGGATCTTCCATTACACTTATACAGTGTTGCAGTGGTCACATCTTTAAGGAAGGGTTTATTAGTTTTAGTCATGGAGATGTGTACTGAATGTGTTAACTGTCTGATGCAGTTTAGCAACACTGTTCAAATTTTCTACTTGTATCCTCCGAATGCACCTATGAATCCAGTGTTAAACCCTACTGAGACCAAGACCATGCTCCTTCTAGTTAATCATATTTTTCACAATACGTAAATTAGACCTAGGAACTTTGTTGGATGGAGTTAAATAAATCCTCACTGTCATTCCATGCAGACATTGATTTGTGGGATGTTTCAGTCGTAAACAAGAGCGTCGGTTCCTGGTGATTGACCCGCTACAGCTGATCCTCGTGGAACCTGATAACAAGAGGCTGGGCTGGGGCATTGTGAGATTTGTGGCATTCCTGCAGGTGGGTACTGTAGGGTGTTTCTGGGCTGGGGCATTGTGAGATTTGTGGCATTCCTGCAGGTGGGTACTGTAGGGTGTTTCTGGGCTGGGGCATTGTGAGATTTGTGGCATTCCTGCAGGTGGGTACTGTAGGGTGTTTCTGGGCTGGGGCATTGTGAGATTTGTGGCATTCCTGCAGGTGGGTACTGTAGGGTGTTTCTGGGCTGGGGCATTGTGAGATTTGTGGCATTCCTGCAGGTGGGTACTGTAGGGTGTTTCTGGGCTGGGGCATTGTGAGATTTGTGGCATTCCTGCAGGTGGGTACTGTAGGGTGTTTTTGGGCTGGGGCATTGTGGGATTTGTGGCATTCCTGCAGGTGGGCTGGGACATTGCTCATCCATTCACACTTATAATTACTTCCAGTTAATGCCAGCAGGTTGGGAAGATGTGGTGTTTTGTCAGATATCTGATTTGAATGCATGTTGCTGTAGTTCCTCCATTTGCTTGTGCAGAAATAAGAAAATGAACTTCAAACTGGACAGTCAGTTTTTCATAGTGAAGGATTCAAATAACCTAACATGATATATTTCCATTATAACAAAAGTTTTTAAAAATGAATACAAATTCGCATTCTGTTCCAGGACATCGAAGTGACGGGTGACAAGGATGACAGTCGGTCTCTCCATGTGGTCGTCCACAAACCATCATCATCCATCCATGCCCGTTCTCACCCTCTCCTGTCAGCCAGGTTCATCTTCGATGACCACATCCGATGTATGGCAGCAAAGCAGCGCCTCATCAAGGGCCGCCTCAAGGCTAGACAGCAGAAGATGCAGACTATTGAGCTGCTCCTGGACATCACTGGTCAAGCTGTTCGGTCAGGGTCACCGGGTAGCTTCACCAGATCAGGACCTATTCCAGGTAGGCTTGACTGGAGATCCACAAACACTTCAAGGATTCACTGCTGCACACATAAATTTATGCACCCAACCAGGGAAAGAAACCTTTCAAAATTTTCCACTAGACCACAGGACCAGTGAGTGAACAATAATTAGTGGTCCTGTTTGTACTTCAGTGGTCCAAGATAACATTCATAGATTTACTTAACTGTCAATACAAAATTTACCAGGACCACTGCAAACTTATAATTTAGTGGTCCTGATTCATTTTTACTAGCCAGGGACCACAGGACCAGCGTAAATTTCGCACGCTGCCAACCTGATCTTGACATCAGCAGGGGCCAGGATGTGATAAGGGACTATCAGATGGCATTGCTGATATGCTTGTTCTTCAGAGAGGATGCATGTCACTAGGGACTTGGTGATGACAACAATTTGGGAGGTTTCTGTACTGATAGTGCATGAAGTGTTGATGGCTGAACAAACTGCTTACATACTTGACATTCCCAACAAATGTACAGATGTAAGGATAGCATCAAAGGCATCATAAAAATGAGCAAATCTTTTCTGACATTCACTTCCAGCAGTGTGATTGTTAATCAATTTCTGAATGGCAAATTGTTAGCAAATTATTAGTAGATAATACTTACAGTTATCAGGATCTAGTGGTCAGAGGCAGTAACTTGGTGTATGTTGCCATAATGTGTGTGATAAGTTGGGATGCTGCTTATGAATGTAGCACTTGTCTACCCCAATTTGATTATAAACCGTTCATATAGCGTTCATTCTGTCCGTCCGTCCGTCCCGAAACTTTGTCCGGAGCATATCTCTTAAAGTTTACATGCTAGGTTCACCAAACTTCACACACATGTTAATCATTACCCATTGGTGGGCCTTTTGCTATTTTTTTTTTTTTTCAGAATTTTGTTTTATTGCTGTTTCCATGGAAACACGACTTGGTACCAAATGTGTTTGATGGTTTTGTCCGGAGCATATCTCCTAAAGTTTACATGCTAGGTTCACCAAACTTCACACACATGTTAATCATTACCTATTCATGTGCCTTTTGCTATTTTAAAGGTTTTTTTCAGAATTTTGTTTTTTTGCTGTTACCATGGAAACACGACTTAGTGCCAAATGTGTTTGGTGGTTTTTGTCCGGATCATATCTCTTAAAGTTTACATGCTAGGTTCACCAAACTTCACACACATGTTAATCATTACCCATTGATGTGCCTTTTGCTATTTTAAAGTTTTTCAGAATTTGTTTTGTTGTTGTTTCCATGGAAACATCACTTGGTGCTAAATGTGTTTGATGGTTACCTGGCCACAGCATATCATCGAAACTATACATGCTAGGTTCACCAAACTTAATACACAAGTTAATCATGACCCACAGATATGCCATGTGCTAAAAAATAACAATCTTCATCTACGTCCACTTCATTGTGTGCAACAAGTTCAATTGTATGTCAGGTTTCCACGGAAAACACAAAAAAGTAATGTTTCCATAAATTATTACTGTAATCAGTACATGGCAAAACAATTATCTAACATGTATATAAAGTTTAGTAGAGTCAAGGGGAAAGTCTTGTGAGCTGCTGATCCTTGTCACATTATATATATCAATATCAGTCATATCCATGTCCCAAAGTGGGAAGCAGGGGTATGTGAGCTGTGCTCACTTCTGCACTTGTTTGCAGGCTGCTGTCATTTTGATATAATATCATGGAGTGATGTGTTAACAAGTACACTTGATATATTGTAATGTGGAAATATGAAATTAGAGGTGTCATCCATTGGGAATTATAATATCGATATTTTTAATCAAATGTATCATGATGTGATGATATTCATGTCACAATTCATGTAAAAAATAATTGTTCAGTGCATCTACACATGTAGATCTGCATTTAATGTTTTTATGGTAAAAGTGAACCTTGGCTGATCCCTTCTCATTATCTTAGCCATAATGATCTTAATAAATGTAAACCTTTTTCTGGCAGTGAATTAGTAATTTAGTATCAATAATCACAAATTTGTATCAGTTTGTTGATATTCCAATATATGATGACATTGCTATATTTCATTACTCTGTACCATTTGCACTGTTTATGCCAAGGAGAAAGTATTCATGTGGAAGTATATGTGTGTTGTGTGTTGCAGGTCGGAGTCATCCTGTTAGAGCAGTCAAGGAGGGTGAACAGACAAAAAGCCAAAGTCCTCTCAGGAGGGAGTCAGGGTGCTCGACCCAAACAACGGACATCAGCAGCTGGTGAGCCAAAGAAGATCCGTGGTGGCAAACAAGGAACAGTGCCCAGTGTACCTGCAAAGAACCGAATGTCCAATCGAGATGAGGTGGAAGAAGCAGAGGAGGCCACCTCAGCCACAGCCTTCCAGTCTCTCAATCAAGACAGTGGACGCAGACCCAGCACTGGCAAGGCAGCACAGAGATCCTCATCGGGGCCCAAGATCAACCCTCAAGTGCAGGAGATTCCCATGGAGGATCTGTCTGTGAAGAGCAAGCACAGGAGTGGCTCCCTTGACAGCCGGGCCAAATCATTGCGTTTAGACCATAACAAGCATGACAGACATAGAAGTCATAGCCACAGTCCTCGCAGGGTCAAAGAAGCTTCTGTATCTATAAAGAAGGAGAGTCGGAGACTTTCTGGCCCTCAGACATTCAAAGCAAAAGTGAAACAGACAAGTTTAACAATTGTTACTGATAGGCCTCACAGCAAGAGCAACCCAATTCCTGTATCCTCCTCTTCCTCCAGACCAAAGAGTGGATCATCATCAGATGACAGCCCTGAGGCATATGAACGCTCACGTAGTCACTCAGGACAGTCCCCCAAGTCTTTGAGGCCAGCAGAGGCACCAACTCTCTCTCTTCTTCCTCAGCAGGGAATTGCAGACATGGTAAGCGTTGCAGCTGTGGATTCACCAATACTGGTTCCACCTGCAGACCAACAAACTATCCACCATGTTGTGGAGATGAGTTCCAGCAGCGACAAAGACACTGTTCAGGCAGACTCCAATGATGAAGCTCTGCCACAAGACACTCGGTCGTGTGACTCCAAAATATCATCAGACTCTAATGAGGACAGTAGTGTTAGTGTGAGTGACTCGGGTATCCAGAGTGAAGCCTCAACAACCATGGCACAGTCAAGGCCGAGGACTGCCTCGACATCAGAGCAACTAGCTAAACTTGCTCAGATGGTGTCAGAACACTACAGCTATTCGGGAGAACAGATTGTAGAACCTGAAGATGAGTCTGGCTGATTGAACCAGGAGCAGACCATACTTTACTTAAGTTTTCTTTGCAGGATGTACTGAAGCCTTTCTCCTTCTGTTAGTTTACTGAAGCCTTCTCCTTCTGTTAGTTTACTGAAGCCTTTCTCCTTCTGTTAGTTTATTGAAGCCTTTCTTCTTCTGTTAATTTACTGAAGCCTTTCTCCTTTTAGTTTACTGAAGCCTTAATCCTTCTGTTAGTTTACTGAAGCCTTTCTCCTTCTGTTAGTTTACTGAACCCTTTCTCCTTCTGTTAGTTTACTGAAGCCTTTCTCCTTCTGGTAGTTTACTGAAGCCTTTCTCCTTCTGTTAGTTTACTGAAGCCTTTCTCCTTCTGTTAGTTTACTGAAGCCTTTCTCCTTCTGGTAGTTTACTGAAGCCTTTCTCCTTCTGGTAGTTTACTGAAACCTTTCTCCTTCTGTTAGTTTACTGAACCCTTTCTGCTTCTGTTAGTTTACTGGACCCTTTCTTCTTCTGTCTGTGTATCAAAGCAATTTTTCCTTCAAAGTTGCACCAGTAGGAAGGGATGGAGAGTGATCTTAGCCTTTCTTCATTAATCTCTAGGGCTGTATCAGGATGATGGCTACAGGTTTACATTGTACATGTATCTTGGGGATGGGGAGAGGGGGCGTTTTTGTAGCCTTTCTTCCTCATCACATCATGGTTTACCATTATGAAGCAGGGGTACACAACATCTGTGTGAGGAATACCACAGTCTGTCTTTTATGGGAGGTCAGTGGGGTAGCCTAGTGGTTAAAGTGTTCACTCGTCACGCCGAAGACCAGGGTTTGATTCCCCAAATGGGTACAATGTGTGAAGTCCTTTCTGGCGTCCACTGCCGTGATATTGCTGGAATATTGCTAAAAGCAGCTTAAAACCAAACTCACTTACTCATTCCTTCTCTGGGTGTACTAATAAGAAGAAAGGATTATACCATAGTATGGCTCCTCTGGATATACAGACATTACGATAGGAGTGTACTTTAGTCCTATGTTTTGAGACTTTATGTCTTTAGTCTGTGGGTTAAGAGGGAGATGATCTTTAGTCGTTCTTCTTTCAGGAGATGTACTGTCATACAAAGGATGTACACTACGCTCTTTCTTCAGGATTTGTATACTGAAAAGGCTTTGTACACACCAGAATTAGAGTTTCTGCTTCATTGTAAATAGTACAATCATGAATACATTGTGTCCAGTGACAGCAGAAGTATTCATACTCATTCAAATGAAAGTTCTCTGCATCTACATTTTTGAGAAAATCATGTTAGTGTCAAATTATACAGCTGTTGTAAGTTATCTTTCTCCTTGGCAACTCTGATTTAGCACGTATCCCTTTGTACTTACACACCTTCATCTCTAAGGAAGACTTGGAACGTACACTGCACGAGATAACATGTATCCTAGACCCTTAGTGTACATACTGATTCCTAATGCATCAGTAAGTCACATGACTTGTAAGTTGTTGGTGATTGGACACTTCTCCTGATGACTAGTCTTCTCCCATGTGTGTTAATATATGTGTAATTACCCAGGATAAGGATGCACTGTGAAGTGCATCTCATGTACACAAGCAGTCAATGCCCATGAACACTGAAGAACCTTTGTGTAAATAATCATGTACATTGCCTGACGGGGCAAGGCTGTGAAGCTAGTTCCTTGTGGCTGATACTGTGCTGTTTGTTTTGTCTGGAATTCATGTATATAATTTGAAAGGGTAGTTACACCCAACGTCATTGTTTCAGTAATTTTCATGCTATTATCTTATTTCTGTGATTTTTGTCTGTTTGTATTGTTGTTTGTTGAAGATTTCTTTACAGATATTACAAAATGCACTTCACGTGATTTGACATGTGAAATAAGTTTGACAGGAGACACGTTTTAGAGAAAAACATCAGTAGGCATTTGAAAAGGAAAAGGAATAAGTTTGGATAAGATGATGAAATTTGTATTTAATGTAATTAGAGATTCTTGAAATAATCATTTAAGAACAATGTGACAAAAAATTATAGCCAAAATAACTTTCAATGAGAAATATTTAGGCTGACAAGATGATATTTTGCTGAAATGAGACATAAAAAGACGTGTTATAATCATCTATGTGTGCCTGTGCCATGCTCAACAGACTCTGCATGCGTGCACTCCATGCAGTGCAGTTTGCACCACCTTACACTTTAGCCACATGAATACATTTACTTGTATCTTTCAGTGTGCCCAACTACCCGTGAAAAATTTGCTAAGAGCCAATTATATTTTTCTGTGTGTTGGCCTTTATGTAGGGTGGTTTCGACAAAATGCAGTGTAATGTATTCAAGTTAAGGTCGTGTCAACCAATTTGAAAAAGTCAAGTGGTTATAAATCATGGTACATATAGCCTATTCTTTATCACAGTCTAAATATACAGATGTCCATGTTATTTATGAATGTAATATGGTTAGTTATGTGTATTGGTATAATGAGTATGTATGCAATAGGATGTGAAATAGTAGGTTCATTGCTTTCAGAGAGGGAAGTTTGTGAAAAGTAGAGAGAACACAACAGGGCGAGGACAGCAACATTGTTCAACACAAGCCCCACACATTCTAGTTTCAGGGAAACAGTAGGCGGTCAGGGGTAATGACCTAATGCTAATAGAATACCATTATAGCCAGTCAAATGCTTGGGTAACACATGCATTTTCTTTATTTATGTTTGAATTTTAATAGTTGCTCAGAATGTAAAATACAAGGTTAACCATGCATAATAACATATGGCCTGTAAATATTCGTGTACTGTATTTATAAATGGACTTCCTATGCAGTCATGGGATACTGAAAATTAGGCCACATACAAAATTGAAAGATCAAGATTTATCATTTAATTTTTGTCTATAACATAAGGGATTAAAGCAAGATGGTGGCTGATCTCCATGCTGCCCCACCAACTGTCTCCTGAAGTGATGGCTACATAGTGTCGCAATCTCCAGTACCAGATGGGTGTGTTTGGCTGTTGTCACTAAACCACACAGGTCAGCATGTTGAAGTGATATCTGCATAGTGTCACAATCTCCAGTCCCAGATGGGTGTGTTTGGCTGTTGTCACTCAACCACACAGGGCGGCATGTTGAAGTGATGGCTACATAGTGTCACAATCTCCAGTCCCAGATGGGTGTGTTTGGCTGTTGTCACTCAACCACACAGGGCGGCATGTTGAAGTGATGGCTACATAGTGTCGCAATCTCCAGTCCCAGATGGGTGTGTTTGGCTGTTGTCACTCAACCACACAGGGCGGCATGTTGAAGTGATGGCTACATAGTGTCACAATCTCCAGTCCCAGATGGGTGTGTTTGGCTGTTGTCACTCAACCACACAGGGCAGCATGTTGAAGTGATGGCTACATAGTGTCGCAATCTCCAGTCCCAGATGGGTGTGTTTGGCTGTTGTCACTCAACCACACAGGGCAGCATGTTGAAGTGATGGCTACATAGTGTCACAATCTCCAGTCCCAGATGGGTGTGTTTGGCTGTTGTCACTCAACCACACAGGGCGGCATGTTGAAGTGATGGCTACATAGTGTCGCAATCTCCAGTCCCAGATGGGTGTGTTTGGCTGTTGTCACTCAACCACACAGGGCAGCATGTTGAAGTGATGGCTACATAGTGTCACAATCTCCAGTCCCAGATGGGTGTGTTTGGCTGTTGTCACTCAACCACACAGGTGTCACAATCTCCAGTCATGTTGTTTGGCTGTTGCCAACTCAACCACACAGGGCTGCAGTGATGGCTACATAGTGTCACAATCTCCAGTGTCTGTTGTCACTCAACCACACACAATCTCAGTCCCAGATGGGTGTGTTTGGCTGTTGTCACTCAACCACACAGGGCGGCATGTTGAAGTGATGGCTACATAGTGTCACAATCTCCAGTCCCAGATGGGTGTGTTTGGCTGTTGTCACTCAACCACACAGGGCGACATGTTGAAGTGATGGCTACATAGTGTCACAATCTCCAGTCCCAGATGGGTGTGTTTGGCTGTTGTCACTCAACCACACAGGGCATGTTGAAGTGATGGCTACATAGTCTCCAGTCCCAGATGGGTGTGTTTGGCTGTTGTCACTCAACCACACACAGGGCGGCATGTTGAAGTGATGGCTACATAGTGTCCCATGGCTGTTGTCACTCAACATGTTGAGTGTCACAATCTCTCCAGTCCCAGATGGGTGTGTTTGGCTGTTGTCACTCAACCACACAGGGCAGCATGTTGAAGTGATGGCTACATAGTGTCACAATCTCCAGTCCCAGATGGGTGTGTGTTTGGCTGTTGTCACTCAACCACACAGGGCGGCATGTTGAAGTGATGGCTACATAGTGTCACAATCTCCAGTCCCAGATGGGTGTGTTTGGCTGTTGTCACTCAACCACACAGGGCGGCATGTTGAAGTGATGGCTACATAGTGTCACAATCTCCAGTCCCAGATGGGTGTGTTTGGCTGTTGTCACTAAACCACACAGGTCAGCATGTTGAAGTGATGGCTACATAGTGTCACAATCTCCAGTCCCAGATGGGTGTGTTTGGCTGTTGTCACTCAACCACACAGGGCTGACATGTTGAAGTGATGGCTACATAGTGTCACAATCTCCAGTCCCAGATGGGTGTGTTTGGCTGTTGTCACTCAACCACACAGGGCGGCATGTTGAAGTGATGGCTACATAGTGTCACAATCTCCAGTCCCAGATGGGTGTGTTTGGCTGTTGTCACTCAACCACACAGATCAGCATGTTGAAGTGATGGCTACATAGTGTCACAATCTCCAGTCCCAGATGGGTGTGTTTGGCTGTTGTCACTCAACCACACAGGGCGGCATGTTGAAGTGATGGCTACATAGTGTCACAATCTCCAGTCCCAGATGGGTGTGTTTGGCTGTTGTCACTCAACCACACAGGTCAGCATGTTGAAGTGATGGCTACATAGTGTCACAATCTCCAGTCCCAGATGGGTGTGTTTGGCTGTTGTCACTCAACCACACAGGGCGACATGTTGAAGTGATGGCTACTTAGTGTCACAATCTCCAGTCCCAGATGGGTGTGTTTGGCTGTTGTCACTCAACCACACAGGGCGGCATGTTGAAGTGATGGCTACATAGTGTCACAATCTCCAGTCCCAGATGGGTGTGTTTGGCTGTTGTCACTCAACCACAACCACAATCTCAAGTCCCAGCATGTTTTGAAGTGATGGCTACTTAGGGTGTGTTTGGCAGTGTCACAATCTCCAGTCCCAGATGGGTGTGTTTGGCTGTTGTCACTCAACCACACAGGGCGGGTTGAAGTGATGGCTACTTAGTGTCACAATCTCCAGTCCCAGATGGGTGTGTTTGGCTGTTGTCACTCAACCACACAGGGCGGCATGTTGAAGTGATGGCTACTTAGTGTCACAATCTCCAGTCCCAGATGGGTGTGTTTGGCTGTTGTCACTCAACCACACAGGGCGGCATGTTGAAGTGATGGCTACATAGTGTCACAATCTCAAGTCCCAGATGGGTGTGTTTGGCTGTTGTCACTCAACCACACAGGGCATAGTGTCACAATCTCCAGTCAGATGGGTGTGTTTGGCTCACTCAACCACACAGAGGCGCATGTTGATGATCACATAGTGTCACAATCCCAGTCCCAGATGGGTGTGTTTGGCTGTTGTCACTCAACCACACAGGGCGGACATGTTGAAGTGATGGCTACTTAGTGTCACAATCTCCAGTCCCAGATGGGTGTGTTTGGCTGTTGTCACTCAACCACACAGGGCGGTGTCACAATCTCAAGTCCCAGATGGGTGTGTTTGGCTGTTGTCACTCAACCACACAGGGCAGGGTCACAATCTCCAGTCCCAGATGGGTGTGTTTGGCTGTTGTCACTCAATCACACAGGGCGGCATGTTGAAGTGATGGCTACTTAGTGTCACAATCTCCAGTCCCAGATGGGTGTATTTGGCTGTTGTCACTCAATCACACAGGGCGGCATGTTGAAGTGATGGCTACATAGTGTCGCAATCTCCAGTCCCAGATGGGTGTGTTTGGCTGTTGTCACTCAATCACACAGGGCGGCATGTTGAAGTGTGGTCACATTAGTAACAATGCAATACATGGTTGACGTCTTCACTCATCACATAATACACCAGGGTTTAATTCCACAGATGGGTCAGTGTTGGATGCCCATTTCCAGTGTTCCATGCTATGATAAAGTTGGAAGATTTCTGAAAACAGCATGAGATTGTACCTACTGACATGCTTTCCTTTGAACAACAATCATATATTTTATACATCTCATTCTTCAAAGTGAGAAAATATATCTATAAGTTAATAATGAATTGAATTTCAGACAGGTTTCAACTTTTGTATGGATGATTTTGTTGGTGTTTGTTATTTCTGTACGTTGCATCTGTTTACATGTGTCATGATGTAGAATGATTTACCATAAACACTTGATGTACCGGTATTCTTAACAAAAAATAAGTTTTGATAATGATACCTTAATTATGCTTTTACGTTTGAAATATGATTCCACTGGTTGCCATCATAATCAAATATTTATGTAATATTTTTTGTCTTATTTTTAGAATTGGGTTGAACCGTGTACAATTCACAAAGCACGTAGATCTCTTGTTCATTTGTTCCTTGTACCAGAGCAAAGCATAGATGAAACAAGTCCAATTGTCTTTTGAAGTTTGTATTTTAGATTGTAGCATATGTTTTATAGTCTGCCGTATAGAGGATGTATCAGAACAAAGACACATTTTAGATTTAATTATTTGAACCTGTGATATTTTTAGATGTTATGCTCTGTTTTTTTCCGCAAAAACAACATGTGTCTTAGACAGATTTTGCTAGCAAAGAATATTATGCATATGTGTATGTAATCTGTACATACTGTATATAGTACCTTAACTTATACACCTACGTTTCTCATAACTTAACCAATATATATGGCTGTACAAAAACACTCAGCTGGTTCTCGGACAGTGACTGAAAAATGTGTATGGAAGATGGCGAAAAACTATTTTTAGTAGTGGCCTAGCAGTGGATGAAAAGGAACAGACAGTGCTTGGGATGAAGTGTGGCAGGGAAATACGACACTTTATCAGCCTTCTGTTGACAATGGTCTTGCCTTTACATATACATGGTAAATATGCTGTCAATTTCTTCATATACCACTCCAAAGACGTTATGACAACTGATAGTTTCATAAGACTATAGTGAATATATCATGTTAATGGCAGAGTGACTATGGTCATATGAAAACTTGTGTTTTTTAACTGTTTTGTGTGGTGTATTATTCACTGTCAATAAACTCATTGACACACTTTTCAGGTTTAGGATTATATTCATGTATAGTGTGAAATGTTTGACTTTAAGTAGAATGGGGGTAAAATATGTGGGTTATAACTTGAATACACAAAGCCATTTAGAAAGTGGTCATCTTCTATATCCACCCTAGCTCAGTTCCTTAAGAAACTTGTATTACTCCTTACAGCTTCTAAAACAAACTGTTGATTTCCTTTGCGATCCTGTTTCCTTAAGTGTAACATACATCTATGATTAGCCAGCCTCAGGGCATACTTTATCATGGTACGTCTCCTGTCCCACCCTGGTTCAAACTCACATTATGATGGTAGTTCTTATTAGTAAATCTGTCTTACTCTGCTTCCAACTCACCCTACAATCATGCATCTCCTGTCCAAGAATTCTTCAAAGACACACTGTACAACTGCACCACTTCAAGGACGTACTGCACAATGGCACTGTTTTGTTACCTGGTGTATATACAATTAATCTTAGACCAAGCCCCTACCTAGTGTATGGTACAATTAACCTTGGACCATGCCCCTACCTAGTGTATGGTACAATTAACCTTGGACCATGCCCCTTGCCGGTTTATAGTACAGTTAACCTTGGACCATGCCCCTACCTAGTGTATGGTACAATTAACCTTGGACCATGCCCCTACCTAGTGTATGGTACAATTAACCTTGGACCATGCCCCTTGCTGGTGTATAGTACAGTTAACCTTGGACCACGCCCCTACCTGGTGTATAGTACAGTGAACATCGGACCATGTACACCTTGAAGGATGTATGTTATCGAGTATATATGGGCTGTAGGTATTGACAATATGACATTGTTAAATATATGTCAGAAGTAGTGTATATGCTTTGTAGGAACAAAACATGAAATGAAAAGAATCTATTAAAGGATAATATTTTTCATGTTTTTTGTTGTCATTTGAGAGTTGTCATTTTCATTTCAGACATTAAGGGCATTGCTGAATTACTGTGAGCCCTGCAGTCCAGCTGATCAAGTCTGTCATAGATGAACTAGTAATGTAATATATTGAGTGATGTCCCATGCAGGGACATAACAACACAGTCCACTCAGTCTCCTGAACCACTAACACGTCTCATACACTGTTCATTGGTTGCTGAAGCCCGAGTTTGAAGACTGATGAGAACATACGAAAGACCAAGGGACACATTTTATGGAACCCTTTTCAATGATAGATAAGACCAGTCCAGTATACATTTTTTTCTTTGGAAGGAGGCATGAAGAGAGGCAATTTGTGGCAAAGATAACCAGCATTGAGCTGTAGGCATTGTAGGAAAATTATTACTACAGCACATCGCCCGACAGGATCACAAACATGCCAATGCTTGCAACATATGTCTGTGTGCCTAATAACCTCTCATTATGCATCATCAAATGTCTCGTCTAGTTTGGCCTCCTGATTTCTCTTTGTGTGTAGCTGCGTATGGTGTGTTGTTTTTGTGGTACCGAACCACTATCTGAAGTATTGAAGGGTTGGCAGGCTCGCTGACTGGGTTGACACATGTCATCGTATCCCAATTGCGTAGATTGATGTTCCTTCTGTTGATTGTCTGGTCCAGATCCGATTATTTACAGACCGCCGCCATATAGCTGGAATATTGCTGTATTGCGTAAAACTAAACTCACTCACTCAACCTTGGAGTGTATATCAGACAACATGGTATTTAAGCATGTCGTGTTGTGTTACACTGAAATCCAATGTGGATATGTCAAGATAGAAATTATGGTTCTGTTAACCAATCCTCCTCAGCAGCAACCAGTTCTTGGTACTATTTACATCACTTACCAAACAAGTCTTTTAAGAATGGACGACTTAGGATAAAGATCACATCTTAGGCCACATGAAACATTAGTTTCAGTAGTCTTGTCCTTGTTTTAGAATCCAGAGACATGGTCAATGATCCTTTAACTATGTGTCAGAGAAGGTGACCTGTATCTCTCATGGGGAAGTAAAGAACTTAGGGGAATGAACTAGGCATGAATTGGTTTCACTGGGTTCCAAAGGTTCTGACTTTGATCATGAACATTCCATGTTCATCGCCTCTCATAGGAAATGTGTTTCGCGACTTGTAAGCACTGATGAGTCATGACCCCCAGATAGATGTTCACGAGGAATTGTTTCTATTGGTCCATAAGAGCAGCTTCTAGTCATTTCTAACTCAAGGAGAATGCCTATTGCTAATTACCAAGTTGGTGGCGGTATGGGTGTTGTGTTTTTGTGGTACTGGTGGTGGTTCGACGGACAAGGTGGTCGTCTTTCTCCCACGCTGAAATTCCTTCACTCGATGTTGTATTTTTTGGTTATACGATGGGACAAACGTGCCATAAACTGCTTGCAGCCATTCATTAACATTCTTTGCTGACTGACCAACCAGGAAAGCCAACAAAAACCCGCTCTATAATCACAACACCAACGTCAGTGCATGGGAGATGGGTACCCCAGAGACGACAATCAGCAAGTCATTGGGTTGAAGCAAGCCAAATCGGGAAGTATGGCTCAGAAAATGCAGGTCAATAGTAATGTAAGTCAACGTGAGCATAGCAGCAACCTAGATATGCCAGGTTCAAAGACCCCTGAGATCGTATCGTAAGAGCCAACTCCGATTACCATCTATTGTTTGTTAGACAAGCTGAAGGCCGTGGTAGAGATATCCAGAATGTTCTTTAGGAAAGACAGAAACCAAGTGCAGGAGCGCGAAGTCACTATTGTATAACTAAGGTATTTCTGCCCCAGTTTATAACAGCGACAAGCCTTGGTGCTTTTCCTTACACGGACAACGCTGTGCTGACAGCTTTGGTTTTCACTCAGCCGTTTTATTGCGCCAGGCCTTTCTCAGAGTGTGGTTCCAGGTGCCAATGGCCTACATCAATCGATTGGTGCACTCCATGCATAGACGCTGTGCTGGAGTTATAGCCGCTCGTGGTGGGCACACTAGATACTGAAGTCTGCAGTGAATGGACTGCAAACGAGTTATTCATTGATGTGTCAAGATATTGTACACTAAAAATGTTTTTGATCCGCTTGTTATGTCCATTTCTGTAATGATTTGATTACAGTGCCTATCTAATTTTGAATGCGTACTGACGTTTTTTTTGCTGCTGAGTACACACACACACACACACACACACACACACACACACATAACATATAGTGAGTGTTTTAAGTGAGTCTAAACTTTTGAAGAGAAGTATATTAAAGTTCATACCACAAGTAGAAATTGCCATGTACACAATGATTGAGTAGCCCCAATAGGACGTGAGTTTCAGGAAGAATGGACAGAGACTGTGGTAATGGCACTGTATTCTCGAAGGGTTTGAAAACCTGTGCTTTGATGCATCGTGAAAATCATTGCACATCATTTTCAGAGAGCACAACAACAGTTACTACCTTGTACCGAACAACTGAAGGCACCTCAGCGTCAAACCCATGGTTTGACGACCAAAGAATTATGGAAATTCATGGTCATGCTTGAGACTTAGTCAACACAACATCACGGTGCTAATGCTAATGGCGTCGGCCAAAGTGTGATCAGCATTTCCACAGATGCACACAATTTTGACGTATAACCGAAGTGGCGATGTTTAGTAAACTTTGACTTGTACACAAGAGGTGCCTGGGACAGAAAACTGCTGTTGCTGTGAACGTTAGTGGTAGGCAATGTCTGTACGTACAGGCCATTACCATAGTATGCATTGGCAGATTTCTTAAGTGTGTGTACCCATTATTTGTAAATTTAATTATCTTTCATGGACGTTAGTGACGCAATTTTTATAGAGAGGGTATCTCCACAATGGGAAGTGTGCGCGCGTTGCAGCTGTCCCTGTCCGAGTTATTTGGGCTGGGACAACAAACAATGGGACAACCAAGTTTGATGGTGGTTCCTGGTCATATGTATTGGTACAAATAAGACTAATGTAACGCTGGATGGATGACTGTCCCCTGCAGTTGTACCGGGAGAGTCCTTAATGCGCCGGTCCTGCTATACAAGCACACGTTCGAATAATCGAACCCGTGTCTTCGGCTTCAACCGCTGGGCTACTCCACCGCCTCTATTTACATAAATTATATTGAAACGACTCAGCTATAATATATATCGACTCAACTACACCTCCACCTCGCATGTCACTAGTTGTTAGTAATAGTACATGTATTCCAAATTTCATTCTTTCTAGGAATATGCTTTTATAGATAGAAGGTTCCTGGACATATTTATAACAGCGGCAATACTCTTGCCACATCAGCAGTCTCCTGGGCTACCATCATACCATCCGGTTTATCATGTGTCACCTCAGACTATCAGATGACACAGCTGCGTCCTCTAACACCTGTCAAAGTCGTTGATCCGATAGTGTTCCGCGTGACACGCTAAATCCTGAAATGCAGCAAAATAATTTCTATATAATACAAAACATTCTCTGCTCTAGTGTCTCTTTACGATTCGGGCTGTATTTTAAGCATACACGTGTATTGATGCATGACCATCTAACAGTGATGATACCAGTTATTACCGTATCCTGTGTCTTTGGGGGCATATATTCACAAGCACTCATGTTCACCTTAACCAGGTGTTCCCAAGCACTGGTGTTCACCTTACCCTGGTGTTCACCTTACCCCTGTGATCCTAAGCACTGGTGTTCACCTTACCCTGGTGTTCCCATGCACTAGTGTTCACCTTACCCTGGTTATTCTCTAGCACTGATGTTCAGCTTACCATATTGTTCCCAAGCACTGGTGTTCACTTTTCCCTGGAGTTCAAAAGCACTGGTGTTCATCTTACCCTGGTGTTCCCAAGCACTGATGTTCACCTTACCCTGGTGTTCCCTAGCACTGGTGTTCACCTTACCCTGGTGTTCAACTTAACCAGGTGTTCCCAGCACTGGTGTTCAGCTTACCCTGGTGTTCCCAAGCACTGGTGTTCACCTTACCCTAGTGTTCCCTAGCACTGGTGTTCACCTTACCATAGTGTTCCCTAGCACTGGTGTTCACATTACCCTGATGTTCAAATTAACCAGGTGTTCCCAAGAACTGGTGTTCACCTTACCCTGGTGTTCCCATGCACTGGTTTTCACTTTTCCCTGGTGTTCACCTTACCGTAGAGATCTTAAGCACTGCTGTTCACCTTACCCTGGTTTTCACAAGCACTGTGTTCACAGTAGACCTGATGTAAGACCTGATGTAAGTGGCCAGACAGTAGACCTGATGTGAGTGACCAGGCAATAGACCTGATGTAAGTGGCCAGGCAATAGACCTGATGTAAGTGGCCAGACAGTAGACCTGATGTAAGTGACCAGGCAACAGACCTGCTGTAAGTGACCAGGCAATAGACCCTGATGTAAGTGACCAGGCAATAGACCTGGTGTAAGTGGCCAGGCAATAGACTTGATGTAAGTGACCAGGCAATAGACCTGATGTAAGTGACCAGGCAATAGACATGATGTAAGTGGCCAGACAGTAGACCTGATGCAATAAACCTGATGTAAGTCCTGATGTAAGTGGCCAGGCAATAGACCTGCTGTTAGTGGCCAGGCAATAGACCTGATGTAAGTGACCAGGCAATAGACCTGATGTAAGTGACCAGGCAATAGACCTGATGTAAGTGACCAGGCAATAGACCTGATGTAAGTGGCCAGACAGTAGACCTGATGCAATAAACCTGATGTAAGTGGCCAGGCAATAGACCTGCTGTTAGTGGCCAGGCAATAGACCTGATGTAAGTGACCAGGCAATAGACCTGATGTAAGTGACCAGGCAATAGACCTGCTTTAAGTGGCCAGGCAATATACCTGATGTAAGTGGCCAGGCAATAGACCTGCTGTAAGTGGCCAGGCAATAGACCTGATGTAAGTGACCAGGCAATAGACCTGATGTAAGTGACCAGGCAATAGACCTGATGTAAGTGGCCAGGCAATAGACCTGATGTAAGTGGCCAGGCAATAGACCTGATGTAAGTGACCAGGCAATAGACCTGCTGTAAGTGGCCAGGCAATAGACCTGATGTAAGTGACCAGGCAATAGACCTGCTTTAAGTGACCAGGCAATAGACCTGATGTAAGTGGCCAATCAATAGACCTGATGTAAGACTTGCTGTAAGTGATCAGGCAATAGACCTGCTGTAAGTGACCAGGAAATAGACCTGATGTAAGTGGCCAGGCAATAGACCTGATGTAAGTGGCCAGACAGTAGACCTGATGTAAGTGACCAGGCAACAGACCTGATGTAAGTGACCAGGCAATAGACCTGATGGAAGTGACCAGGCAATAGACCTGATATAAGTCGCCAGGCAATAGACCTGATATAAGTGACCAGGCAATAGACCTGATGTAAGTGGCCAGACAGTAGACCTGATGCAATAAACCTGATGTAAGTCCTGATGTTAGTGGCCAGGCAATAGACCTGCTGTAAGTGACCATGCAATAAACCTGATGTAAGTGGCCAGGCAATTGACCTGCTGTAAGTGACCAGGCAATAGACCTGCTGTAAGTGACCAGGCAATAGACCTGATGTAAGTGACCAGGCAATAGACCTGCTTTAAGTGGCCAGGCAATAGACCTGATGTAAGTGGCCAGGCAATGCCAGACCTTATGTAAGTGACCAGGCAATAGACCTGATGTAAGTGGCCAGGCAATAGACCTGATGTAAGTGGCCAGGCAATTGACCTGATGTAAGTGGCCAGGCAATTGACCTGATGTAAGTGGCCAGGCAATAGACCTGATGTAAGTGGCCAGGCAATAGACCTGATATAAGTGACCAGGCAATAGACCTGATGTAAGTGGCCAGGCAATAGACCTGATATAAGTGACCAGGCAATAGACCTACTGTAGGTGGCCAGACAGTAGACCTGATGTAAGTGGCCAGGCAATAGACCTGATGTAAGACCTGCTGTAAGTGACCAGGCAACAGACCTGATGTAAGTGGCCAGGAAATAGACCTGATATAAGTGGCCAGGCAATAGATCTGATGTGAGTTGCCAGGCAATAGACCTGATGTAAGTGACCAGGCAATAGACCTGATGTAAGATCTTATGTAAGTGACCAGGTGTTTGTCATTGCGTAAAGCAAATCCTTAGAACTATTTAACCTCAGAGTTAAGAGCCTAATACAGGTGTAAATCAATATTACTTATGTTGGAATTCAATGAGCAGACGCTACAGACGATACCTGGGTTATATCATGACAAACAGTTTTAAAGTCCTCTGAAGGGTGACGACGAATATATTGCCGTTTTCAGCCAACAGGAGAAGGTCAACACTTGAAAGGAGTTCTACATTTGTACCGATTGTAAGCTATTCATATGACCATATATCATCCTATTTCTCTTGGAAAACGAAAGGTCGTTCGTGGAAACGCCTCAGGTTGCAGCTGTTCCAAGAATTGATTTGTCAACCAGGGGATCGAGGGCATGCAATCCGAATATGGATGTACACCCGTCCTGCTTGCCATCACCCAGCCTCCAGTAACACAAACCAGGCAAGTGTGGGGGCTGACTTAACTGGACACACGATACCCTAGAAGAACATTGAACAAACTTTTTTAAAGAATATTGTGACGTCCTTATACGTGTTGCCATGCCGATCGTATATATATAACGATCCACATGTACCGGGTATACAGGTTTGGCAAGCGTCGGACCTGTAACTGTACAAAGCAACACAGATATATTTGAGACTTCGACTAACATGATGGTGTAAGTTGAACACTGTCTCTCTTGAATATATAAACACTAAACGACATATAACTTCCTTGTGGTCAGCTGCCTGAGAGTCCACAACGATCAGTCCGGATCAAATGTGGTCATTACATCAACTGTCAGACCACTGGATGCAATGTCTTCCCACCGTGTTCAGTGTTATCGTACAGGAACTTATACCTATTACAATTTTGGAAATTTACAATTTTCTCGGTTTTGGTACATCCCCTTTTCGTCTGGTTTTGGCGGTATCTTAGATGTTTATCAACATGGTATCAATATAATATTTAAATATTTCCTCCAAATGCATGTAAATTCGGAATATGAAGAAGGCGATGGTTAACTCGTTTGGGTATTTGAAGCCACTGACGTGAGAACGAACAACCGTAACGACGTTGCCATGCCATGTAGTACATAATATGGATTATAGCATGCACAAATACCAAACCATCACAGTACATCCATTAAAGACAGTCATCGACCGTTCTTTCCAAACGCTGCTTGGTGTCATGCTGTGGCTTACATTATGTAGGGTTAGGTGCAGGCAAGTACTAAACTGTAGCTACAGTGATTAGCTGTTGTTATCGTTACGGCAGGAAATGCTTACCTGTTTCTCAAACATTCAGAGTAATCACTTACGTTAAATAATCATTTTGTGTCATTTTCGCCCCCATTTTGCCTTTTATGCATAGTGGAATCTGTTCTGGTACATAATACATGAACGAGACTGAGTCTCGCGTTGACGGTTTATAACACTGGTGTCGTGTGCAGAAAGTGGATATTGTGACCACGGTACGTGGTCCAGCCTTTGACTGCCGATGGCGTCCTTTACAAATTAATGGGAATAAATGCCATAATAAATGCATAACGTTGGAAGATACATTACATGTACATGTATAATGTTAGAAGACATAGTGCATCACACTCATCATCACGTTTCTTCCAAAGCAGTTAATATGTAAGGCATGTAAGATTAACTACTGTTTCATGATTCTTTTAATTCTCTTAACCCAGCCGCCATCGAGCTGGAATATTTCTGGGTGCGCCACTCACTCATTTTTTAACAACATTTGAGTAGTATGGAAATCTATCATAACTTTTCTAATTCCAGTGTGGGCGAATGAATCACACAGTCACATGTCTGTATAACTACCAGCCAAAATAAACGAAGGCAAATGTAACCTTGAACCTTATGGAAACTTTCGATGTTGAGTAACGTTGACAGACGTTGTAGTGTGTGTTGCCGACGTTGAAGACGTGTGACCAACTTCCTTGAAACAGATGCCCGGATTCTCAGAAGACTTGCCTTTTACACAGTATGACGCACTGGACACGGCAACGGCTGTGAAATTATTCTGTAATCCCAGGATACACGGATGTACAATACATAGAGGCATAATACTATACCGGGTAGTTGCGAAAGAGACAAAGTGACATAATTCGAGGTTATTTCTTAACACATAGAGATGATCCAATATTTGTATGTTTTTAAACAAATTCCAGTACCGGCCACTTAGTAGATTTTATTCGAAATGTCTGCAACGATTCTATAACAAACAGACATCACTGGTTATAACGGTAGTTCCTGTATCTGATAAAACAGATTCTAATGGGTGTAGAAGGCAAAATAGCTGTGAAAAATATGGGAATGGATAGCTGAAAAACGTGATGACACCCAGTTTTCCCGGAAAGGGCAAGCATACTTTGCCCTACCCGGTACCGCCACTCTTACAATCAGCACAAAACGACTAGAGTTTGCTGTCTGATGCCGCATAGCGGTACTCTTGCCATGCAAAGGCCAGTGAACACCCTAGATGAATGGTGGGCTAGAAAATGCAGGGGCACGATAGCACAGTTACTGATTTGATCAATGTTCAGTTAAGTATATGTTCAGTCCTTGTGCTCGAAAGAAAATCAAGACAAACGATTAAAAGATATGTTAGTTTTGCAAGCCCATTATCGAGACGTCGTTTTACTGCCCTATTTAAACGTTCACATTGTTCTCTACAGTGCTACCATTGTGCTCCGGTAATCTGATTCACCGTGCTTTCACTACTTGAATGCTTGTCCATTTTCTCTCACGTTAAGGTTGCAAAGGGACAAGCCACTCAACTGTAGATAGTGACGTTATATATCGAGGTGTCTTGTTTTCACTTTCCATACATCTATTTCCAGTACGCAGACTACGCAGGGAACTGGGAACGATTACCCTTTAATGTACATAAATACACAACGCCGTCATCTGAGCTCCGGATTTGTTGACCAAGACGTATGCGTGTCAGTATTCTGCATCAGATTTCAAGGGGCTTATGTAGTATTTAGTAACGATGTTAAAAGACAAAAGAGAAACTGACAGAAAGCCAAGACAGACAACTTCAGTAAAGCAAATTTGTCTTTTAAACCAAACCCTATGCAAACGGGGTTTTTTCATTTTGCCAAGCTGAAAGAAAAAATTGTCCTATTTTCATGACTAATCCTGAATTCAGAAAACCTTTTAAGATCTACCTGTGTCATTACCTGCACACTGTGTGGGCTGGATATTGTCTCACAACTTCACGCGGAGTGACCTGTGTTTGTACTTCCCATCATTTGTCACATGAAATTTCAGAGCTGAAATTTCTAAATTTGTAGAATGGTGTAAATCAAATATTTTATTTTTGAATGTGCAAAAAAACAAAGAAATGATCATAGATTTTAGAAAAGCTAAGTCAACAATAAATGCTGTAACTATTGAAGATAATGAAATCGAAAGAGTAACTAAATACAAATATTTGGCTACTGTCTTAGATTCGAAACTCTCCTAGAACGAAAACACTGAGAAAATATATAAAGTTGAAACATTTTAAAATCGACCAAACTATCATGATGTTATTTTACAAAACCTTTATTCAAAGTGTCATAAACTTTAATTTCTTGAGTTGGTTCGGGAACCTGTCTCTTCAGAATAAAAACAAACTTTCAAAAATCGTAAACACTGCGTCTAAAATTATTGGGCTTCCTATCGAAAGTATCGGCAGTTGTTATGAGCAGCAAATTTAAAATTACCTTCTGGACGCAGGCTGCGTATGCCGACTTTTAGAACAAACAGGGTTCGCCACACATTTGTTCCAGCTAGTATTAGATGCATTAACAACAAATTCTGTGAATGACTTGTCTTTTAATTGTCCAAATTCTATTCAATATCTATGTTTGTGTACTAAATTGATGTATTTATATCCTGATTATTTCATGATTACCAATTGCAATGTTATGTATGGCTGCTTTATGAATGAAAAACTGGAGAACGTATGATGCAAAACAAATTTCACTTGGGACAATAAAGAATTATCTCATCTTATCTTATCTATGATGAACTCGTCTCATGATCTGATGTCTTTCTTTCTTGCACACCTGTGCTTTAACTGCCCTACTATTTTTTATTGTGTTATCTGTAGGATCGGATCTGTTGACAATATGCAAGCGTGGGGCCGATATTGATTGGCAGGGACTGTATCCCTCCTTTAGGGGATTCCCCTGCGTCAGGTTTTGACACATGTATACATGTACATGTAGGGAAGCCTTCTAGCCTTATGTGTGTGGCCTCGTTAATCGTGTTTGTGTAGTGCCCGTTATCTCCAAGATGGCAAACAGCTACGTGAACAGAACTGATATGACAACTTCTGTTTCGCTCTTTTGCATCTAATCTCACCAGAGTGTCATGTCATATCAACTATATAAACACGATAGGTTTGTCGAGGAGTTTAAACCTTTTTGATGAGTGATGATATATCTGATACAAGAAGACACATCAATTAGATTCTAATCACCCAAACATATTCTTGTAACTTTCTCAATGTGCAAAAAATAAAGAAAACATTGTAAAAGGCACTGGCAACCAGCTACAGTGGAAAACTAATGTGCCATTCCATTGTGACGTCATGTATTCGTTGACGCCATGATCGTCTACCAAGCGATGTGATCAATTTAAACTATTTATCTCAGGAAATATCTCTTGATCTCCCCAAAACGATTTTTATGTAGAAGCTCAAAATATATTCATGAAATCCCGTATCATATATAAATAATGCATTGTAAGCATAGTATATCAACTGTTAACTAAAACAGTCGAATGATATGGTATGATCAGTTAAACACTTCCCAGAATACATATTGATGTTTCCATGAAACACGTAACGGTTGCTACTTCCTGGTCTACCTGCACGACGTGGGGAAACACCTATTACTATAAATAGCAGCATGGGCTCACTTCGCTCATGGCAAGGCTCAAAACGTTCTTGAGACCGGACATAGATAAAAATTGCGTTTACATCACTATTAGAAAAGTAAAACAAAACCTTGCACACTCCCATCATGCATTATTTTGATATAAATTATAATTATAAATGGATGGGCTAGCTTTTTCATGTGTTGAAGACGTTTCAGTAACTTTGATTATCACGCTTTAGTGGGATTATCTATGTTGTATAGACATGTTTATGTATTTATGGTACAAAGTGTAGATATTTGATTGTAAATGTTTATTGGTACCTTGGGTAGCATATATTGAGCTCTATATCCCAGTCCTCTCAGCTCCCCTTGTCGTTTAGTTACTAGTTTGCTAGTTGTGTTTTTTTTATTTTAGAAAACACAATCGCAGTTATTTCCTGGTGCTTTTAAAGGCTCCAACTGGCCAGGGCAGATTGTCTCCTTCGATGTCCGCACATCGGATATAAAAATCGGGACCCTTTCGAGCAAAGGCACTGCTATGCCCTCGTGGGTCGTTCTATTACTGACAGGTCAGGTCGAAACTTAGTTTCGCCAGAAGTATTATTTAGGGGGCGATTTTGGTGTTACCGATCTAAACGTATTTCCAGGGTGTTTTTATACCTGTTATTTCTAGTAATCCTAGGGTAACCAGATAGTTTAGGTCAGGTACCGTTTTATCGTTGGGACGGTCATGTCCACCCTTCTGGTCAAAGTATGTACTTTCTGGAAGTCTAGAAGTTCCTTGTTCTGTATGAGGGACGTTAACTGTCATCTTTACGCTTGTTAACTTGATTCTTAGAATGGGAGTAGTGTGTGCATTATTATGAAAATATAGGTTTATCGTGCTGCTGTCGTCAAAGTAGAAATACAGACGAATTGGATGAAAAAAGTGGATTGTGGCATAATTGGGAATGTAATAAATGACGTTTCAACTCCTTTACGTAAATATAACACTGATAAAATGTTGGAACAGAAGAAATAAGTTACGAGTGTGTCAGCCTTTGGCGGCCTTGATGGTAACACACCGCCCTCCGTTCACAGGAGAACCTGTCGGAACACTCTACCCAAAAGTCGTCACGATTGGTCAACGAGTAACTGCCTAAGTTCTTGCAAGGTCTGGGGTTGATTCATCTGCTGTCGTACTTGTCCCCCCAACTCATCCCAATTGTGTTTGTTCGGGTTCAAGTCTGGTGAAGGGGAAGGTCAGCCCATGACGTCAATACCGGCGTTACGTGAGCAGTTGCGCGTCAGTACTGCCGTAAGGGACGAAGCGTTGTCCGGTAATGCGTTTTCCTATTTAGCAAAATCTGTGTTTGTATTCCAGTGCACGTGCGATCGCAAAGCTGAGCACGTGATTCCACATAATTTCAGGCAAGTCATTTTGGAAGCGAATCGTATTGTTTTTTGTGGGATTTCCGTTCAAGTACATTTAGGCAGGTTTGTTCCGAATTGATAATATGTAAGGAAAACACTACGTAACAACCCATTCTAACATAATCATTCATAGCTGGCAGCACAGAGCTGATCTACATAATGTATGTACTATATGTAAAGTAGATATCATTTACGCTATATATCCCCTATATCATGTCGACCATGTACATAACATAGACCCTAGTCTGTCTCACAGTCCCTGAACCACATTATTTTCCCTACAGCCTAGCCTTCCCCGTAGTGCTAAAGCCCTAAACGAAGTGTCTCTAGGGCTCCTTTTCAATTTAAATAGGCTTGTTTGTTACTATCAAAATTATATATATTCAGAGACTAAGCCTTAGTCTACATAGACCCACATGTCAAGCGTATCCCAAACATCCGATAAATTCCTTTAGAGCATCCATATCCTTTGTATCATATAAACCTAACGTATCGTGTATATGATACAGATCCTATATATCACGGAGAACATGTATGTCTTGTATATCACACAGACCCTATGTATCATGTATGTCAGGCAAAACCATTATATAGTTATAATAATTATCTGTATATCATGTAGACGTCATGTATCAAAACACTCTATAAATCATCAATATTGTAGACCCCATATATCTTGTAGTACATATATATCAAGCAGATCTATCCTCTATATAAAGTAGCCTACATATCTTGTATACCCTGTTTGTCATTATACCCTAAAGACCTCCAGATCATGTATGACATTTACATTCTATTGATCACGCCGACTCTATATATACATCATGCACATCCTAGGGGGGCACAGGTACCCGGTATCTCAAGTGGGGGTTACAATGACCCACTCGGGGACTCGGTTACGTCATGGCCTCACGACTGCGTGGATTATTGCTTTCAATATCAATCACTCGATTATCTGGTCCAGACTGGATTATTGCCAGGTCGCCGTAACACAAATAACAACCTACTGCATGCGGCGTTAAGCATCAACCTACAGTCGATACCGCCTACATGTACTGTGTAGACAGTGACTCCACCCATGGCGTATCTAAGCACCCAGTCTGAACAACCGGACCAGCCTCAGCAACGCAGGCCTCACAAGTCAATATAAGTCTGATGCAATAGTTACAAAAATTCGAACTTTTCCATGATCAATAATATTGCACTGGCTGACAAGCTAAGAGAAACAGGATGCACCACACAAATACAGTAGGCCTATCGCTTTATCTACATCTGTGTGTAATAATGGCTGCGTACACAGACGGAGCTCGCTTTCTCAAACATGATGTCGGACTATGTTCACGCTGAGCATCTAGTTCCGAATGTATGCAGTCATATCCCCAAATCATGCTTTGTATACGACTGAGAGTTTGTTCGTCATGACACGGGCTGATTTCATAAGCATCAAAATTAGAACGTACATGTCCCTTTTAAGTATAATGACCATATATGGTGTCAAGTTCCTTGGAATCGCTGCTCTCAAGCACGAATTTTACTACCAGTTCGACTGAACATAAATATAGGGATGTGATTCGAACGTTGAAGCGACGGGTTTGTTCACACAGGCGAAAAGTTATAGCAACAAAAAGCATATAATATTATATTTCTCAATGTATAATGTTCTGACACACGAAAGCCTCATGCTGCCACTTTTGTACCACAAAATATTTTTCAGCGAAAATTCTCGTTGCTGCGGGGCGGTGGGGTAGCCTAGTGGTTAAAGCTTTGGCTCGTCATCCCGAAGACCCGGGTTCGATTCCCCACATGGGTACATTGTGTGAAGCCCATTTCTGGTGTCCCCCGCCGTGATGTTGCTGGAATATTGCTAAAAGCGGCGTAAAACCTAACTCAGTCAGCCAGTCAGTCAGTCAGTCGTTGCTGCGAGTATTTTCTCGTTACTTCAATTATTTTTTCGTTGCTTCGATTAATTTATCGTTGCTGCGAGTTTCTTTGAAAAACAAGAAATTTCGAGTACTCACTCGTTTCTACGAGTATGTTTTCGTTACGTCAATTATTTTTCGTTACTTCGATTAATTTATCGTTGCTTCGAGAATTTTCTCGTTCCTTCAACTTTCTTTCAAAAACTTGAAGTAACAAGAAAATACTCGAAGCAACGGGTAAATACTTGAAATTTCAAGTTTTCGAAAAACAAATGTACAAACCCTGTCTTAAAGTAAAATTCCTAGTGTATGTCATTTAAGACGAGTGTTCAACGTTAACTTGTACAGTATACTTCCTATACCACTGTCGCCAGCCACGGAGGTTGTTTGGTGTTAATCGACATGCACACTAATTCGTACACATTGCATTCCGTCTACCTCTCATATCATCGAGTTTCGGCGACGTTTTTGAGCATGATGATAACATTTGTAATGTATGGATAAATTCCAATGCATAATGTCTTTTGTCCGGGTATTTATGACCATGCTAGTATGAAATGACGTGTGATTAGTTTGATTATGTATACGTGAACGCAACAAACGAAACAAACTACGCATTAAATTCAGAAATCACCAGGCAAATAAATGTCACGTGGTAAAGTTCGGTCACATGGTGTTGCTATTTTCAAAGAGCTCGCACTTATTTCTAAGAAGCACCTGTGTGGCTCGATAAGGTAAAACTGATTTCCTTGTCAGTATTTACCAGGAAAAGCATATCCTAGACATGGTATGTACATGAGGACGAATACCGTTTCCAGTAATACACAGAACCGCTTGTTTCTTCAAGTGGACTTTGTTCACAATGCGCCGTTTATTGTCAGTGCCATTGCTTTTATAACAGAGAAGTTGGTTTTGTTGGAAGATGACGGTTCCACGTAAAAATAATCAAACACCCGGATCCGCTTACTGTTCATATAACATGTTATAAAGATCGGAGTTAACATTGTGTCACCTGATCAAAGGGTTTCGTCTGGCAAATATATACACGATCCAACATCCGTATCCGCTTACTGTACATGCCACGTAGAAGATTAGTGGCGTGACATGTTGAAGATGAGTGGAGTGACATTTAATGTCGAAAAGGCCATTCCACTATAGCTTTAGGGTGTTGTATATATTGCCGACACAATCGGTAATTATTGTGTTATGACAGACACCGCCATATATACAGACATAAGCCGTACAGTAAGAATATTGAAAGTTATGGCTATTGTTCCTCAATGTTAATTTAGCTATGCAGCTACTATACTTTAAACACACTCCATCTGTTTGTTTGGGCATACTTGTGTCAACACGCACACGTCGACTGCGTGGATTATTGCTTTCAATATCAATCACTCGATTATCTGGTCCAGACTGGATTATTGCCAGGTCGCCGTAACACAAATAACAACCTACTGCATGCGGCGTTAAGCATCAACCTACAGTTGATACCGCCTACATGTACTGTGTAGACAGTGACTCCACCCATGGCGTATCTAAGCACCCAGTCTGAACATCCGGACCAGCCTCAGCAACGCAGGCCTCACAAGTAATATATATGTTACACATATTCGAACTTTTCCATGATCAATAATATTGCACTGGCTGAAAAGCTAAGAGAAACAGGATGCCACACACAAATACAGTAGGCCTATCGCTTTATCTACATCTGTGTGTAATAATGGCTGCGTACACAGACGGAGCTCGCTTTCTCAAACATGACGTCGGACTATGTTCACGCTGAGCATCTAGTTCCGAATGTATGCAGTCATATCCCCAAATCATGCTTTGTATACGACTGAGAGTTTGTTCGTCATGACACGGGCTGATTTCATAAGCATCAAAATTAGAACGTACATGTCCCTTTTAAGTATAATGACCATATATGGTGTCAAGTTCCTTGGAACCGCTGCTCTCAATCAGGAATTTCACTACCAGCTCTACTGAACATAAATATAGGGATGTGATTCGAACGTTGAAGCGACGGGTTTGTTCACACAGGCAAAAAGTTATAGCAACAAAAAGCATATAACATTATATTTCTCAATGTATAATGTTCTGACACACGAAAGCCTCATGCTGCCACTTTTGTACCACAAAATATTTATTCAAGGACAATTCTCGTTGCTGCGAGTATTTACTCGTTGCTTTGAGTATTTTCTCGTTACATCAATTATTTTTTCGTTGCTTCGATTAATTTATCGTTGCTGCGAGTTTCTTTGAAAAACAAGAAATTTCGAGTACTCACTCGTTTCAACGTACGAGTATTTTTTCGTTACGTCAATTATTTTTCGTTACTTCGATTAATATATCGTTGCTTCGAGAATTTTCTCGTTCCTTCAACTTTCTTTCAAAAACTTGAAGTAACAAGAAAATACTCGAAGCAACGGGTAAATACTTGAAATTTCAAGTTTCGAAAAACAAATGTACAAACCCTCTCTTAAAGTAAAATTCCTAGTGTATGTCATTTAAGACGAGTGTTCAACGTTAACTTGTACAGTATACTTCCTATACCACTGTCGTCAGCCACGGAGGTTGTTTGGTGTTAATCGATATGCACACTAATTCGTACACATTGCATTCCGTCTACCAAGACATCTCTCATATCATCGAGTTTCGGCGACTCTTTTGAGCATAATGATAACATTTGTAATGTATTGATAAATTCCAATGCATAATGTCTTTTGTCCGGGTATTTATGACCATGCTAGTATGATATGATGTGTGATTAGTTTGATTATGTATACGTGAACGCAACAAACGAAACAAACTACGCATTAAATTCAGAAATCACCAGGCAAATAGATGTCACGTGGTAAAGTTCGGTCACACGGTGTTGCTATTTTCAAAGAGCTCGCACTTATTTCTAAGAAGCACCTGTGTGGCTCGATAAGGTAAAACTGATTTCCTTGTCAGTATTTACCAGGAAAAGCAAATCCTAGCGCTGGTAATTACATGAGGACGAATACCGTTTCCAGTAAAGCACAGAACCGCTTGTTTCCTCAAGTGGACTTTGTTCACTGGGTGCCGTTTATTGTCAGTATCCTTGTGTATTCGGTTTTCGGTCATGTAAGGATTGTCGACCAACGTAACATATAGTGCATGAATAAATCGATAATAAACAAACCTACCTCGTTTGTTTGTTATTTATTTATGATATTCAAATATCTGACGGACTAACCTCGTGTTTCACCCGCACAGCAGGCCTCATAGTTCGCTACTCAAAGATCGTGGTACCATTGCTTTTATAACAGAGAAGTTGGTTTTGTTGGAAGATGACGGTTCCACGTAAAAATAATCAAACACCCGGATCCGCTTACTGTTCATATAACATGTTATAAAGATCAGAGTTAACATTGTGTCACCTGATCAAAGGGTTTCCTCTGGCAATATATACACGATCCAACACCCGTATCCGCTTACTGTACATGCCACGTAGAAGATTAGTGGCGTGACATGTTGAAGATGAGTGGAGTGACATTTAATGTCGAAAAGGCCATTCCACTATAGCTTTAGGGTGGTGTATATAATGCCGACACAATCGGTAATTATTGTGTTATGACAGACAGACACCGCCATATATACAGACATAAGCCGTACAGTAAGAATATTGAAAGTTATGGCTATTGTCCCTCAATGTTAATTTAGCTATGCAACTACTATACTTTAAACACACTCCATCTGTTTGTTTGGGGATAATTGTGTCAACACGCACACGTCGACAGGGGTAGCTCAGCATTATACGTTGTAGTGACGTAACTCCTTTACTGTCATTTCATGAAATTGTTCATCTAGATGTATCACGTCAGACGCCATTTTCTGGGAATACTCTGCTGAGGTGGATGACGTTAAGGGGACTTAACTCTAAATTACTTTTCAAAGGGAGATAAGGGCAGTATTTTTATTTTTTGTGTTTCTTATCGTCCAACCGACCCTTCTAATTTTATTGCCGACCACCCCAAAAAACTGTTTTCATTCCAACACCGCCGACTCAAACCTAAAACGTCCCGCTACGTCATATAAAATGTTTATCTTTTAATCAGACGCTGCCACAAGTTCAAAAAATTGTAATAAGAATTACAAAATGAGAATCAAGAACATTATTCAGATAATTTTGTCTTTATTAAGTTTTTTAAAGTTTTTTCACGACCGACCGACCCATGTTCAGAACTTGGTGGCTACGTGAAACACATAAAGAAAATGATGCCCTAACAACACTTTTCGGAAAGACGAATACGTTAAGTCCTAACTTGTTTAGTTGGTCATAGATTACATTCCAGCAGTGATCATAACTTTACTACGATGGGACTAGTCCAGCAAGCAGGGTTATCCTACTCACGGCCGTACATACAGGTGCAGTCGGAGTGCCAGGCTGTAAGACAGTATAGATGTGAACATTTATATAGTTATAGGCAATGGACAGACATGGAAACAGTAGCATTACCTTAGACTAATTGATGTGATGGCAGACATAGCCTAGAGGATGGCCAATCAGGTGCCTGATTGTGGCTGTGTGGGTTCGAATCTCGGATGGACTCAACCCATCAAAAGTACTAGAATCTGTACTTTACTGCGAAAGTGTGATCCCAAATATGACATACGTTAACCAATGAAGGTTGTCATAATAAAGATTGTTATTGCACAGTGTGAAGTAGTCTAAATTACGAGACGAAACTCAACGCTTTACAAACGTGAAATAGCCGAAAAGCTATTATCTTTAAAATATAATACCTTTTCAAAACAAAGTTCCATAAACTCGCCCTGTGACACTTGTACCTTTCCCGGTTATTGTAACCACAGAGGGCGATAACATTTCATTGTTTACTCAGAACGACAGACCCCTGTTGTAGTAGCTGCGCAACTGGAGGTAGGCAGTGGTGGGTAGCAAGCTGGGTACTGGAGTAGCCTTGTGTAGCGCCGCTTCTTGCAGTATTTCTGACGCGTCATGTGTGAGTGTGTTTAGTTTTACGCCGCTTTTGGCAATAGTCCAGCAATATCACGACGGGGGACATCAGAAATGGGCTACACATATTGTACCCATGTGGGGAATCGAACCTGGGTCTTAGGAGTGACGAGCGAACGCTTTAACCACTAGGCTACCCCACCGCCCCGCGACATGAAAGCTTGCTGATAGGAATGTGTCAGGTTTGTAATCACTGGTGCTATCTGTGAACAGGATGACCAAGAAACGTAGATGCCTAGCCGATCCATTTCGAATAAGGGGAACAACTGCGCACGGCACTCTGCAGCTTGGGGGCCTTCTAACAACGTTCTTTGACTATGCAGAGTGTGTATGAAAACAGTTTGTTACAATGGTAAGTTGGGGTCCGTTAAGTTTCTGTACTAATCTCTGCTCGACGCTTTATATTTGTAACATATGAATTATCGCAGTTTCAAATCGAGGCATATTCAACAATATATATGACTAAAGTGAGTTGGGTCACTCCGCTATTCACAATATTTATCACTGTGCCAGCATCATGTGCTAGTCAAGCCCGAAGCTCGTGGCTGTACTGAGGTCCATCATAACAACAGCCAATCTGCTGTCATTTCATATGTCTTATGCACCGTGAAGATTTAGATATACTACTTTAGTTGCACTAATGTAATATACAAACATATGTAAACTCCCTGTTGAAATCCATAGTACGTACGATATACGCATTTTCTATGAAAAAGGACGTGCTTTCTATACTTCTATACGTAAGTGTGTTTTGTTATCGTGTTCTCAATGTCGTGTTTATTGTCATTACATGATATACCTGATCTCAAAACACACAAATGTGACAATGTCTTTGTCATATCATGCCGTTCTGAAATTCCGTTTCTCAAACAACGGAACATAAATAGTGCAGTTGTTTCTTAAGGTACTATATAACATGCTCAGTCAACGAAATATATAATGTGGATTATCGAAATTGTGTTTTTAAAGCTGCATGGCAAGTGTATGTCTGTACTCTATAACATACAATCAATAAAAAATCTTTTCAAATGATTCGTTACATTACAGTTGATAACAGTTATAATTAGGTTTGAAAACTTTCAGTGCAACCTCTCCCTTCGCCACCCTCTAAAACACAATGATAAACTAATAAGTACCATAACATCTGAGAAATACCTTCCTCAACCCACATTGTATTCCAGTGGTGATCGACTGCCACAGAAAACGTCATTCAACAGGATTTATATCAGTTTCACACGATACCTGTCTGTCGCGGATATAACGTGGTGGTTTTCCTAGAGCGCTCGCTCAGACCAGCGTCATACACGGTGTCACGTGAATACTATGAATTCGGCAGATAACGGAACACTGTGATATAGCTTATAACTCAAATACGTTTGCGGAAAATCCCGATATCATCGTGAAGTGAGGCAGTTATTACAAATTATAGCTTGTGAAATAGCGTGTGAAATAAGCATACACCACCAATAAGGAAACGGATATAGCTTAAATTATCAATAATGATTTACCCTGAGCATTAGAACACTTGGCCCATTGTTTTCATTGTTTGCTTAAATGCTGGTCATATAACGTAATGTTGACAATAATTGAAGATGGTGTCAATTTATCATGACATCGTGGCTGTTTAATGTGATGACGTTCAAACAACAGGTTACTTTGTAGGGGTGCCATGCATGAGATCAGGAACCATTTTGTTCTACAATTTCTCGAGAAAAAGACGATGATTAATCCGACAAATAACGTATTTTAAGGGTCGGAGTGAGTGAGTTTGGTTTTAAGCCGCTTTTAGCAATATTCCAGCAAATCACGGTGGGGGACATAAAAAATGGGCTTCACACAATGTGCCCATGTGGGAATCGAACCCGGGTCTTCAGCGTGACGAGCGAACGCCTTAACCACTAGGCTACCCCACCGTCCTCTAAGGCTTGAAAGGTACACAATTAATTCATCCGGGACAAATAATCTCGGTAATTCCGGTAGGCTTATTTGGGAATAAGCAACGAGCTATGAGTAATTTACGGATAATCTGTTCTGTGGGGATGAGTGCTACTAATCCCGACAATACGGCTAACTCCAAGCAAAGTTGTGCCTGTACAATACTGTCGTGTATGGTAGGCACATACACACGCTTACAAAGGAGTATCATGGCGACCAAGTCAGCTGGTTTTTTATGCAGAGCCTTTTCTTAGAAATATAGCATTGAAACTGAAGGTAGCATAAACACTATCTTCAGGGCGTTCTCAGAAAAGTAACTGACCTCTAACCGCAGGGGTGATAACACGTGATATATTGTTAGAGGTGTGAAGAGTGGCGAGGTCTCCGTTATCTTAGCCGCTCAAATAAGCTAATTATCTCAGTCTTGTAACTTTTATCGCTTCGTATCAAATGATTATATTCTAACATGCGTTGATACATGTAGTTTGTGGTCACATTGTATCGTCATTCATTGGTGAATACGGACAAGCACTGGTTAATATTCTCTTTCCCGTTGCGTCATTCAAGTCCACACACAATCACTTCAGATCGTTAATTTTCTGTAACATTGACGTTTCACTCCAACACATAGGACGCCCCACCCCTCCGGTTGTGTACCCTCCCAGGGATTCCCTCACTTCCTTGTACATAGACAACTCAGCGGAGCGGTGTGATTGGCCAGAACCAGTCCACTCAGCACTCAGCACTCAGCCCGACTTACACCGCCTGCCCGTAATAAACTTTAGTATATACCTGTTCATGTATACATAAAATACCTGTAATCCTTGTCGGTGCTGTACACATATTTACAGTTTTTACATGTATGTATGAATGTATGTGTGTGTGTGTTTGTGCGTGTGTGTTTCTCAGCCCTGTAAGTATAGTATTATTCACATATCACAAGCCAACGAAATGCACATTCGTGAAATCATCTCAATCGTGTAAAATCCGTTTGTTTCTTCGCAGTCAAATTTGTTACTTAAAATAATTATGTATGAATTTTGTGAAATACGGTTTTTCTGCCATACACGTGTGTTGTGATTCGTGTATTCACATTTGCCGATAGCAACTGAATCAGACGGAGTCGTTGTTCGTCATATCCTCCATCTCATACTATCCATCTTTAAGGATGCTCTCCAATGCCGGATACGCTGGGGTTCGTGCAGGCGTACTCAAGCTTCTATGTAATTCCATATATAAGCCTGCACCTTTTCCCGGATGGGTTAGTAAGAATACCTAACCTTGAGCTAAAGGCTTAAAGGGTTTCATATCCTGTTATACAAGAAATAGCGAATCGAGGAACCGTCTAGTTAGTGAGCATACGTTTACGCCGCTTTTCGCAATATTACATCAATACTACGGCGGGGATACCAGAATTACGCTTCAAAGTGACACACTGTACCCATGAGGGGAATCGAACCCGGGTTATCAGCCTGATGAGCGAACGCTTTAACCACTAGGCTACCCCACCGCCCCTAGAATCCGTTTAGGTGATAGTCTCCACCATGACCCCTGGAAATGCACTACACTGTTTGTCGTTTTGCGCCGCACAATATTTCAGCTCCATGTCAATAGCTGAGTCCGGAACAGACAATCCAGTGACTGACAGTATGGTCATCGAGTTACGTAATTGAGAGACGGTAACATGAATCAACCAAATCAACAAGTCGGACCACCCTCCCTTCTTGGCAAGCATGGGTTGCTGCAAGCCCATTATAACCCGGATCTCCACGGGTTTAGACACTAAACTGTCATAAGCTCATATCTATTCGCAAAGTCAGTCATGAATTGTAATTGATAATATGTTAAAAAGCTGACAATTACTCGACGTAATAGTATAAAAAGAAAAATGATTAAGCTTTTATGATTTAATTTTTCTTTGTAGTGACCATCACAGTTTACCTGAAAGATTAAATAATCGCATAGCCTACATAAGACCGTTGGCAATCATTATTTAGTGTCTATTCACAACAGATACACGCATTGTATAAAGTATAACATTGTGCACAGTCGTACGACGTGTCACTTGTAAACTATATTGTAAAGAACTTACCCGACCCTAATCAAAACTTTATTTCTTTAATTACAACCCGATTTTATTGGCTGTGTGTGGCTTTGCCTCGGATTGTGTTCGCACGATAGTAAAGAGTATATTTGTTACAAATCGCGAATGTAGGTGACAAGTTTTCAGACTGGACACCCCGGCTCTGTTGTGATAGCAACAAGGATAATAATACACCCCACCATGTGTCCACCCTGAATTGATGGTGCTCACACTGTCATAGCAACAGGGACACTAGGATGTTTCGGATGTATATATAATTAGTTGTGACGCACATGCAACATTCGCCGTAGTACACCCAGGACGATACCATAAAAGGCAGGCCATACCCAGCCGCGGATCGATTGACGTAACGTGGCCATTTAAAGGGACTGTCATATTGGTATCAGCTCTTATAAAAGTGACTACGAGGTAACCACTAACGGTTAACACTTGTAAATCTAATTTCACCCTGTGCCCTACCTTATCCACATTTACTAGTATTTTTGTATGCTCTACTCGGTACCATGAAACTAGATTATATATTAGTACGTTAATAGGTCTGTACACTGTACAGTATATATACAGTTTTCAGTACTGTGTATGGTCATCGCTATGTTAATCACCTCGCTGACGGAAGGACGAACACGAATCCACGCCGTACCATAGCGGAATTGAAATAATAAGATAATGAAGTGACATGTTTCTTGTTTTTAATTTCAAGTGATTCACATCTCCATACATTCATAAACATCAAAACACCACCAAAACACTCATCCACCTAGCAACGACCACAACAAGCATTTTCAATCTCGCGTCTGACCACATCGACTATTTGTGACAACGACGGCAAAGAGCATTTTCATTCTCGCGTCTCATTATACATGCACTGACAGTTACACACGAAGTAAATATGTACAATGTGGTTCAATAGCATTTACAACATTCCCGATACAATATAAATTAAAATGAAATGGCAAGTTTACAATGGAGTGCTTTAAGGTGGCTTTAAGGGGCACCCGTGTACTATCATGGTCGATTGTCTGCTTATTTTGATTGAATCTAGCAATGAGGTTGACCAGTGTTCGTGTATTGATGGGTGATGAGGACAGACGTACGCACGTATATTACCTCAGGGGGTTGTCATGGACTACGTATCCACATCAGTGAAAAACACATGGTCTCTCGTTAGATAGGAGTCTGAACACCTGGTGTTTGTAGACACGTACTGTACCACATAGTATCCCCTCTGTACAGAAACATATCCCATCTCGTTAGTACGTTAATACGTCCGTACACTACTCCAATGGTTGTCCGTACACTGTACCCTCGTGGTTGTCTGTACATCGTACCGTCTGCTTATCTCTACACATATTCCATGCGTCTCTCTGCATTTACATCGTGTGACATAATTACGTGTATTCTGGGAAGAGTTCCTGGATCTGACTGTTTTCGAAGAATCATAGTCCACCGCCGATTGCTCCTATTGACTCGCACCTTATCATCAGGAGTCTTTAACAACAACATAATGATCACAATAACTAGAAGTCTGAAGTCCTTACGTCTTTCATATAGTGTAAGGGTAATCCTCCAGGAAGGTTTTCATAGTCTTGGGCAAAGGAAGTCTTCGAGTCGATCTTTCTGGGAAGTGTAAATCTGTCATCGAGGAGTTCACTTGAAGTCTACATAGATGCTGCAGAGAGGGGACCTGGTTCCGTCTCGGTTGTGTGAGGTACACTGGCATGTCTCTGCTTCCTGATTTCTCCAACCATCGACAATCCTTGAACACCTCACTTTTACTCAGAGCTATATGGAAATTTACAAGTCCCACCACACTTTCACACTTTGGTAATTTGTTCTTTAAATGGTCCTCGCAGTCCAGCTGAAATAAACCACGAGAATACCGAATTCTCACACTCGTCGGTCCTCTCTCTGTTTTCACACTCAGAGCAAATAAATATTTTGAATCAGAGCTGTTCCTGATAATAAACGTACCTCTAGGTTGGTGCTTGAGGACAGTCTTTGCCTCCGCACTGGAACAATCGCCATAATACCAGCAGCTGTCTTTTGCATCGCACAAACTCTTTAAGACGATGTTGAAGTCTGTTTCAGATGTCACTTTTTGATAAACATAATCCTTATTTTCTTTCGATACATCAGTTGCTCTCTTCTGTGGCTCTCGTGTTGGACTCGCCAGAGTTCTGCGTGAAGATTTCGTTATGTCATGGATGTGAACATCAACACAACTGCCCCACTCGGTTAAGTCCGCGCGGCCCAAGTCTCTGTCGAGGGTGTTACACATTGCCTTGTGAACTGGGTCGCAGCTTGAAGGGGGCATTCCGATACACAATGTACTGCTCGACTACCCGTCTTGATCGACTTCAGAGATGAGAACTCAGTCAGAGTTAAATTCATACTGACCGTTTCCATCGCTGTGGACGCTCTATCAATAACACCGCTCACCAGTGAAACTACCTAGAGACATTTCGAGGAAATCCTTTAGCAGTTATTGGGAAATCCCGATTTCGCAGAAAGGCCGCTACTGCGCATGTGCGCTCACCGCAATATGGCAAGTGGGTTTCATGCTAAATCTCCGACACGTTTTGATAGCTTCCCGAAAGCAAAAGAAAAAGATGTGGTCGCTCAGTCTAAAATGAATGGGCTTCGATATCGGAGAAATGTTTTTAGACCTGCCAAGGATTAATAATTCTGTAGATTTGTTGCTGTGCCTTTGACGTGTGAGAAAAGTGCGCTGAGCTAAAAATAGTCTCGGCACTGCCTCGCCTATCGACTCAACGTCGCAGTCAGTAACGATAGATCTACACTCGAATTTATGTCTGTTTTATTTTGTTTTTAGGGCTATTCCTGTATTGTTTGTATGACTGTTTTGTGAGTACTATGCGATACCACGTTGTATAAAAGTTGTGGCCACGTATGTCGATCCTGATATGGGAGAGGTGCCGCAATAAGGTGTATGTCATTGCAACATGTATCCACTCACACACGTTAGGCATTGTAATTGTCGTATCCGTCTGATTTTAAGGTGTGCCGTATTCATTGAAACTAAATTGACTGGCAATAAGATGCCCTTCCCTGCCGATCCGTGAATATTATCATTAAACTTCCGCCAATTTTGTTTAACATACTTTAATAAAAAATCCAACTTGAGTCGGTAGCTGAGAAGTGCTTTTGCGTCGCCTACCACCTGTCGTATCAGATTAGATGAAGGCGTATGTATGCAGGGCAAAGGGTGATTTCCAAGAAATAGGCAACCGTTCAAAATTAATAACAGCTAGGCGATTCTTAGCGACGATAACAGCAGTGCGCAAATACAGTCAGAATCTGCTACACTGCGTCCCATATTTAAATTCGTAGTATTAATAAAGTTTTTTTATTTTTAAATTTCTGTATATGTTTGGTTGTCATTTTATTCATTTTTTAATTGATTCTTGTTCTTTTGTTTGTTGACATACTGCTGCTGTATGACAGCTGTCTATGTGTACATACAGTACAGTTCTTCCAAATCGTTGTTTCTCTTCTCCCGTGACTTCTTCGAGTTCAATACAAAACATCCAAAAGCACTGGTATGACGTTCTATATTTACTATATACCCTCTTATCTTGCATTAATCTGTTACTTAATAGAACAAATCGGCTGGGGTTCAATACGGAATGTGGGGTTCAATACGGAATTTGACCACGTCATCCGTATTGCACCCCTGTATTTCTATCCTAAGTTTACATGGATATATAATAAATATCTGTGTCTGGACTAGACATACTCAGTGATTGACATTAAGAGCATCACAGTTGAGATACATTGACACGTATCAACCAGGTGAGCAAGCCTTATCTCTTGCCCCGTTAGTCGCTTCTTGACGACAGGCATGGGGAAAAACAATGCTAATCCGGATCTTTACAGGTCTTATGATTGATTCGTATTTAAGAACTGTTTGACGAACTAGGTGTTCCTGTTTTATTCTACTGTGGTACCATGCATGCCGCAATAATGTGTGATTGTGTTACCACGCATGCCGCAATAATTTGATTGTGTTATGGATGCCGCAATGATGTGTGATTGTGTTACTATGCATGCCGTAATGATGTGTGATTTAGTTACTGTGCATGCCGCAATGATGTGTGATTGTGTTACTGTGCATGCCGCAGTGATGTGTGATTTAGTTACTATGCATGCCGCAATGATGTGTGATTGTGTTACTATGCATGCCGCAATAATTTGATTGTGTTACCATGCATGCCTCTATGATGTGTGATTGTGTTACCATGCATGCCGCAATAATTTGAGTGTTACCATGCATGCCGCAATGATGTGTGATTTAGTTACCATGCATGCCGCAATTACCATGCATGCCGCAATGTGATTGTGTTACCATGCATGCCGCAATAATGTTGATTGTGTTACCATGCATGCCGCAATGATGTGTGATTGTGTTACTATGCATGCCGCAATTTGATGTGTGATTGCATGCCTCTATGATGTGTGATGCATGCCGCAATAATTTGATTGTGTTACCATGCATGCCGCAATGATGTGTGATTGTGTTACTATGCATGCCGCAATGCATGTGTGATAATTGTGATTAGTTACTATGCATGCCAATGATGTGTGATGTGTGATTGTGTTACTATTGTGCATGCCGCAATGATGTGTGATTGTGTTACCATGCATGCCGCAATAATTTGATTGTGTTACCATGCATGCCGCAATAATGTGTGATTTAGTTACTATGCATGCCGCAATGATGTGTGATTGTGTTACTATGCATGCCGTAATAATGAGTGATTGTGTTACTATGCATGCCGCAATGATGTGTGATTGTGTTACCATGCATGCCGTGTTACAATAATTTGATTTGATTGTGTTATGCATGCCGCAATGATGTGATGCCGTTACTATGATGTGTGATGTGATTGTGTTACTATGCATGCCGCAATGATGTGTGATTGTGTTACTATGCATGCCGCAAATAATTTGAGTGTTACTATGCATGCCGCATGATGTGTGATGATGTGTGTGATTTGTGTTACCTATGCATGCCGCAATGATGTGTGATTGTGTTATGCCGCAATGATGTGTGATTGTGTTACTATGCATGCTGCAATGATGTGTGATTGTGTTACTATGCATGCCGCAATGATGTGTGATTGTGTTACTATGCATGCCGCAATGATGTGTGATTGTGTTACTATACATGCCGCAATGATGTGTGATTGTGTTACTATACATGCCGCAATGATGTGTGATTGTGTTACTATACATGCCGCAATGATGTTGATTGTGTTACTGTGTATGCATGCCGCAATGATGTGTGATTGTGTTACTATGATGTGTGATGCCGTAATGATGTGTGATTGTGTTACTATACATGCCGCAATGATGTGTGATTGTGTTACTATACATGCCGCAATGATGTGTGATTGTGTTACTATACATGCTGCAATGATGTGTGATTGTGTTACTATACATGCTGTAATGATGTGTGATTGTGTTACTATACATATGAAATGATGTGTGATGCCACAATGATGTGTGACTGATGTGTGATTGTGTTACTATACATGCTGCAATGATGTGTGATTGTGTTACTATACATGCTGCAATGATGTGTGATTGTGTTACTATACATGCTGAATGATGTGTGATGTGTGATTGTGTTACTGATACATGCTGCAATGATGTGTGATTGTGTTACTATACATGCTGCAAATGATGTGTGATTGTGTTACCATACATGCTGCAATGATGTGTGATTGTGTTACTATACATGCTGAAATGATGTGTGATTGTGTTACTATACATGCCGCAATGATGTGTGATTGTGTTACTATACATGCTGAAATGATGTGTGATTGTGTTACTATACATGCCGCAATGATGTGTGATTGTGTTACTATACATGCTGCAATGATGTGTGATTGTGTTACTATACATGCTGCAATGATGTGTGATTGTGTTACTATACATGCTGAAATGATGTGTGATTGTGTTACTATACATGCTGCAATGATGTGTGATTGTGTTACTATACATGCTGCAATGATGTGTGTTTGTGTTACTAAACATGCTGCAATGATGTGTGATTGTGATACCATGCATGCCGCAGTGATGTGTGATTGTGTAACTATACATGCCGTAATGATGTGATTGTGTTACTGTACATGCTTCAATGATGTGTGATTGTGTAACTATGCATGCTGCAGTGATGTGTGATTGTCTTACTATACATGCCGCAATGATGTGTGATTGTGTTACTATACATGCTGCAATGATGTGTGATTGTGTTACTATACATGCTGGAATGATGTGTGATTGTGTTACTATACATGCCGCAATGATGTTTGATTGTGTAACTATGCATGCCATAATGATGTGTGATTGTGTTACTATGCATGCCTTAATATTTGAACAGGTCTGTGGTTCATGCCGAAATAGTCAGGAAATGTCGCGGTGATTAATTTAACAAAGATATCTGCAGGAGTGCTTCCACTTCAAAGGTAAAAACAAGATTTTCAGGGGATGATTAATTTGACTAACATGAATGACAGAAATAGCAAAGTACGCTTTTTTCTGGAAAGATCCAGTTTTCTAGCGAAAAAGTCGTCATTGAGTTTGGATCGTGTGGTCATCGTGACACTCGACTGCTAAAGGCTATATTTAGCAGCATGCGCAGCTAACCTCCATCGCCAACGCAAACTGAAAGAAGTTGTAATCTGGTATTTCTTACGTTTTGACCAAGTTCACAGCTAAATATGACCGCATGCTATCGATTTCTACCCCGACTGTACCCAAGTGATCTATACACATGCTTGCAGCAATAATTGAAGCACTTGTATTTACATGCATTCTTACTTGCCGAAGTGTGAACCTCTTATAGATCTGCGTGTCTCAATCTACCATCAGACAAACTTCGTCTCTGAAAAATATATCATGTGATAGTAACAAACAGACATATTTAAATTGAAAAGGAGCTCCAGTGAGATGGGAGATTCAGAATCTGAACCTGAGAAAATCTAGACTTGCTTCATTTAGGGCTTTAGCACTGCAGGGAGGGCTGGGCAGTAGGGAAAATAATGTAGTTCAGGGACTGTGAGACACACTAACCTATCTAACTAACTCTGTTTGTGGCATATCCGCTGCATGGCCAGTCATGTATTAATTTATCTCTACCATAGATTATAGCTGGACTAGATTACAAATACCACGTGAGGTAAATGCCAGGAAAAACTAGCTCAAACTGTTTTCCTTTTTAATTAAGAAGAGTGAGTGAGTGAGTATTATTATTCTTTTCAGCAATACCTCAGCGATATGACGGCGAGGCACATCAGAAATAGACATCACACATGGTACTCATGTGGACTATTCATTTCAAGAGAGAGTATAAAAAACACAATCTTGCTCAAACATGTACCAGTGGGCAAAGCTGACACAGATAGCGTTTACACAGGGCGGGCGGCGTCGACTACAGAGAAATGTGCCTTGTAGAAGGATGCAGGTAGTAAAGGTACACATTTAGTCCCATCGAGTTCTTAATCAGTCCCCGTGAAAACGTACATCCTTGTGCAGAAACTTGCGGCAGTACAGCTGATGTTGTTCTTACGTAACACACCTCTTTTCGGAAATTCAGGAACGTGTTCTGTCGTATTACGCAAACATATTTTTAGTTTAACCCGAGAGCGCATTGTATTTCCTTGAAAAGGCAATATCAATAGATATGTCCCAAGTCCCTTTTAGATTTGGAAAGTGGGAATACCCAGACAGCCACAAGGTTCACGTGACGCAGTATCTAACAATATCAAGCCTGAAGCGGGCTACATCCGGGCTGATTGTATCGGTTATGTGGGATTCGAACCCCCTCGCATGCCGATAGACCTGACATTTCTTGAGAGTTCTTTCATGACGAAACTAACCCTATCGATAATGTTTCGTTGTTGGTTTCTTTTTAAACAGCGATATTCTTTTCTGTTCATGACGACTTGTAATTGGTCAAACCACACAAACCAGTGATTAACATCAAGACAAACGCTATGTGGTCCTTGCGATGGTTCCCCTTACATTGCCCCCTTATCTCGTGCTTCATGGAGAAATCCTCGAGAGTACACCTTTAGGATCCACTATTTGCCGTAGCTAGGTTTGACAGTTTGGGAGATCAGGTGATTTAGGCAATCTGGACTGTCAAGTTTGAGAGTGGTACAGGTCTACCTGTATCCACGCTGGCTTTCAGTCAACAGTATGTCTAGTCCAAATCAAACCTTATTTTTGGGCCGCTGTTATTTATCTCCATTTACCTATGCTGACTGCGGCGTTAAACATTACTGGCTAATATTCGTGGGGCGGTGGGGTATCCTAATGGTTAAAGCGTTGGCTCGTCACGCCGAAGACCCGGGTTCGAATCCCCACATGGGCACAATGTGTGAAGCCCATTTCTGGTGTCCCCCGCCGTGATGTTGCTGGAATATTGCTAAAAGCGGCGTAAAACCAAACTCAGTCAGTCAGTCAGTCATATTCGTGGCTGTTATATTGGAAAGGTCTGCTAACTACTGACCATGCAGTCGTGTATCACTAATACGTGTGTTTCAGCAATATGTTCATGTTCGATGTCGTATGCAGTATGTATGTGGTTTAGGTGATAACATCACATATGTTTATGCTCGTTGTCAAGCATGATAACAATAATGTAAGAAAGTCAGTCATCGGTAGACTTCGCCATAATCACCCGTTACTCGCATGAATGAGTGAGTATGGCCTACGCCGTTTCTGGCTGGTATCACAATAAATGGTCTCCTGAAAGTGTTCCCGTTTGAGGAGTCGAATCACTGACGCTGGGCATATGTTTATGCTACATATAATACCGCCAACAGTGGCTGGGGTGGGGTGGGGGATTCGCCCCCCTTTTGAAAATCACTAAAGACCACATTGAAGTTAATGTTTGCAATGGCAGATCCCCCTGAACACACACGCACGCACGCACACACACACACCACACCACACCACACCACACACACCCTTTTGAAAATTTCTGGATCCGCCTATGGTCAAGTCTATAAAATGTTCAGGTTAATTTAGTTTCTAAGGAGCAGCGGGGAGGCCTTGTAAACACACTGTTCGCTCGTCACAGACCGTGGGTTCGATCCCCACGTGGGTGCAATGTGTGAAGCCCGTTTCTGGTGGCCCTCGTTGTGATATGGCAGGAATCTTGTTAAAAGCAGTGTGAAACCAAACTTACTCGCCAGTTTCTAAAATAGCCCAAACTAACCGTCACTAGGGTGTTTCGTTTGGGGTAAAGTACAAAAATATTCCCCATGCTTTCCAAAGAGAAATCACGATCGCGTTGACTGTCACTTCCATTAATTGAAATGATGAAAAAACAGGATTTCCAAATATAACTTAACGCATGTTGTTTCTGCACTGTCCATCGATCATTCGTTATAATTACATACGTTTTTATCAGAAAACTGTTTAAATCTCAAATCTTACTTCACATGAGCGTTTTGATCAACACTTCCGGGTTGACCTAGTGTTAAGTGTACCCGGTAGTATCAATACACGGCTGTACTGTATTTAAGATTGTATATACGTCCGGTGTCCTCGTGACTCAACATTGGAATTCAGCAGCGCATGACATTATGCTGTAATCGTATGTGGCTAGTAACGCACTTTGTATGTTACTGTTGGGATTGGAAGAGGGATCGTTTTTCTTCGAATTCACTTAAGATCCGTATCTCAAATATGTAACAATTCATGGGATTTTTCATTAAGTTCAACGCGGATTGTTGCGACCTCAAGTAAGTTTTACTGACAACTATATCACGACCGACTGTCACCTATAGTACGCTATACTCTGGGAAGTACAGTATCGAGAAATAGAGAGGAGACCTCTCACCGTGTTATTGGGTCACACGAATAAATGATGTTTTCGTTAGTGTGTTAGAATCCAGTAGTGTCACAGATTTGGATCACTCGTCGAGCTGCAAACTGTGCACGGTCTGTCGTGTTCTCGACATGGACGTTCTACAAACCTTAATTTGCATAATTAAGAGTCAGGATGACTTTTTATCAGTGCTATTTCCTCCTACAAATAGTTTAAATATAGAATTGAAATGCACTGTTGACTTGGTTGTGACTTCTATAATGACAGAACATGACAGTATAACTGATGTAGATTCACCACTAGTGTGTCCATCAGTAAGATCTCAACTTTACCTTTGTATCCGTATCCGACATCTCTATATACGACTTGTGATGGGGACTGTCAATGTTAACTGCCGCTGGGGACCCTACTAGAGTGTCAGTGTTAACTGCAGTCGGGTACCCTATAACAGCGTCAAAGTTAACTCCCGCTAGGTACCCTATTAGAGCCATATTAGACGCTGAAGCTCCCCATGTGTTGCAATGTGCTTACCCCCAGATATACACCACCGTTGCGATGTGTTTACCCCCAGACATACCCCACCGTTGCCATGTGCTTACCCCCAGACATACACCACCGTTCCCGTGTTCCCCATGTGCTTACCCCCAGACATACCCCACCGTTGCCATGTGCTTACCCCCAGACATACACCACCGTTCCCCGTGTCTCCCATGTGCTTACCCCCAGACATACACCACCGTTGCCATGTGCTTACCCCCAGACATACCCCACCGTTCCCCGTGTCCCCATGTGCTTACCCCCAGACATACCCACCGTTGCCATGTGTACCCCCCAGACATAAACCACCGTTCCCCGTGTCCCCATGTGCTTACCCCCAGACATAAACCACCGTTCCCCGTGTCCCCCATGTGCTTACCTCCAGACATACACCACCGTTGCCATGTGCTTACCCCCAGACATACACCACCGTTCCCCGTGTCCCCATGTGCTTACCCCCAGACATACACCACCGTTCCCCGTGTTCCCCATGTGCTTACCCCAGACATACCCACCGTTCCCCGTGTCCCCATGTGCTTACCCCAGACATACACCACCGTTCCCCGTGTCCCCTGTGCTACCCCAGACACACCACCGTTGCCATGTGCTTTACCCCCAGACATACACCACCATTCCCCGTGTCCCCATGTGCTTACCTCCAGACATACACCACCGTTGCCGTGCTTACCCCCAGACATACACCACCGTTCCCCGTGTCCCCATGTGCTTACCCCAGACATACACCACCGTTGCCATGTGCTTACCCCCAGACATAAACCACCGTTCCCCGTGTCCCCCATGTGCTTACCCCCAGACATACACCACCGTTCCCCGTGTTCCCCATGTGCTTACCCCCCAGACATACACCACCGTTCCCCGTGTTCCCCCGTGTGTTTACCCCCAGACATACACCACCGTTGCCGTGTACTTACCCCAAGACATACACCACCGTTCCCCGTGTTCCCCATGTGCTTACCCCAGACATACACCACCGTTCCCCGTGTTCCCCATGTGCTTACCCCCAGACATACACCACCGTTGCCCATGTGCTTACCCCCACTTACCCCAGACATACACCACCGTTCCCCGTGTCCCCCATGTGCTTACCCCCAGACATACACCACCGTTCCCCGTGTCTCCCATGTGCTTACCCCCAGACATACACCACCGTTGCCATGTGCTTACCCCCAGACATACACCACCGTTCCCCGTGTTCCCCCATGTGCTTACCCCCAGACATACCCCACCGTTGCCATGTGCTTACCCCCAGACATACACCACCGTTGCTACGATTGTGCTTACTCGCAGACATACCCCACCATGTCCCATGTACTGTTACTAAGCACTGTATCGGCTGTTCTATTTGTCTGAGATAAACATTGCAGTACTCATGTTCCCATATGTTGTCCTGATCGTGCGTCAGCTAGAACGTACTGTCAACCACTATCTTACCGCCATGATGTAAACACCACTTGAACGTTTCCGAGACTTGAGAAGGCGGAACTCTCCAATGGGTTCGACATTATAATGGTTCTACGAGGATTTAAAAGTACATTGATACAGCGGATCTAACACGTAAATATCCGCCAAGTTACTTTGACAGCGCCAACGCTCTATTTCATTCTGACAGAGCAACTGAGCTAAGCTTTAACATTGATAACCTCACTTTCCACACTGAATGTAGCCCGGTTCAATCAACAGGTGAACAAGTTCTACAAGTACATCCCTATCTACCTAAGCTAATACTCCCCAAGTTCTAACCGTGTCAGATATTTATCTGGTTAACTGAAGCTCTCGAGCCTGTATCCACTATTTTTGTAAGGTTCTCGAAATTGTGGGACAAACATCTGTATTTGGGCAGTAAACACTTCTCCATGGTATAACACAGAATGATACTGATAGGCACTGATTGCCCTTCTATGTAGACAACTGTGAGGTCGTAACAGTACTTCAGCGAAAACACTGTTATGTACATTCCCGGAAAACACTGGATGTTTCACCGTACAACCTGATTAGAGATTTAATTCTAATTTGGAGAACAAATCTACGATCAAACACTTGCCTAGGTGTCAGTATGGCTGCTGAAGGAATCAACTGATATGCATGATACACTTTTTATAACTTTCATACGTGTCATGCGCCGTACCCTTCTATTCAGTATATATACTGTATATATATTACCGTAATCTCCCCTGAAGCCACGAAGCCAAAGCAACTCATACAAACATTCTCTTGCAATGATGCCTCTTTGGTTCAATAAAAGCCAGTTTTAAACATGGCACATACCTCCATTTCTATATCTTTACAGCATTTCGACTTAACTTTGGGACTATGGAACTTTGCATGGAAGAACCCTGCATATAATGTAAGTCAGATTTGAATAGGGCAGGCTTAATGAAATTTTCATTTTTCATTTCCGTCCATATTTTTGCATTCATGCTTGTATCATGGCTTATGTTGATCTTTTACTATTATTAGTAGTATGACTAATATAATCTAAATTCGTTTGCACTGGCGACTCCCTTATTGTGTTCAATATTCCCGCGACTGTGCTGCCGTTCTGTGTAAGAAGGATGTGACTGAAATAAAAATATGAAATATTGATTTGAGTTTATGTTGTTTTTTCGGTACTGAGGTCACTGAGCTGGTCTGGAGAACCCTGCAGATATACTCTATTGTTACAATCAACAAGGTTAATGACCTATTGTCAAATCCTACATGAATCACGCAAATGAGGTCATGTTTCAGTACCTGACATTGGTCGCTGAAATCTCTTGAGCGAAATGGACTACATATCTATTACAATCTGGAGTAGTGTGGGGAATGGCAGTGTATTCAGCTTGCATGGTGGTCTGACGTATTACATTACGGCGTTTGCTCCACCATTGTTACACAACATGACGTTTCTGCTTGACTGTGTATTGGGGTGTTTTTTAATATGGGCCAAGTATTCGACAGCTTAACATCAACATCTTGTTTCTACCCAAGGTAATGTCTTGGTCTAACTTCCCCACATGGGTACAATGTGTAAAGCCCATTTCTGGAGTCCCCCGCCGAGATATTGCTGGAATATTGCTAAAAGCGGCGTAAAACTTAAACTCACTCACTCACTCGTGGTCTTACTGAGAATGAAAATATAACACTTCGCGATGTCAATGTGTCCATTAATAATAACAATTTGGCCACTTATACAGCGCTGACCTCCACACCGCAGGGACATGCTCTAAGTGCTACAACATGCTGGACATTACCACCCCAGATAACCCAAGCTGTCTGTGAGGCGCTAGAAGGTTAGTAGTCATATGACTTATGCCACCGGGTACCCATTTTCTGCTGGGTGAACAGAGGCAATTGTGAACAAACTCACTTGCTTAAGGTGAGACCACATGTGTGTCCCGTTGTGGGTCAGGATAGAAGTCCTAGAAACTCTCTGCCATTAAACATAGTGGTTTATCTTATCGTACAACATTTACCCTTCCACAAAGTGGTAAACTGGATTTCCGGTTTTACAAAACATGAAGGTAGCCGAATCTATTCCAAATCTTGTGAGCGATGGAGACGGGAGCCCGTGACCCTGATTTAACGTTAGGGGAGGCGACTGCTTTGTAACACCACACCGGGTTCTCGGAATCATCAATAACTAATACAACGGTGAGCTGAATAAGGTAACTGTCGGGTCTTTCTTAGAACTCGAAAGTGAAAGTTGAGCCAATAGGGGCACACCGCCGTCTCTTTTTGGGTACATACTTGAATACATGACACGTTTTCATGGATAACAACTTCTTTTGATTCTTTACACGACCATTCAGATCAGCGGTGTACTGTTGACACAATTACACATTCTGGCAGTACAGCGTTGTACTGTTGACACATTTACATTCATGACAGATCAGCGTTGTGGTATTGACACATTTACATTCCTAACAGATCTACGTTGTACAAATCAGCGTTGAGCTATTGACACATTTACATTCCTAACAGATCTACGTTGTACAAATCAGCGTTGAGCTATTGACACATGTACATTCCTAACAGATCTACTTTGAACAAATCAGCGTTGTGCTATTCACACATTTACATTCCTGACAGTTCGGCGTTGTGTTGTTGACACGTTAAATTTCTGGCATTTAAGCATTGTGCTATTGACACAATCACAAATTCCGACAGATCAGCGTTGTGCTGTTGGCACATTTACAGCGTTGTGATGTTGACAAAAGACCGTGCATTTGAGTGTTGTGTCATGGTGCATAATGAGCCAAATAGATATGATTCATTTTACAAAATAACTACTAAGTCAAATGACGAAACAGCCTTTCCATAGTGCAGATCTTAGTGCAAAATCCCCGACCAATCATAAGTTCATATGATCATTTCCTGCGTGTGACCTGTAAGTATACTAAGCAGCAAAAGAAACGTCAGTTTGGAATTTTCCTTCACATAAACGTATAACTGTAAACTCATTTAATGTTTTGATTGTATATTTTTGACAACATCTCCAACTTTATCTGAGCAAAGACATTCCTTCCCAAACTCAGAATTGAACCCAGGAAATGGTCTCAAAAACGCAACCTGATCACGGAGATGTACGGTGTTCTCCATGTTTTTCATGCAACTCATGCTGCACGTGCTGTTCACAAGGACCAACCCTATAAAATGCGCCCCCAAACCTGGTTGAAACATTCACATGACAACGTCAGCAGGATGCCGCGACTCACGATAGCTCAGAGGAACCAGGCGCTAGGAAGACTTGAAGCTGGCCTCACTGCACAAGCTGTTGCCAATCACTTCCAGGTCAACGTTCGGACCATCTACAGGCTGCAGCAACGTTTCCGTGCCACCAACACCACACATGATCGCCCCCGTACTGGCAGACCAAGGGTAACCACAAGACGACAAGACCGCCATGTTGTGCGACAGCATGTACAGAATCACTTCATGCAGGCATTTGAAACAGCACGCCAGACAGTGGGAACACACGGAAAACCAATCAGTACTGATACAGTACGCCTACGTCTTAACGGCGGGAACCTCCATTGCCGTAGACCTTACCGTGGACCTATCCTCACCCCTCGTCATCGGCGTGAACGTCTACAGTTTGCTCTACAACACCAAAAACTGGCGATACAGGCAATGGAGAACTGTTCTGTTCACAGATGAGAGTCGGTACTGTGTATCAACTGCAGATGGCAGAACAAGAATATGGCGACGACGTGGCCAGCGTTACTCAGACCAATGTGTTATGGAAAGAGACTCATGGGGAGGTGCAAGCATCATGGTATGGGGTGGAATAGGCCTGAACCAGAGAGTGGTTCCTCTGGTGTTCCAGAACCTTGGTCCAGAGAGAGGAGGCGGCATCACAACGGTGCGCTACATCGACCAAGCTCTCAGACCCCTAGTCATACCACATTTCGCACGACACCGGAACAACATTTTCCAGTATGATAACGCCCGGGCCCATACTGCCAGAGCTACACGGGACTTCCTACAGCAGAATGGTGTCAACATTATGCAGTGGTCAGCCCTTAGTCCTGATTTAAACCCAATTGAACATCTTTGGGATGGAATTCAGAAGCGACTGAATAATGTCAAACCAAGGCCGAACACAGCCGATTTATTGCGCCAGGCCTTTCTCAGAGTGTGGTTTCAGGTGCCAATGGCCTTCATCAATCGATTGGTGCACTCCATGCATAGACACTGTGCTGCAGTTATTGTCGCTCGTGGTGGACACACTAGATACTGAAGTCAAGGGTTTGAATGGCCCGCAAACGATCACATAATGTCTTGGAATTGTGCTGAGTTAATTATTGATGTGTCAAGATATTTTACACAAAAAACGTTTTTGATCCGCTTTATATGTCTATTTCTGTAATGATTTGATTACAGTGCTTATCTAATTTTGAATTCGTACTGACGGTGTTTTTTTGGCTGCTGAGTATATATTTGGCGACAAATTTCATCTAAATCAGTTTCAGTGACGTGTTATTGAAAATACGAAGATTGACTGATTGGTTGATTGATTGATTGATTGATTGATTGATTGCATTAAGCAATATTTCCCAGGTACTTGACGGCAGTCTGCAAACAATCTATTTGACTGAAATAGGGATCTACCAGTAGGGACACGAAGACGAAGCTGATGCAAGTCGTCGTATCCAGTTTTCGCAGAACTGTGAGCACGATGTCAACCATGTCTGATTGTCTGATTCTGACTGGACTGTTTACACTGGATTGTCTGATTCTGTCTGGACTGTTTACACTGGATTGTCTGATTCTGACTGGACTGTTTACACTGGATTGTCTGATTCTGTCTGGACTGTTTACACTGGATTGTCTGATTCTGTCTGGACTGTTTACACTGGATTGTCTGATTCTGACTGGGTTGTTTACACTGGATTGTCTGATTCTGACTGGATTGTTTACACTGGATTGTCTGATTTTGACTGGACTGTTTACACTGGATTGTCTCATTCTGACTGGACTGTTTACACTGGATTGTCTGATTCTGACTGGACTGTTTACACTGGATTGTCTGATTCTGACTGGATTGTTTACACTGGATTGTCTGATTCTGACTGGATTCTTTACACTGAATTGTCTGATTCTGACTGGATACTTTACACTGGATTGTCTGATTCTGACTGGACTGTTTACACTGGATTGTCTGATTCTGACTGGATTGTTTACTCTGGATTGTCGGATTCTGACTGGATTGTTTACTCTGGATTGTCGGATTCTGACTGGACTGTTTTCACTGGATTGTCTGATTCTGACGGGACTGTTTACACTGGATTGTCTGATTCTGACTGGATTGTTTACTCTAGATTGTCTGATTCTGACTGGACTGTTTTCACTGGATTGTCTGATTCTGCCTGGACTGTTTTCACTGGATTGTCTGATTCTGTCTGGACTGTTTACACTGGATTGTCTGATTCTGTCTGGACTGTTTACACTGGATTGTCTGATTCTGACTGGACTGTTTACACTGGATTGTCTGATTCTGACTGGACTGTTTTCACTGGATTGTCTGATTCTGACTGGGCTGTTTTCACTGGGTTGTCTGATTCTGACTGGACTGTTTTCACTGGATTGTCTGATTCTGACTGGACTGTTTTCACTGGATTGTCTGATTCTGACTGGATTGTTTACTCTGGATTGTCTGATTCTGACTGGACTGTTTTCACTGGATTGTCTGATTCTGACTGGACTGTTTACACTGGATTGTCTGATTCTGTCTGAATTGTTTACACTGGATTGATTCCTTTTAATCCATATAATATTGCCGAGAGTGTCGTTGTGCAACAAACACCCAGCAACAAAGAACACCGCACAACAAGTAAGTTCTTTGTTGAGGCCTTGTGGGTGCGTATTTTGACAAGTCACACCTGATGTCTAAAATGAAAGAGATGAGGACGCCAAAACAACCAACTTTTCCTCGTAGGTTCGTTGACCCAGTGTCAATTCAACTCCACACTCTCCACATTCTGTACCATATTGCACACACCACTGGAGAGAACAGGATACACTCGACACATATAGGCGGCACATATAGGCGTCGCGGGGATGAATGCCTGAATTTTCCAAGGCTGTTAGATGGTTTTGTGTCAACAAGCGCAGGTATAATATTCCAGATGTTGCTAAACATACTGAACAATTACAGCTACTGAACTCTAAACTTCGTAAATCTCGTCCCGGGATAGTATCGGCTCTAGTATTTATCAAACACATTTCCTCAACCAGTCCCAGAGCTACAGATAACTTCTTGGGTCATTGAGTTATACTCTCGCTTGTGTTCATCTCAATTGGGCATCCTAATTTTCCTTTGAGTAACCAAATAAATTGAACTAATCTCACTCAAACTCAATTGGGCATTTTGCCATTTCCCATTAATATTTAAAATATGATAAAGTTTAAATTTTAGTATTTGTTATTTATGTTTGATCTGTGATATGAGCAACGATAACAAAGACTGAAAGTTGTCAAGATCACATTTATTGAGTATTTACAAAGCTTCAAGCGTACTTGTACGCAATAGACTTGATAAATTGAGTTTTCACATAAATATTTGCGTAATTTACGCAGATAGGCAGCTTATCTGTGCCTCTGTCAGTCCTATTACATAACATGAAGTAACTTATTGATAAATTCTTATATCAGTTCACATGGAAGCCCAAAACAGTTGGTATTGAACCCCGCTACAAAGACTACATTTCTTTGTCCTCGTCCTACTGTCGGACATGGTCAAGGATTTCATGAACACATGGTATGACCTCGGACTTTCGGCTGTCCATTCGTTTAATCATCACCCCTACTTTGTCTTTTCCATCCAATGAAAGTAAAGAGACATGAGCAAGAAATTCGCCTTTTAGCCAAGGTTGCTGAATTTGCAACTCTCAGTTCAACACTTATACAACGATTATGAATGGAGCATTTATTGGTTCTTTTGATTATTTGGACGCCAATGTTACATGTTGCATGATTCGGTCAGTAACAGTCCATATTTGTTATGTTATACGCGATCTAGGACTTCACGTTCCTACTGACGCTATATCTTATTATACCTGGGTGACGTACAAAACGATCTTAGGTTTAAGGTGGTCTAACTCCCATGCCTTTACACAGTGACGTACGCCATGCGTAACGCTAAGGTTTTTCTGTACTAAGGCACCCTCATGTACAACTATGACGTCATGTTTCGACAGGTGTGTATTGTTGTATGCACTAAGTAACTACAACAGACAAATTGTGTTGTAATTCGTGACCTACAACTATCCCGCCACGTTTTGACAGACATGTATATTCGTTATGAGTTATATGTTATTTACAATGTGACTGACAGTTTGTGGGATTTTGCCTGATCTACAGCAAGGCATCACTTTCCGATAAACTGTAAGTGGTTCATCGCCGTCACCCAGCAGCAACAGAGCGGACGCGGAGGAAAAGCAAAAGTGACAAGGAAATTGTTTTAGAGAGAGTATGACTGAGAAGGTCAAATGGAAATATCATGTTTGTTTCTTAGTGTATCCTCCACAACCAGCAATATTCCAACTATACGACGACAGCTGTAAATGATGTGTCTGGACCAGACAACCGATGATGTGACATTTTCAGTAAGGACTCTCGCAGCTACTCTCCATTATCAACAACGCCAGAACACCTGGTGTCCAGCACCACACGTCGCCTTGAACCAGAAGCGGAGGTTGCCGGGTGTCCACGAGGAGAGTGAAGCATTGTAGAAAAGGGCCTCTTTTCCTTTCATCATGTGAAGCCTTGCGTACTGGCTTATTTTTAACGTCGTGTTGCTGTTTCTAAAGAGCCTATGTTATGTCATATTGCAAAGCTTGGAGCTGGGGCATTTGTTGATAGGCGGCGTAAGGTTTTGGGCAAATGTGTTGTCTAAAGTGTTCCTGCCCTTATCTATAGCTGTACGATCTGGGAGATTCTCCGAAAATCAACATTGAGGACAGCAGTCCACTTGATGGCTTTGTTTGCTTCAGGTTGAAGAGTGGACCGCACTCGTTGCTCGTAGGGCGGGCATGGGTTCCTAGTGGCATTAGAAGAAGAGGTTACACAGGTTGATAGGAAACGTACAGGATAAGATTAGATGGGTTCTTGAAAATGGGAAGGAGTGGGGTTCTGATGGGCACGAGGTTTAAGGAAATGTTCTGGTTGGGGTTGCAATGTGGGCACAGGATTTAAGGGAATTGGGTTATATATGATATAGGGTTATAGGGAATTTACATAATAGAAGACGATGAGTTACATGTTGAACATAGGGTTCCAGGGAGCTGGTAAGATGGGCTCATGCACTCAATGGTGGATCATCCATTTATGTTTTTATGGTTCCTACTCAAGCTTGTTGAATCCCCTATCGTAGTATCCATTTGAAGTAACTAACGCGCCTAATGTGTCGCTGCATTATCTGGTTTGAGATGGTGCATAGCGTACCTTTGTCAGTGCACACAACGACATGCAACGTCACGAGACCTCAGTTCACGAAGAAGGCTCTGTCCTTTCGTGAGAATAGGAGATTGGCGTACCCCGTCTCAGACAAACCCGATGAATCATTAGTGGCTTGCAGGTAAACTTGAAATGCATTGTCATTGCAAAATCAATGTGCCTTTATGCTGGTTTCAAACACCTGATATATCTTAAGGGCAAAGTACACTCGGAGCTGTAGAAACGAATATACATGTATTTATACATCATGTACTTTATTACAAGAAGTAAAACCAGTATTTTTTCCTGGAACCCCCACTCCCCAAACCCCAACCCCCATTAAACCAACAAAACCAAGCAACTCCATGCTCAGCCCTAGACTAACGCTTAGTCCCTGAATATGTTTTATTTTGCTGTAACATGTGTTATATTTGGGATTGCACTTTCTCAGTAAAGAACAAATTCGTGTATTTTTTGTTGGGTTGAGCCCGATCCTGTATTTGAACCCACACCCTCAGAATCAGGCACCTAATCGCCAGCACACAAAGTCAGCCGCCTAACCCGCTCAGCAACCGCTGATAGTAACAAATAAACCTATTGAAATTTGAAAAGGAGCCCCGATGAGTTGGGAGATTCACGTGACTAAGTTGTTATCCTGGCGCCACTGTTACCGGGCACCATGCCACACATATGCAGTATGCTACTTCCTCTGCTTTGTGGCATCCACTCTCCAAGAGCACTGCTTGTTCTCAGGGAAACTTGTGTGAACCCTGACTAGCAGTGACATGTTTTTGTTCATATGACTGCTTTGAGTTCACATTTGCATGAGACAAAGTTACATGGATGTCATATTTGCTGCTCAAACAGTTCGCAGTTCAGGTTCAGCGTTCCAAGAGTACTGGGGAAATGTGGAACCATAAACAGATAACAAAGAATAACACTTCCCCTTTTTTGAAAGTGGAGAATGTAAGACATTATTTGGGTCTGATCTGAACATTCAGTCTTGCTTGATGGTTCGGCAGAACAATAATACCAGTCAGATTATCATTTTGTCATAAAGTGGTGATTCCCAGTCAGATTATCATCCCGTTACAAAGTGGTGGATATCAATCTCATCATCATCTCTTCATAAGTCATCATCTCGTCTATAGTCATAAAGTGATGGATCCTAGTCAGATTAGCATGTTGTCGTAAAGTGATGGATCCTAGTCAGATTAGCATGTTGTCGTAAAGTGATGGATCCTAGTCAGAGTAGCATGTTGTCGTAAAGTGATGGATCCTAGTCAGATTAGCATGTTGTCGTAAAGTGATAGATCCTAGTCAGAGTAGCATGTTGTCGTCAAGTGATGGATCCTAGTCAGAGTAGCATATTGTCGTAAAGTGATAGATCCTAGTCAGAGAAGCATGTTGTCGTAAAGTGATAGATCCTAGTCAGATTAGCGTATGTTGGATCCTAGTCAGAGTAGCATATTGTCGTAAAGTGATGGATCCTAGTCAGAGTAGCATGTTGTCGTAAAGTGATAGATCCTAGTCAGAGTAGCATGTTGTCGTAAAGTGATAGATCCTAGTCAGAGTAGCATGTTGTCGTAAAGTGATAGATCCTAGTCAGATTAGCATATTGTCGTAAAGTGATGGATCCTAGTCAGAGTAGCATATTATCGTAAAGTGATGGATCCTAGTCAGAGTAGCATATTGTCGTAAAGTGATGGATCCTAGTCAGAGTAGCATGTTGTCGTAAAGTGATGGATCCTAGTCAGAGTAGCATGTTGTCGTAAAGTGATAGATCCTAGTCAGATTAGCATATTGTCGTAAAGTGATAGATCCTAGTCAGAGTAGCATGTTGTCGTAAAGTGATAGATCCTAGTCAGAGTAGCATGTTGTCGTAAAGTGATGGATCCTAGTCAGAGTAGCATGTTGTCGTAAAGTGATAGATCCTAGTCAGAGTAGCATATTGTCGTAAAGTGATGGATCCTAGTCAGAGTAGCATGTTGTCGTAAAGTGATAGATCCTAGTCAGAGTAGCATGTTGTCGTAAAGTGATGGATCCTAGTCAGAGTAGCATATTGTCGTAAAGTGATGGATCCTAGTCAGATTAGCATGTTGTCGTAAAGTGATGGATCCTAGTCAGATTAGCATGTTGTCGTAAAGTGATGGATCCTAGTCAGAGTAGCATGTTGTGGTAAAGTGATAGATCCTAGTCAGATTAGCATATTGTCGTAAAGTGATAGATCCTAGTCAAGAGTAGCATGTTGTGCAGTAAAGTGATAGATCCTAGTCAGAGTAGCATATTGTCGTAAAGTGATGGATCCTAGTCAGAGTAGCATATTGTCGTAAAGTGATAGATCCTAGTCAGAGTAGCATATTGTCGTAAAGTGATGGATCCTAGTCAGAGTAGCATATTGTCATAAAGTGATAGATCCTAGTCAGAGTAGCATGTTGTCGTAAAGTGATGGATCCTAGTCAGAGTAGCATGTTGTCGTAAAGTGATGGATCCTAGTCAGATTAGCATGTTGTCGTAAAGTGATGGATCCTAGTCAGAGTAGCATGTTGTCGTAAAGTGGTTGATCTGAGGTAGTGCAATTTAATGTCAGCCAGGCATATTTGCAACTACCGGATAATATGATGAGTGTAGATAAACCAACTGCCCGCTTGGCGGAGTTAGCGACGACAGAACGTCTGTATACTCTGACATACATCATCAACATCGCCGTCTATCCAAAGTCCATCAACTCTCATCAGTCATGGAGAATATTCCATCCCCCATGTAAATTTCCTCTTTAATTTCCATAGGCGAAGACAAGTATATTTTACTGAGGACCTATGCCGCCCTGGAAACTCCAGCTGCTTCAGCTGTTTTTATAGTTCACCCTCAACAGCATTGGTGTGTTTCAATTTGACTTGTTTTCAAATAACACTAGTTATGGCGTATTATGAGTGTCAAATATGCAAACAATTCTCGTGAATACACAACATGTACTAGTTGCGTGGATATGTGAGCTATATAAATAATGTTTAAATGCAAAAATATACAACATACCTAATTATGGCGGATTGTAGGAAGGCATACAGATATGTATACAACATACCTAATTATGGCGGATTGTAGGAAGGCGTACAGATATAAATACAAATACCTAATTATGGCGTATTGTAGGAAGACGTACTGAGATGTGTATACAACATACCTAATTGTGTCGTTTTGTATGAAGACGTACAGATATGTATACAACATACCTAATTGTGTCGTTTTGTAGGAAGGCGTACAGATATGTATACAACATGCCTAATTGTGTCGTTTTGTAGGAAGGCCTACAGATATGTATACAACATACCTAATTATGGCGTACCTATGTATACAGATTGTATTATGGCGTATTGTGGTTGTAGGAAGGCCTACAGATATGTATACAACATACCTAATTATGGCGGATTGTAGGAAGGCCTACAGATATGTATACAACATACCTAATTATGGCGGATTGTAGGAAGGCCTACAGATATGTATACAACATACCTAATTATGGCGGATTGTAGGAAGGCCTACAGATATGTATACAACATACCTAATTATGGCGTATTGTAGGAAGGCCTACAGATATGTATACAACATACCTAATTATGGCGTATTGTAGGAAGGCCTACAGATATGTATACAACATACCTAATTATGGCGTATTGTAGGAAGGCCTACAGATATGTATACAACATACCTAATTATGGCGGATTGTAGGAAGGCCTACAGATATGTATACAACATACCTAATTATGGCGTATTGTAGGAAGGCCTACAGATATGTATACAACATACCTAATTATGGCGGATTGTAGCCTACAGATATGTATACAACATACCTAATTATGGCGTAGGAAGGCCTACAGATATGTATACAACATAGCTAATTATGGCGGATTGTAGGAAGGCCTACAGATATGTATACAACATACCTAATTATGGCGGATTGTAGGAAGGCCTACAGATATGTATACAACATACCTAATTGTGTCGCGGATTGTAGGAAGGCCTACAGATATGTATACAACATACCTAATTATGGCGTATTGTAGGAAGACGTACTGAGATGTGTATACAACATACCTAATTGTGTCGTTTTGTAGGAAGACGTACAGATATGTATACAACATGCCTAATTGTGTCGTTTTGTAGGAAGGCCTACAGATATGTATACAACATAGCTAATTATGGCGTATTGTAGGAAGGCCTACAGATATGTATACAACAACATACCTAATTATGGCGTATTGTAGGAAGGCCTACAGATATGTATACAACATACCTAATTATGGCGTATTGTAGGAAGGCCTACAGATATGTATACAACATACCTAATTATGGCGTATTGTAGGAAGGCCTACAGATATGTATACAACATAGCTAATTATGGCGTATTGTAGGAAGGCCTACAGATATGTATACAACATAGCTAATTATGGCGTATTGTAGGAAGGCCTACAGATATGTATACAACATACCTAATTATGGCGGATTGTAGGAAGGCCTACAGATATGTATACAACATACCTAATTATGGCGTATTGTAGGAAGGCCTACAGATATGTGTACAACATACCTAATTATGGCGTATTGGAGGAAGGCCTACAGATATGTATACAACATAGCTAATTATGGCGGATTGTAGGAAGGCTTACAGATATGTATACAACATACCTAATTATGGCGTATTGTAGGAAGGCGTTGCGAAGATAAATGCTTGTGCTATTTTAATTGCAAAATACCAACATGATCTGACACAATTAATGTTTATTTATGTTTACCTATAAAGAATCACATTCAGTTTTTGCAGTGGTGTTTCTGGACTAAGAAAGAAATATGTGCACAATGTGATCTTGCTGAAAACATCGCTTAAGGTTGTGCTATAATGAATTATGAATTTAGTTTGTTATTTAAGGCGGCTTATAGCGTAGCAGTATAACGAGGCTTCACACTTTCCCTGGTCGGCTCGTTGTACAGAAGACTGACTTGACACACTTTCCTGCAGGTTCTTCGGGAACTGAACTGTGTTTCTCGAGAAATACCAGCATTTGCCGGCGTGCTGATAAAAAACTTGCCATGTAACCGGAGCATGGTGTAACTACTGTTTGTATTGACACTTGAATGAACTGAACTGATGCTGTTGCTTGTACTTTTAGAAGTGTAGTAAGTGGACTGGTTGTTCAAGAAACACCATTTCGTTGCAGTTTTGAACGCCTGTTTGAGATATTAGATCATTTATTTTAAAACCAAACGTAGCCGTGGTAGTGGTTGAGATAGTGGCAGCAGCAGCAGCAGTAGGAGTAGTAATAGTAGTAGTTGTAGTAGTAGTAGTAGTAGTAGCTGTAGTTGCTATAATAGTAGTAATAGTAGTAGTTGTAGTAGTAGTAGTAGTAGTAGTAGTAGTAGTAGTAGTAGTAGTAGTAGTAGCAGCAGTAGCAGCTGTAGTTGTGATAATAGTAGTAATAGTAGTATTGTTAGTGTCAATGTTAGTAGTGTTGGTGTTAGTAGTGTTGGTGGTGGTAGTGATAGTAGTAGTGTCAGTGTTAGTAGTGTTGGTGGTGGTAGTGATAGTAGTAGTGTTGGTGTTAGTAGTGTTGGTGGTGGTAGTGATAGTAGTAGTGTTAGTGTTAGTAGTGTTGGTGGTGGTAGTGATAGTAGTAGTGTTAGTGTTAGTAGTGTTGGTGGTGGTAGTGATAGTAGTAGTGTTAGTGTTAGTAGTGTTGGTGGTGGTAGTGATAGTAGTAGTGTTAGTGTTAGTAGTGTTAGTGGTGGTAGTGATAGTAGTAGTGTTAGTGTTAGTAGTGTTGGTGGTGGTAGTGATAGTAGTAGTGTTAGTGTTAGTGGTGTGTGATAGTAGTAGTGTTAGTGTTAGTAGTGATAGTAGTAGTGTAGTGTTAGTGTGGTAGTAGTGTTGTAGTGTTGGTGGTGGTAGTGATAGTAGTAGTGTTAGTGTTAGTAGTGTTAGTGGTAGTAGTGATAGTGTTAGTGTTGGTGGTAGTAGTGTGTTAGGTGGTGGTAGTGATAGTAGTAGTGTTAGTGTTAGTAGTGTGTTGGTGGTGGTAGTAGTGTTAGTGTTAGTAGTGTTGGTGGTGGTAGTGATAGTAGTAGTGTTAGTGTTAGTAGTGTTGGTGGTGGTAGTGATAGTAGTAGTGTCAGTGTTAGTAGTGTTGGTGGTGGTAGTGATAGTAGTAGTGTTAGTGTTAGTAGTGTTTCTGGTGGTAGTGATAGTAGTAGTGTTAGTGTTAGTAGTGTTGGTGGTGGTAGTGATAGTAGTAGTAGTGTCAGTAGTGTAGTAGTAGTAGTGGTGGTGGTAGTGATAGTAGTAGTGTTAGTAGTTAGTAGCAGTAGTGTTAGTAGTAGTGGTGGTGGTGAGTAGTGAGTAGTGTAGTAGTAGTAGTGATAGTAGTAGTGTTAGTGTTAGTAGTGTTGGTGGTGGTAGTGATAGTAGTAGTGTTAGTGTTAGTAGTGTTGGTGGTGGTAGTGATAGTAGTAGTGTCTGTGTTAGTAGTGTTGGTGGTGGTAGTGATAGTAGTAGTGTCAGTGTTAGTAGTGTTAGTGGTGGTAGTGATAGTAGTAGTGTCAGTGTTAGTAGTGTTGGTGGTGGTGGTGGCAGTAGCAGCAGTTAGTGCTAGGTGGTGGGTGGTGGTAGTGATGGTGTTAGTAGTGTTTTCTGGTGGTGGCAGTAGTAGCGTCAGTGTTAGTGGTGGTAGTGATAGCAGTGTCAGTAGTAGTGTTGGTGGTGGTAGTGATAGTAGTAGTGTCAGTGTTAGTAGTGTTTCTGGTGGTAGTGATAGTAGTAGTGTCAGTGTTAGTAGTGTTGGTGGTGGTAGTGATAGTAGTAGTGTTAGTGTTGTTGTTTAATTAAGTGTTACCGTTACACCAATAAAAAGTAAACACACTACAGAGAGATAAATTGGTTGATGTGGATTATGATGAGGAACTGGACTAAGACATGGCATTGTATGCTGCCATTTTTCTGTATGCTGCCCGTCTTTTTCATTTTTTGATTTTGTCCCTAGTCAGTGAGTCAGTCACAGATAGTTGACATAGGTGCTGACCTCCAACATCAAAACCCGACCAATAATGGCTGAAACAAATAACGTCATTTAATTTAAAAAGGATACCTTGGGATTCTTATCTTTGAACGTACAGAAAATTCGGACTAGTGAGGTGTGACAATCTCGTGGGGGTATTGAAAACGCGTGACAAAATTATGTGGTGCTAGAGAAACTGAAATCAAATTCCCGAGACTGGCAAACAGCCAGAGAACAGCGTCTTTGCAATGATATGGAGGAATTGCTGTACTGACAGGGGCGTATAGCTACCACAATAAAAAAGCCCGGGCTTGCACATGATTGTTGCTGGAAAGGTTGGGCAAGCCCTTAATACTACGCTTTGCAACCTAATGGGCTTACACGACAAAAATTGGCTTGCTACTCGCCTGATTGATCAACACAGCGATGTCACAATGGTGTAAAGTCCAACTGTATATCATGGCTTGCTACGCGCCTGATTGATCAACACGCCGATGTCACAATGGTGTAAAGTCCAACTGTATATCATTTATGTATATGTAAATGATGATCAAACTCTCGGCAACAAAGTCAGCGAAGCACCTGTATTGTCTGCGGGCTACTGGTGCATTGCTGGGCAGGAACTAACCCAAGGTCAAGCGTCCAGAAGTAAAAATAATTTGTTTCAGCATCGTCCCTGGTGTGCAAAGTTATCAGTCGTTTAAGTTGACAAAATAGTCATCACGCAAATAAATCAATAGCAATAAATGTTCGAGTTTCCTGAACATAATCTTCACGAAAGATCTTACATAGAGATCTTAACATCACGTGATCTACCGAGGAAAAGGGGAGTTTGTCAAGGAGAGCCCCAGCCGCGAGCTGAAAAACTCTGTACTACGTTGTTCTTCACGCCAGTGTTGCAGTGGTGACTTATTTACATATCTATGTATGGGTGGATAAGACACAAGTTTAACACAGTTGATTGTAAGATTTAAATACATCGTGAGAAAGCTCACACAAAACACTTGTTAACGTATGTAACTCGCATTTTGTGATGTTAGTCTAGGAGGCTTTAAATAACATCTTGACAGCAGCGTAAATATGTAGAGGAAAGATGTAATACGATTCAATTGACAACGAGTCTTGACGTTGGGGGTTAATGTCGGAGATACTCCCAGATACATAGGAATGTAATCGAGACACGCCTGGTACCCCCGCTAACATCTCCACATGACCCGCGGGTAGTTGGCATGGTACCCCCGCTAACATCTCCACATGACACCCCGCTAACTAACATCTCCACATGACCCGCGGGTAGTTGGCATGGTACCCCCGCTAACATCTCCACATGACCCGCGGGTAGTTGGCATGGTACCCCCGCTAACATCTCCACATGACCCGCGGGTAGTTGGCATGGTACCCCCGCTAACATCTCCACATGACCCGCGGGTAGTTGGCATGGTACCCCCGCTAACATCTCCACATGACCCGCGGGTAGTTGGCATGGTACCCCCGCTAACATCTCCACATGACCCGCGGGTAGTTGGCATGGTACCCCCGCTAACATCTCCACATGACCCGCTAAACATCTCCACATGACCCGCGGGTGGTTGGCATGGTACCCCCGCTAACACCTCCACATGACCCGCGGTTGGCATAGTTCTCCACATGACCCGCGGGTAGTTGGCGGCATGGTATCCTAACATCTCCACATGACCCGCGGGTAGTTGGCATGGTACCCCCGCTAACACCTCCACATGACCCGCGGGTAGTTGGCATGGTACCCCCGCTAACATCTCCACATGACCCGCGGGTAGTTGGCATGGTACCCCCGCTAACACCTCCACGTGACCCGCGGGTAGTTGGCATGTTGCTGAACGCAGCACTCATCAGTATTATATATATAACGACAAACCAGTGATTAATAGTATGAGTAACATTCCCATGCTGTCAGGGTAGGTTTACATGGAAGCAACTCGTCGAGCCTGAATATCTATTCTGCGGCCTCAAAGGTGACAAGTTTCTTCATGTCGAGACGGACCCGTGATGCAAAGGAGTGCAGAAACGTTGTGGTCGTCATTGTTGAGGCGGTGACACAATCTGTACTGACAACTGTGGTGGTCAATGCGACTGGTCTGTGATGCAGTGCGCTCTGACCTTCCGCTCTGACGTCCTGGCGGAATGAAGTGTTTTGCAGTGGGCTCTGATTTCCAAGCTTGTTTCTTGCATGCGACTGGTCTGTGATGCAGTGGGCTCTGATTTCCTGGCTTGTTTCTTGCATGCGACTGGTCTGTGATGCAGTGGGCTCTGATTTCCTGGCTTGTTTCTTGCATGCGACTGGTCTGTGATGCAGTGGGCTCTGATTTCCTGGCTTGTTTCTTGCATGCGACTGGTCTGTGATGCAGTGGGCTCTGATTTCCTGGCTTGTTTCTTGCATGCGACTGGTCTGTGAGATGCAGTGGGCTCTGATTTCCTGGCTTGTTTCTTGCATGCGACTGGTCTGTGATGCAGTGGGCTCTGATTTCCTGGCTTGTTTCTTGCATGCGACTGGTCTGTGATGCAGTGGGCTCTGATTTCCTAGCTTGTTTCTTGCATACGACTGGTCTGTGATGCAGTGGGCTCTGATTTCCTGGCTTGTTTCTTGCATGCGACTGGTCTGTGATGCAGTGGGCTCTGATTTCCTGGCTTGTTTCTTGCATGCGACTGGTCTGTGATGCAGTGGGCTCTGATTTCCTGGCTTGTTTCTTGCATGCGACTGGTCTGGGATGCAGTGCGCTCTGACTTTCCACGCTGACGTCCTGGTGGAATGAAGTTGACTTTCCACGCTGACGTCCTGGCGGAATGAAGTGTTTTGCAGTGCGCTCTGATTTCCTAGCTTGTTTCTTGCATGCGACTGGTCTGGGATGCAGTGCGCTCTGATTTCCTGGCTTGTTTCTTGCATGCGACTGGTCTGTGATGCAGTGGGCTCTGATTTCCTGGCTTGTTTCTTGCATGCGACTGGTCTGTGATGCAGTGGGCTCTGATTTCCTGGCTTGTTTCTTGCATGCGACTGGTCTGTGATGCAGTGGGCTCTGATTTCCTAGCTTGTTTCTTGCATGCGACTGGTCTGTGTTGCAGTGCGCTCTGACTTTCCACTCTGACGTCCTGGCGGAATGAAGTGTTTTGCAGTGGGCTCTGATTTCCTGGCTTGTTTCTTGCATGCGACTGGTCTGTGATGCAGTGGGCTCTGATTTCCTAGCTTGTTTCTTGCATGCGACTGGTCTGTGATGCAGTGGGCTCTGATTTCCTAGCTTGTTTCTTGCATGCGACTGGTCTGTGATGCAGTGGGCTCTGATTTCCTGGCTTGTTTCTTGCATGCGACTGGTCTGTGATGCAGTGGGCTCTGATTTCCTGGCTTGTTTCTTGCATGCGACTGGTCTGTGATGCGGTGCTCTCTGATTTGTAGTTTAACTCTGCACTCAACAATTTTCCACCTATATGGCTGCGGTCTGTAAATAATTGAGTCTGGACCAGACAATCCAGTGATCAACAGCATGAGCATCGATCTATGCATTTGGGATACGATGACATGTTTCAACCAAGTCAGCGAGCCTGACCACCCGATCCCGTTAATCGCCTCTTACGACAAGCATGAGTTACATAAGATCTATTCTAACCTGGATCTTCAGGGGTCCAATATATAAATGACACACTGCACTGTATAATATTATATCACACAAGCACGTATTGTGTAAATCACATTTGTAAAGACCCATGTTGGTTCATGCACCACAACACAAAAAAGTCAACCGGCTTTCCCAGGAAACCATGCGCTGGGAAAACCCACTGTTTTTAGAACTATTCATGAAGTATGAATACCAACTGATCGATACCGAATTTCACCGTCGAGATGAACTATTGAGGTGAATGATTTCACCTGTTTGTCTATGTGAAAACACCGTGCTTCATGCATTTATGGTCCACTGACCACAAACAGGTCGCGACAGGCAGATCGGATACAACAACACACTGGTGTGTTTAGATGGGTGTATACATTGCGGAAGTTACTGAACATTCTCGTAGGTTTCGTAGGTTTATAAACTCCCCGACTTACCCGAACACACCTGATATCCTCAGATCTCTCAAGTGTATCGAAGTCTTGAATGAAAAAGTTGTCCTCTATATTCGGTAGTGCACTCTTATATGTCTATCTGAAACAGCTGTGACAGTACTTGGCTTCATCTCAGCTTGCATCTACGTCATGGTTACACGTGATTCCTATGAATAAACAGGCATTAGATAAGTAGTGATAAAGTAGTGATAAAATTGAATACATAAGAGAGTCTATATGATCTTTGTTCAACATTGGCAGAATATTTATATTTAGATGTTGAAGAATTAATTTTGTTGACATAAAGTTTGGAAAGTAAACGTATGTTATAAGAAGTGCCATCTGATCAGATTGCAATACAAGATGTAATATATGTATCGTGGGGATTCAGTTGAGAATGGACCCAGTGCTTGTCAGGCAGGGTGACTAGGTAGATTGCAGTTGATAGATGACTTCACAACGGGAAGGTATGTTTTATACTGAAGAAAGAGGATGTTTAGGGGATATGTTATGAGTTGTGTGGTCAGGTTTCTCTACAAAATTACCCCAAAATATGTATTATCCCAAAACATTTCGCCGAGTATATTAGTCAAAATATTTATCGATCTGTCTCGAATTTAATACCACATCCAATGTCCATTATTTCTTATCAATGCATTCCATTTGTTTGATCCAGGTTATGTTGTTTCCATACTTAACAGGTAACCTGCGGTGAAGTATCTTGGTCACTTTCCTGCTTCCGTCACTGTGTCCAGAAACAACGTACACCCGGTAGTTTAACGTAATCTCTTCCTATCTCAGTAACAAGTAGGAATAATGTATGTTGACAAAGTCAGTTTGTAATTTGAGCTGATAGTTTTCATATCCTATTTCGAATGTTAGCGTCATTTTTCTCCAGAAATGTTGATACAGGCCTTTTATTTGCCTTCCTTGAAATTGACAAGGTAATTGTTTCTGAAACTGTTGAGTCAGTCGTGGACAATACAATATTGTGTCATGGCAGTGTGGACCAGTGACACCCGGTGTTCTGTACGGCACTGTCTGAGAGAGAGAGAGAGAGAGAGAGAGAGAGAGAGAGAGAGAGAGTCGGAGAGAGAGTGAGGGAGAGAGAGAGAGAGGAGAGAGAGAGAGAGAGAGAGGGGAGAGAGAGAGTGAGAGAGAGTGAGAGAGTGTGTGTGTGTGTGTGTGTGAGATATTGTGTATTGATCTCTTCATGTGAGCTATAAAGTAAAACATGAATACTGTAATGGTTTTGTTTCAATTGCAATGATTTTAATTATCAGGTGTGACGGACTTAAGATTATTTGTTTCTAAATGATGCTTGAATACATACATGCACAAATGCACGGTTCACCAATTCTAATAACAGTGATATGTGTACACGACGATGATGCACACGACGATGATGATGATGATGATTATGATGACTATGATGATATTGATGGGAGTAATAACAGCTGAAGAGGCCTAGGCATACAGGGCCAATGGGGTAAGGCAAATGAAACACATACAAATTTCTTAGTTTCGATGTTTGCTGTACCTGAATCAACAGTGACAAAATCCAATTTAGATGAAAGTTAAATTTACATGGTTGAATATAGCTTTTCATACTGAGCTTATTACATACTTTTGAAAAGCCCACCACAGGGATGTATTACAACGCATTAAAAAATACAATCTGTAAGAGTGTGTTTGAATTCAAAACAGTTTACTTAGGCGCAGATAGAAGTAGGATGTGAATAAACATATGGTTGACAAAGCCCCAGAGGTTCGTCATGACCCGCGCGATATCGCAACGCACGAGTTAAGAATTGTCAATCCACCAATCGAACTTGGATATAGCTTAAATAATGCCCGTGCAGAGAGTGAGTGTATGGGAAGGGTAGGGTTGCATTTCATCCCGGATACATGCTCGATGCCTGAATATAATTCAGAGAAACAAGTTCCGTTTTTCTTTGACATATCGATTAATACTCAGTTGAAACGTCTCCAAATGGTTTATGTGTTTTACACGTCAACATGGTGTTAGTAGTGTTCAAAAAGCGACACGCACTTTCCTTCCCGCCCCAGTACTGCCACTCTTCTTGAGCCTGAATCTGATGTTCATAAAACAATCAGGAATTACAAAGATCAAATATAAAGGCACTCAGCCTCCTTGGGGTTGATAGCCGGTGATGTTGATGTAGATGCAACGGTTTAAGTAAATATGAGATTAAAACAAAATCTATTTAACCGACAAGTGTCATTTTTAAACACTCCTACTTCTCCCCAGTCCTCTTCACTATTTGCTGATGTGGTTCTTTATCATTATCTTGAATATCATCAAACAGAAGGGTCATACTGATGAACAGGTGTTCCTTTCACGAAACAACCTTTACTAAAGTTAACCTTAACTCCCAATCGTTAACATTGCACTAAGGTTACCTTTGTGACTTACAATCACCTTAGTGCTTTGTGAAAGGAGGCCTAACTGGTTTCCTTTTACTTACGTTAACTGGTATACTGGTTACGGGTATATTGGCTGTAGCGGACGCTCTTTACTATTAGGTATACTGATTACGGGTATATTGACCATGTAGGAATATAGATTAATGTATTCCCGTGAAAGTTGGGCATGATCACTGAGAAACATGTAATCCATACTCGTGTACTAAACACGTGTCTCCTTCAGAAATTGCCCTGACATTGCGTCGCAGGAGCGAGCGGTATGTCAGGATACCCTCCCCAGAATACGCCCAACGTTTTCTCGAATAACGGGCGTCATCATTCTATAATTGTGAATTAAAAATCGTGCTTAGGATATAGCTACCATTGTACAA